>NC_091159.1:50458605-50528605 GCF_040958095.1 Procambarus clarkii | reverse complement strand
ACACTCATGTTGTGTTCTGAATACTCACGTTGTGCTCTGAACACCCATGCAGTGCTCTGAACACTCACGTTGTGCTCTGAACACTCATGTTGTGCTCTGAACACTCATGCTGCGCTCTGAACACTCATGCTATGTTCTGAACACTCACGTTGTGCTCTGAACACTCATGCTGTGCTCTGAACACTCATGCTGTGCTCTGAACACTGATGCTGTGCTCTGAACACTCATGCTGTGCTCCGAACACTGATGCTGTTCTCTGAACACTCATACTGTGCTCCGAACACTCTTGATGTGCTCCTAACACTCATGCTGTGTTCTGAACACTCATGCTGTTCTCTGAATACTAACAAAGTGCTGTGAACACTGGCACGGTGCTCTCAATTATTGTTTGGTGCTCGGAATACGTGTGCGGTGCTCCGAACAACGACGCGGGGGCTTCGAACACGGTGCTGGTGGTCTGAACTCTGACGTGGTGCTCTGAACACTGATGTGATGCTGGGGGAACACGTACGTGATGCTGTGAACACTGTTCTGGTGTTCTGAAGACCGATAAGATGCTTTGAACACTGTGGTCGTTGTCTAAACACCTATTGTGGTGTTCTGAATACTGATGTGGTATTCTGAATGCTGATGTGGTGCTACGAACATTGACGTGTTTTTTTTCTGAACACTGTCCCCCATGGTGGATTAAACGCACTGATATTGTGCTCTGAACACCTACCTGGTACTCTGAACACTATGCACGTGCTCTGAAAACTGATATTGTCTCTTGACTACTGATGCGGAGGACTACCAAGTTGTAGCTTGGAGAATACCAGTTGGAGAACTTGGAGACTACCAATTGCAGTTTGGAGGCACCCAGTTAGAGGCTTTGGAGATACCCAATTGGAGTTTAGAAGCCAGAAATTGAGTCATAAAGATGAACATAAAACGTGCGTTATCTTATCTGTAAAAAAAATGACTCTTCCGTTCTACTGAGAGTGAACGCCTGTGAACACTCCCGCTGAAGTAAACATTTGCGTGCACCTGCTCCGTTCTCAATAGACCGTGGACAAACGTGCGCATGCGTGTAAAGTGCCTTTTAGATAAGTCTCCCATATGCGTGTGGAATGTTGATTGTACATAATGTTTACACTACATATATATATATATATATATATATATATATATATATATATATATATATATATATATATATATATATATATATATATATATATATATATATATGTCGTACCTAGTAGCCAGAACTCACTTTCTCAGCCTACTATGCAAGGCCCGATTTGCCTAATAAGCCAAGTTTTCCTGAATTAATATATTTTCTCTAATTTTTTTCCTATGAAATGATAAATCTACCCATTTCATTATGTATGAGGTCAATTTATTATTATTGGAGTTAAAATTAACGTAGATATATGACCGAACCCTAACCAACCCTACCTAACCTAACCTAACCTATCTTTATAGGTTAGGTTAGGTTAGGTAGCCGAAAAAGTTAGGTTAGGTTAGGTTAGGTAGGTTAGGTAGTCGAAAAACAATTAATTCATGAAAACTTGGCTTATTAGGCAAATCGGGCCTTGCATAGTAGGCTAGACAAGTGCGTTCTAGGCTATTAGGTACGACATATATATATATATATATATATATATATATATATATATATATATATATATATATATATATATATATATATATATATATATATATATATATATATATATATATATGAATATTTAGATAATTTTGTGTAGAATTGGTGAGAGACACTTCTGTGTACATGTGTACATCTGTTTGGGTGCCACATGTGTACAACAGCGATGCACACCTTGTATGCTTCGCATAATTCTTGTGTATACCTCATAACTACACACACCTATGAACGCCATGAGGCTAGGGTGTACGCAGAGAGAATTTTGTGTACATCTTGGGGGTCATGTACAACATGTACAGATCCCTGTACGTCATCATCCTACACGAGGGAGTTGTACAACATGGGAGAATGTCAGTGACTTCTTTCATAAGGCATAATAGTGTACATAGTGTACAATAGTGTACACTATGTGAGAGACTTATACTCACTATGAAAAATCAACGTACACGCACTGACAATCGTGTACACCCTTGTGACAGTCATGTACACCAACTGACAATTGTGTACAATCGTGAACAATCGTATTGTGTACATATTTTGTAGAGGTTCCCCAGAAGATGGTCTTGATTAACATGTAAATTATTATTATTGTAAATATTCCAATTATATGTTATACCATACAGAGTATGTCTACATAGGTCACAGTGAAATGGTTATACCACACAGAGTATGTCTTTATAAGTCACAGTGAGAGGATTATACCAGAAAGGGTATGTCAGTACTGGTCACATTCAGAGAGTTATACTCGAAAGAATATGTCGGTATAGAACAAAATGGCAGGGTATATCTATACAAGTCACAGTATGAGTTATACCAGACTAAGTATGTCTATATACGTCACAGAGAGAGTGTTATATAAGATTGAGTATGTCTGTAAATGTTACATCGAGTGGGTTATATGAATGTCTATTTTAGGTAAATTTAACATGATTATACCAGAAAGTATATAAATATATTAACATAAGATAGACTGAAAGAGTTTTACTAGAAAGAATATGTCTAAATAAAGTACAGTGAATCAGTTATACCAGGAAGTGTACGTCTATATTAGACACAGTTACAGTATTATATCAGAATGTGTATACAAATTTCAAGCATATTGATAAAGTAGCTCCAGGAGGTATATATATCAGACGATTTATAAATATATATATGAGGAAATATAGGTCAATATGAGGTACAGGGAAGGGGCTATACCAGCATGTTGATATGTAAATATATCAGCGTTATATCATGCATAGTTTGGAGAAGGACTAATGTAACAAGCGGAACATACTTTTTGAGGACCAAGAGCGAGGGTTATATCATGTAATGGCTATATAACAGGACTATACTGATCCAGGCATAACAGAGCTGTGGATTATACCAATTAATGTCTTAATAATATAACATTTGGCTGTACCAGGTCGACCAGGACTATGGGTTATAGCAGGAAATATCCTGTACCAGGTGTTGGGATATGAATTCATCATTTGAGGTATATCTGGATATGCTCAGATAGTATCTGCCTGAATATGAGGCATGAGGCCTCTCTGTATATGTTTGATTAGATACATAGGTATGCTAATGTAGGATTTACCTTGATATGTTTGATAAGATATACCTGAATATGCTAAAATAATGACCCAGTGATTGAGGTGAAGGATATCTGGAGCGTGACAAAGATTAGTCTACCGGGAGAGTGACATAGTAGAGTTTACATTAAGCATGACATGGTATATAGTCTACCTGGGGGCATGACTCGGTATAGTGTATATGGAACATGACACAATATAGTCTGTACTTGGAGCATGGCACTGAATAGTCTACTTGGAACATGACACAGTATAGTCTGTACTTGGAGCATGACACTGGAATAATCTACTTGGAACATGACACAGTATAGTCTGTACTTGGAGCATGGCACGGAATAGTCTACCTGGAGCGTGACAAAGTTTAGTCTACCTGTAGGTAATTATGTCAGTGTTTACCTGTTTTATGGATTCAAGTAGATTCAACTTTTGTGGAGAACCTGAACATTTTACAATTTATTCGCCCCAGAACCCGATGACAAAGAATAGATCGTAGTTGTATTGTTGTATTAGCGTTGACAGTATTGTTGTACCGTTGCATTTTCTACTGAAAATAATACAAAAGGAAATAAAAAAAATATCCCCAATTTCATTTTATTCATTATTCATCAATAATTGAAATATTATGTTTCACTATATTTGTTAATAGTAACATAGTGTTTGTTTCACACATAGTTACAAACACATATAGTGTGTGTGTGTGTGTGTGTGTGTGTGTGTGTGTGTGTGTGTGTGTGTGTGTGTGTGTGTGTGTGTGTGTGTGTGTGTGTGTGTGCGCGTGTGTGTGTGTGTGTGTGTGTGTGTGTGTGTGTGTGTGCGCGCGTGTGTGTGTGTGTGTGTGTGTGTGTGTGTGTGTGTGTGTGTGTGTGTGTGTGTGTGTGTGTGTGTGTGTACCAAAAAAACCACTGTAACATCAAGAAATAATTTAGTCGCTTTCGCCCCACAAGAGACCTCATCATAAACAAAACGAGGGAACCATTCAGGGCCAGATAACTGGCCTAATACAAATATTTATGGATATAAATAGAACTGAATCAAAATAAAAGATATATAACAATAATATGTTAAATAAATAATCGTTTCATGGTAAAAAATATTCTTAATCTCTGAAAAGATTCTTGACATTCTTTCCCACTTTTGCGATGACCAGATTCGTTTCCAGTTTCTTTAAGGGCTTCGTTAACTTGTAAATTCTTTCACTTGGACATTTCAATAATTTTTAAAATACTTAAAATTATGTTAGAAACATTCTTATTTGAAATAAGTTATCCGTAATTTAGTTATTTTATTTTTATTATTTTTTTTCGTTTAGCATTTCGTTTTGATTCCGAAGCCCCAAGAGCAGCCGGAATGCCAAGAGCGGCAATAATAGTTTCATTGTAAATATATGAATATTAAAATTCTTATTTTCATCAGCATCGAATAATTCAAGGACGTTTATTTTTTTGAAAATTAGACATATAAATCTGTTTCATGTAAACCATAATTTTATATATGTGAGATAAATATATGTATATATAGAATATGAGAGAGAGAACACTGAAAATATTTGAAGAAATTTGTATTATCTTGCTTAATGTTTAAATTGTTTTTTAAACACACACACACACACACACACACACACACACACACACACACACACACACACACACACACACACACACACACACACACACACACACACACACACACACACACACACATATATATATATATATATATATATATATATATATATATATATATATATATATATATATGTATACATTTTTTTTATATAATAAAAATGGAAGGGAGTACCACCTCTAGCTGGAGGAAGGGGGACCCATAGCCTCGGAGGATATGTATACATATATATGTATACATATATATATGTCCGGAAAATCCACAACGAAATGTGAGAGGGAAACGTTTCGGCCGATGAAGGCCGTTGTCAACACCAGACTAAGAGAGAAACACAAAGGGAGGTTGGAGGCCCCCACTGGAACCTGACAATCTATCCCCTTGGAAAGAATTAACCAGAAACAGGTACAGATTGGCTTAGTAGGGTCAGAAGGATTAAGCGATAAGGTATTAAGTATAACAGATGAAACAAAAAGCCTCATTGAACACACATATAATATATGATTATATTATTGTTATTAGACATTGTAACTTATACTATCAGAATTTTTTCTTAAACTGTTGTGCAAAATTGTAACTTAAAACTGGATCAAGTTTGTACATACCAGCCTGGGCCTCGTGCATACATACATACATACATACATACATACATACATACATACATACATACATACATACATACATACATACATACATACATACATACATACATACATACATACATACATACGGTATGTTTGTACATACCAGCCTGTACATACCAATTGGGCCTCGTAGCCTGGTGGATAGCGCGCAGGACTCGTAATTCTGTGGCGCGGGTTCGATTCCCGCACGAGGCAGAAACAAATGGGCAAAGTTTCTTTCACCCTGAATGCCCCTGTTACCTAGCAGTAAATAGGTACCTGGGAGTTAGTCAGCTGTCACGGGCTGCTTCCTGGGGGTGGAGGCCTGGTCGAGGACCGGGCCGCGGGGACACTAAAAGCCCCGAAATCATCTCAAGATAACCTCAAGATAACCAGTACTAAGATTGAGGAGATTTGGACACTGACTAATTAGGGCAGACTCAATTAAATTCCGTTCCACAAAACCTTTGCAATTGGTAATGTTGTTTGCTCAATCCCAATTAATAGTGTGATCACACAAACTTGTGTGTAGATACAATGCACTAGACGTTTGGGCAGTTCTTATACTAATAAGCGTGTTGTGACATACACAATTGTAAGGATTTTCCTGTTTATCCGAGGTACACAGATTCATAATCACTGCAGGGAATCGAATACACACAACCTGCTGTATCAGGGGATTTTTTTTATTTAATTGGATTTGATCGTATAATTAGTGAACACCAAATTGCTATTAAGGTTCTTAGAAACTGGGGAAAGTTTCTCAAGTCCCACCGCATAAGGTACCACCAATGAGTTTCTAATTTCTGGTTTCGCTTCGGGGAAGTGATTAAAAAACCTACGTTTAGCTTGGCCAAACGAGCAATCCAAAAACATCTTAGGGTATTGTAAACTCTTCCCAATTTCATATATTTTAGCAATCTCGTCCTAAAAAAACTCAGGGCTGCATACCCTCAAAACTCAAAGAAACATGCCTGAAAATACTGCCTGTTTAACTTTACTATGATGATTCGAATAATAATGAACATTCGACACCACGTTGGTAGGTTTCCTATACACATTAAATTTGAACCTTCCATTGACTCTCCTGGTTCAACAAGTTGTGTGTATTCAATTCCCTGCAATCAAATACACACAATACAATGAGCATCCGAGTATTCTTGAGGGAACTTGATAGCCTTAAGTGGGTTTACGTTGACGATGGTATAGCGAGGTGGAGGTGGTACTGTGAAGCAAAGTAGTATGGTGAAGTAGAGTGAGAGGGCTCCCCTCCAGATTGGTCAAGCTGACGTTTGGGTGTGAACCAAAATTCTCAGGCCGCTTACAGCGTCGCCAACCAGGACCAAGCTTGAGCTTTAACTCTAAGACGGTATCTCTCATATGGGGACATCAAACATATTGTAAAGAGACGAGTGAAGGTTCTTCTGAACACCCTACAAGACGGTCCTTGTAGGGTGTTAGGTCTTTGTTAAGATGTTCAGTTTTTGTTGGGTGTTCGGTCCATGCAGGGTGTTCGGGAATTATTTTTATAACAATAATCATAATAATATATTTATATAAAAGTATATACATTTAAATCATAATTCAGTGTATTATTCGTCAGTAAAAATACACATTACTCAAACCAACCAGTACGCAGAGGGTTTTGAAATGTTATGTATTTCTCCAGCCACAGAAAAACCACCTACACAACACTGGCATTAGCAAGTTATAAGTCACCTTGAAGAAGGACTTGAGGGAAAAACTTGGCATCTCAAGAAACATATGTCCCAAAGTTAAGCGCCCCCTCAATCCTCATGGAAAACTTTCCTGGCTCTTCCGGCCTACCAGTACCTTCTCCGGTTTCAGGAAACACGTGAAATACAGCGAGAGTTTCAGGAAACTCTTAAAAAAATGTGTTTTCCTCTCCGGTCAAACTCTCACACCGCATCTCTCACCTACGTCATGCTTGATGGGGCACAGAGCATGGCCTAAATAAATAATATAAATGTCTCCTAATGTGGATACTTCTAATAGCAGCTAATGTGTATTATTTGTAAATTTGATATAATATATTTAACAAAAATATACGAGTGCTTTAATATCGTACAGGTCGAGTGTGTTAGCATTACTAGGTCACATAATCACTTTGGAGGTTACTTTGTCTCTCTGGAGTTCAAATACTCACTCTGGAGTTCAAATACTCACTCTGGAGTTCAAATACTCACTCAGTAAGATCATACAATCAGGGAGTTCACATACTCACTCAAGAAGCTCACTTACTCATCATGGGATGTCAGATACTCATCATGAGAGGTCACATACTCACTCAAGGAGGTCACACTCACTAATTGATTAAAAATAACCACTCATATAGGTCACATATTCAGGCAGGTCACATACTAAGAGAAGTCACATTCTCATTGAAGTCACACACTTCACTGAACACACTTATGCTTCTAAAAGGTGGCCCACAATTTCTTCGTGCGGTCTCAGGGACCTACCACACACACACACACACACACGGCCCATAATACCTTGACACCCATCTGAGCTTCACAGCCAAACTACACCTGCACCTCTGAGAATCCGATCACGATTTAAACAGGAGGAAGAAAAATAAAGGAAGATAGCCATCGTATAGCCATTTGATATAATACCACCCTTTGATATAATATTTGATATAATACCACCCTTTGATATAATATTTGATATAATACCACCTTTTGATATAATATTTGATATAATACCACCTTTTGATATAATATATAATATAACACCACCATGCTTCGTTATGTCAGAGACTCCGAGTTTCAATTGATTATTCGAATAATTGACAAGAGTTTGGAAAACAGAACATATCTCGCCAAAAACAGATGGAAATTAAGAAATTGTTGGAATGGAAAAACACGTATCAGAATCAGGATTTGTTACAGAGAGAGAGAGAGAGAGAGAGAGAGAGAGAGAGAGAGAGAGAGAGAGAGAGAGAGAGAGAGAGAGAGAGAGAGAGAGAGAGAGAGAGAGAGAGAGAGAGAGAGAGAGAGAGAGAGAGAGAGAGAGAGAGAGAGAGAGGGAGAGAGAGAGAGAGAGAGAGAGAGAGAGAGAGAGAGAGAGAGAGAGAGAGAGAGAGAGAGAGAGAGAGAGAGAGAGAGAGAGAGAGAGAGAGAGAGAGAGAGAGAGAGAGAGAGAGAGAGAGAGAGAGAGAGAGAGAGAGAGAGCGAGAGAAACAGATGAAGCTTCAAATCTCAGAAACGTCCGCTACCCAGCACATATAAGATCTACAAAAGCTTCTTGAATCCAAGCTAATCTCTACCTCCTTAATATTCTCAACTCCTGGATCTAAGATTATTTAAATAGTTATTATGTCCCCCACAAAAGCTTACTGACCAAGCAACAGGAACACTCCCATGCTAAAGTAGCCTCCCAGTGCATACACTCCAACCAGTCCTTGGGGTGGACATACACCTGTAGTAACCACTTCAAAACAACAAAGCAATTAGTGCTGTTGTCTTCTCCTTATCCATGTTTTGGTTAGGTTAAGGTTACGTTTGATTCAGGTTAGGTTATGTTAGGTTACATTAGGATAGGTTAAGTTACAACAGATTAGGTTACATTAGGATAGGTTAAGTTACAACAGATTAGGTTACATTAGGATAGGTTAAGTTACAACAGATTAGGTTACATTAGGTTAGGTTAGTTTACATTAGGTTACGTCACATTAGATTAGGTGTCATTAGGTTAGCTTTCATTATGTTTGGTTATGTTAATACGGTTATCTTGAGATGATTTCGGGGCTTTAGCGTCCTCGCGGCCCGGTCCTCGATCAGGCCTCCTTTTTGTTACACATCCCCCGGGAAGCAGCCCGTAGCAGCTGTCTAACTCCCAGGTACCTATTTACTGCTAGGTAACAGGCGCATCAAGCTGACTGAAATATTTTGCCCATTTGTCTCCGCCTCCACCGGGGATCGAACCCGGAACGTCAGGACTACGAATCCAAGGCCCTGTCCATCTAGCTGTCAGGTCTGTCAGGCGCAGGTGTGAATTATTCTTAAACGTGAAATATGAAATTTGAAACCAATTTGAGTGTTCCTCTAGAATTTCATTTAAGGGAAAAACTAATTCTTCAGACCATTTCGAAGAAAATGTGTTACGTATAGACATTTTATATAGTAAACGAATGATTTATAATACAATAAAGATTTACCTTAAGAGTATTCGCTATTTATGATAAAGAATCACTTGCCAGTTTACAAGTAGACAATTATTTCAACTATAATAGGCTTTTAGATCATCACGAAAATCTTGGTAACTATTCAACTGATGTCAGAATGGGTTTGGTGTTTCTCAGTAATGACTTTGCCATGAGGACATACATTCCCCGGAGATGTGAGTTACCCTCTCAGAGTATACATTTTCTTTAGAAGCAAAGTACATTTCTCAAAGTGAGACTTTTCAAAGGGTACAGTGAAATCTTTTCCAAAAGACATCAAAGCTATTCTTATACCAAATGGAGTTATGTAGATATCTTTGATGGTCTGAAAGCATATTATGATTCAAATAATAGTCTACTTGTAAAGTGGCAAGGGAATTTTTGTTTTAAACAGTGAATATGATCAAGTTATATCATTTATGTATTATAAATCGTTGGTTTATAAAAACGTCTATGCTTAAATAGTTTTCTTTAAAACAGGCTAAGGAATTTGGTTTTCTGTAAAATAAATTCTAGGGAATACTCAAATAATTTTCAAACGTCATATCATGCATTTTTGAGAATAAACATTAACGTAATAAAACGTAATGACTCCTAACCTAATCTTAACCTAACGTATCCTTAAGTGAACCTAGCCATGGATAGGGAGAAGATAATAGCACTTCGTAGTGGTTTTGCAGGGATTACCTTCAAGGGGCCTCCTCCTTGAGAACTGGTTGCTCAGAGGATGTAGTTTGAGTGGACTCAAGAACTACGAATGAATAAAGTGCCTCTCCCATCTGGGGAGTGCCAATGCAAGTGACACTTCTTAGTTGTATTCACGAAACAAATTCCCTCACCAAATCGAACTACTTTTATTTTTATACTTCTACGATTTCGTTTCGTAAATAAGAACACATGGTAGAACAGCCTCGCTGCTGCCGCGGTGAAAAATATTGCCGGGGAGCCCCTCTGTCAAAGAAAATGAATTGTTTACACGGGATACCATTGAAGTTTCAAAGGCACGAAACTCGTTTTCCTTCTCCATTAATCACACTTTCCCCCGAGACCAGCAGGTGGTGATGAATGGATTGGGGTAAGTGGTGACGAGTGGATTGGGGTAAGTGGTAATGAATGGATTGGGGTAAGTGGTGATGAGTGGATTGGGGTAAGTGGTGATGAATGGATTGGGGTAAGTGGTGATGAGTGGATTGGGGTAAGTGGTGATGAATGGATTGGGGTAAGTGGTGATGAATGGATTGGGGTAAGTGGTGAGTAAGGAGTAGTGCTTGTCGGGTGGTGAGTATTGAGTGCGCTATCTATCAATGCTTATTATTCTGGACTATGAGGAAGTGAAGGCTGTTGTTGACTACACGTAATGAAGATTGGAACTTCATTACATATCTGTTATTGTTCCCTTTGTATATTCACATTAATATTTAAAATGTTGTGATCATATCCCCTCTGCTCTTTCTCTCTACTAGAGTTGTTAAGTGGATCTCCATTTAACCATATGCGCATCCAAATCCTCTTAATATTGCCTTCTACAATCTCAGCAACCTTATAAGCCTGAAACAAGACTTTCTATAAGTATCGTAGTTTTGTAAATGTGCTCCATCATCTTCTACAATCTCAGCAACCTTATAAGCCTGAAACAAGACTTTCTATAAGTATCGTAGTTTTGTAAATCTGCTCCATCATCTTCTACAATCTCAGCAACCTTATAAGCCTGAAACAAGACTTTCTATAAGTATCGTAGTTTTGTAAATCTGCTCCATCATCTTCTACAATCTCAGCAACCTTATAAGCCTGAAACAAGACTTTCTATAAGTATCGTAGTTTTGTAAATCTGCTCCATCATCTTCTACAATCTCAGCTGGACTTTAAGTCTGCAACACAACTCCCAAACGAGCTGAGCAGCATTGCAAATCTGCAACACAATCTTCAACGAGCTCAACAGGAGATCGGGGGTTAGAGGAACACAGAATGGATAGACATCTCCCACGAGGCCAGCTCTGTCCCACCCCTATGGCCCAACTATCCTAACGTATCCTATCCTAACCAAAGTAGATAAAAAAATTGAGTTTTGTTTACATATATGTATGCAGAAAATACGTGACATCACCATTTTTGTTTTCTAACCCAAGTTTTGAATCCTACTGACGTAATGAGTAGGGTCGAAAACCTGAGGAAAGTTTCAAGGAAGGTGGATCTCCCTCTCTCAAAGTCCTTACATTAATGTGCAAATTTTTAATTGGGCAATTTCTTACCGCTCTTCTCGTTAGTCTTTAAGAAGGAATAATGAGAAGTGAAGAAAATTACAGAAAAAAAGGAAATGAAGAGAGAAAACAAAAAAGTATTTAACCTATTATAAATACATTAAGATGACCTGATAATGAGAAAATCCACATGCATTCTTCGTTATTCCAGACCATGGTTTGATCCCACCAACATACTACAAAAACTATACATCAAGTTGGTGTGATTTCAGCGTGTGTATGAGATTATAGTGGTTAGATATTAGCGTTAAAACGCAAGACAAGTTGTCGGAAAATCCGACACCATTTAATATATCATACAGACAGATAATAATTGCTGCTGTATTACCAACAAGTTACCCATAGAAAATGTAACTTGTAGTGGAATTACCGTTTAAAGAAAACGGGATATCATCACCACATACCATTATAAATTCACCAGCTATTCTGCTGGGAATTATTCTTAAATACATTAGTCTTTGGACTTTACCATCATAAAACATCTTATATAAATTAACTTAATTATCAATATTAAAGTAGAGTAAATGTGACCCTTCTATCACTTTTTGTCATGTGGACAATGTAAGCCAGGCATCAGGGTGAGGAAGGGGCAGCCATTGTTGTGTCACCTCCGAGACGTGTGGAGCAAATTCGGCTCCTATCATATCTGGACAATGTCGGCCAGTAGCGTCAATAGTATGGAGTGTTAGACATTGCCATTGTTGATACTAGACCAGAGGCTCACAGGGAGCAAATTCGGCTCCTGTTAATTTTACTTGGACGTAGTGTTATGGAAACCAAAGGTGTACCATTTTCAACACGCTGTCATCAAATCAAGTTAAGTGTTCTTTCCGAAACCCATTATCTATCATTAGTGGCCATTAATGTCATTGGGTAGGGTTAACCGGTTAGAGCACGATATCGCCTCAAACTAAAGGTAATTAAGCCAGGTCTTCATTGTTCCATGTACTGTATAGTGTTTTCTCTGATATAGCTTGTCATATATAGGAACCTGGCTTTACAGCTAGCGCCCTTTTTACAGGTCAAGACGAGGAAGCAAGACTTTGTGCAACAGTTACTGGGTGATGGAAGCTACCTCAAAGAGGATAATTTGGTGTCTACATCCTAGTTATATCTGTTTGGACTAAGGCCTGCTGTACTATAAGATAAGGAACCTTTTCAATGTATGTAGTTAATACTGTAGTTTGATTGGCTGCATATATATAAATAATATAAACCCCCCTAATGTGTAGAGGATCGATTTGTGAGATTAAGAGATTATTGCAGAAATACAGTCCACTTATCATTATACAAATTGCTATCGAAGTATATAAATTAACGTAAATATAAATTCATATAAATTAAATAAATATAAATTCATATAAATTAAATAAATATAAATCTCACAGGTCGGTTCCCACACAAGTGTTTTTTTTTTTTTTTTTTTGAGATATATACAAGAGTTGTTACATTCTTGTACAGCCACTAGTACGCGTAGCGTTTCGGGCAGGTCCCTGGAATACGATCGTGTTGGATAGTTATATATGCTATAAATACAACGTCTGTCTGTATGAGCAAGATCTTAGTATTAGAGCATCTGAATATCAGCGAGGTGGTCTTCCACATTCCAGTCAGTACATACATTATAATAGTCTACACCCTATAAATGGCTTATTACCAGCAAAGTAGTCATTCTCTCTCTCTCTCTCTCTCTCTCTCTCTCTCTCTCTCTCTCTCTCTCTCTCTCTCTCTCTCTCTCTCTCTCTCTCTCTCTCTCTCTCTCTCTCTCTCTCTCTCTCTCTCTCTCTCTCTCTCTCTCTCTCTCTCTCTCTCTCTCTCTCTCTCTCTCTCTCTCTTCTCTCTTTCTCTCTCTCTCTCTCTCTCTCTCTCTCTCTCTCTCTCTCTCTCTCTCTCTCTCTCTCTCTCTCTCTCTCTCTCTCTCTCTCTTATACCAGATGAGCTGCCCACCAGGGTCTTAAAGAAAGCCCCCCAAAAAACTGTCGTTTTTTCCACATCATTTTTAATTTAACAACTCATTAAAGAGAGGGCAAGGAACCTAATGACCGGGCCAGGATTCTTCAAGCCTTTATGCATTCACTTACGAATCTATACATCATCCCTCAATAATGGTAGCTTTGTTTACCTTTGTTAAACAGATTACCATCTTCAACACTTCACTAACCACGATTATTATTGTTATTAACAACCTCGTCGGGCTTCGGAGTTCATAAATTGTTTAATAAATGAAAACCAAACTTCAGTAATTGAGGAACGATGTAGAGGTTTCGAACGGTGATGATTGACGATAAAATCTAGCGATCGTCTCACTTATTTTCAAGAATGTTGACGGGAAATGTGCACTAAACCATTGTACAGTCTGTGTACAGTCAGTGTCAGGGAGAAATATTGAAAGCAGTTACAAAAGCACAGAATTGGTCAATTTTGTATGAAGCCAGAAGTTTATTCCTTGATTACCTTTTGCAAAAACTTTGTACTGCAAAAGACCTCACAAATGCAAAATACTTAAATCTCCAGAAAGCTTAGGATAAATGCTTCTCAAAAGATAGTTAAGCTCAAAGATCGTTCAACTGGAGATTATAGGTGTGAGTGTGTGTGTGTGTGTGTGTGTGTGTGTGTGTGTGTGTGTGTGTGTGTGTGTGTGTGTGTGTGTGTGTGTGTGTGTGTGTGTGTGTGTGTGTATGTGTGTGTGTGTGTGTGTGTGTGTGTGTGTGTGTGTGTGTGTGTGTGTGTGTGTATGTGTGTGTGTGTGTGTGTGTGTGTGTGTGTGTGTGTGTGTGTGTGTGTGTGTGTGTGTGTGTGTGTGTGTGTGTGTGTGTGTGTGTGTGTGTGTGTGTATGAGACTGCGTTAACCAAACACAATCACAAGGGGGGGATCTAGGCAGAGAGGGACTATACACTGGAAGAACGTAGCGAGAATTATTAGATATTGGAAAAAAAAAAAAAAAATTCAGACTCTAGCTGAGGGCCACCAGCTCATTGTGGCCGAAACGGAAACTTTGAGAAATTGTAAGACAATGGAATAAATTATATATATATATATATATATATATATATATATATATATATATATATATATATATATATATATATATATATATATATATATATATATATATATATATATATATATATATATATATATCAGGCTGTAGTTAGCAAATTTTGGATACTTGCCTAAGATTCCCGGCAGTACATCATTATGAATGAAGAGAACCTTATTGTAGTCAGGTGTAGTAGGGACCCCGTCTCAAATTTCCCTGACAGATATGCATTCATGGTTATACATATGTTATTATCAGTCTGTCATATACATATATGTCCCTATCTTGCTGTATATTTCCATTCTCTTCTTCCTCTCTCCCGTTCTATCTCCTCTTGTCCTTCCTCCCTACCTTCCTATCTCCTTCCTTCCCTTTCTCTCACTTATCAACATGGACACAAAGGCGTTATCTCTCAACACTGGTCACCAACACACACTACTCCTATTTCCTCTTGTTCGTCTCTTTCTCCTCATTTTATGTCTTCTGCTTTTCTTACCGAGAAGGGAGAAGAAAAGGGACCTTTTCTTTAATCCTTGCAGGGAAGCCCAGTTTATACTTGTCTATTTTTTTTAACTTTCTGTCTTACTCTTTATTTTCTTTATTCTGCATTTATCTTGATTTAGTTTCTTTGGTTATATTTGTCAAATATTTCCGCGTTTTCTCCTTACATGTATTTGTTAATTTTTTGGTTTATCATTCTTCGCCTTCAACTCTCTTTTTAAAACAAAATTACAGTTACTTTTTTCAATGTTTTGCGTTCCTTCAAACATCATTAGTAATCATTTATATTTTTAATTTTCATTAAATAATCACTCTAATTAGTGATTTTTATTAACATAAGTTTAGTCGACGATAAATTACTTTTTATAAAACAAACAATTCGCTTGAAATATCGCCATCTATTTTTTAGAAAACTAATATAGGGATTTCTCTATAATTACCTATAATCTATCCTGGGGTCCTTATCCTCATCTCTCTTGCAGGTGCTATATAGTCACCTATATACTATATATATATATATAATAAGTCATAAGGGCTTCGTGTTTTCTTCTGATAATTACCTTACCTCACCTCTAACAATGCCGATTGAGCTGCCTCTAACAAAACAATTAACATTAGGTAACAAAGACACTAACATTATATAGGATTACAGCCCACTCTTACGTTTTTGTAACATATATGTAAAGAATTACACCAAGTCTTTCGCACTCTCCTGAGTGCTTTGTCAAGGTCTGAGTGTGTGATGTGACTTACATCTCATCGACTAATAATTAGACGTTGAGATTTAAGTCTCGCCCAGACCACACACTCAGACAAAGCACTCGTTAGAGTGTGAGAGACTTGGTGTAAACTTTACTGAAACATGAGTGTGGGGTTGTTATCGTATGTTATCAAGTCTGTGAGAAGACATTATCATTACATACTAGCATTATATCTGCTGCTAACGGCGCCTCGAACATTGCTACTAACGCTGTCGATAGAAATATTTCTTCAAGTTCTTTTTCTGTTATATAGACGACTGAGTTCAAATAATTATTCTGAAATATTTGAGAAACGTTTGTCGAGAAATGCCTCCAGGGATTTTTGACCGTTCTTCTCTCTCTCTCTCTCTCTCTCTCTCTCTCTCTCTCTCTCTCTCTCTCTCTCTCTATCTCTCTCTCTCTCTCTCTCTCTCTCTCTCTCTCTCTCTCTCTCTCTCTCTCTCTCTCTCTCTCTCTCTCTCTCTCTCTCTCTCTCTCTCTCTCTCTCTCTCTCTCTCTCTCTCTCTCTCTCTCTCTCTCTCTCTCTCTCTCTCTCTCTCTCTCTCTCTGATCCTCCGATAAAGGATCAGAGATCCTTGATTGATTGATGATCATCCAGATTGATGACAGACCCACTGTAATTCTGATCAACATGCTCACTTCATCATTCTGATCCACACAGTCGCTCTACCTAATCCCACCCACTAATAAAAACAGAAAATAAAGCGAGTGGGGTCACGGGGGGGGGGGGGGGGGGAAGGGTAGAGTCGATAAGCCATTTCAATAAAACATTCCCGGATCCAATATTCGGATGAGAGAGCGTGTGAGGCTCTTGTCATCAGCACTCACCGGAACCACCGCACAGCGGACTCCAGTGCGGGGAAATGCCGGATAAATGAAGTAACCCCCCCTCCCTCCCCCCCCACCACGCGAAGAGTTTATTTACCTGACTGTCTGTCACTTTAAGTGTGTGTGTGTGTGCTAGTATGTCTTCCTCTCAACCCATCTGTCAGCTTCTCAAGCTACGAGCTGTCTACCTCACACTCATAATGTCTGTCTGTCATCCAACCTGTCTGTCTGAACCCCTCTAATTGTTTTTCAATGTTATCTGTCTTTTTTCTTATGTCTTAAACCCATGCTGTTTCTGTTACTGCACCAAGTGGATCATGTCTGTCTGTCTGTCTGTCTGTCTTTCTCTCTGTCTGTTGTTTTACGCATTAAGATAAATATTTACCTCTCTGGTGCCGGGAACTCAGAGGGCGGAAGTCGTTCCTCGGGGCTTTGATCTCTAATTATTCAAGAACGGTCTGTGAGGCTTTTAGAATTTAATTGAAATTGCCATTTTTTCTTTTCCTGCGTTTTGCTCTGATGAGTAAGTAATATTAGCTCTGCAATGACTGATTCTGATATATATATACATAAATAAATATATATATAAATAAATATATATATATATATATATATATATATATATATATATATATATATATATATATATATATATATATATATATACATATATATATATACATATATATATATATATATATATATATATATATATATATATATATATATATATATATATATATATATATATATATATATATGTCGTACCTAGTAGCCAGAACGCACTTCTCAGCCTACTATGCAAGGCTCGATTTGCTTAATAAGCCAAGTTTTCATGAATTAATGTTTTTTCAACTACCTAACCTACCTAACCTAACCTAACCTACCTTTTTCAGCTACCTAACTGAACCTAACCTATAAAGATAGGTTAGGTTAGGTTAGGTAGGGTTGGTTAGGTTCGGTCATATATCTACGTTAATTTTAACTCCAATAAAAAAAAATTGACCTCATACATAATTAAATGGGTAGCTTTATCATTTCATAAGAAAAAAATTAGAGAAAATATATTAATTCAGGAAAACTTGGCTTATTAGGCAAATCGGGCCTTGCATAGTAGGCTGAGAAGTGCGTTCTGGCTACTAGGTACGACATATATATATATATATATATATATATATATATATATATATATATATATATATATATATATATATATATATATATATATATATATATATATGTCGTACCTAGTAGCCTGAACGCACTTCTCAGCCTACTATGCAAGTCCCGATTTGCCTAATAAGCCAAGTTTTCATGAATTAATTGTTTTTCGACTACCTAACCTATACCTAACCTAACCTAACCTAACTTTTTCGGCTACCTAACCTAACCTAACCTATAAAGATAGGTTAGGTTAGGTTAGGTAGGGTTGGTTAGGTTCGGTCATATATCTACGTTAATTTTAACTCCAATAAAAAAAATTGACCTCATACATAATGAAATGGGTAGCTTTATCATTTCATAAGGAAAGAATTAGAGTAAATATATTAATTCAGGAAAACTTGGCTTATTAGGCAAATCGGACCTTGCATAGTAAGCTGAGAAGTGCGTTCTGGCTACTAGGTACGACATATATATATATATATATATATATATATATATATATATATATATATATATATATATATATATATATATATATATATATATATATATATATATGTGGCCTTTGCCTTTCCATTGGAAACAACCAGAGCGCTACTCGCTAGTCTCCTGAGACTGATGAATGCCCACTACCTCTCTCTATATAAACACACGAGAGACATCATTCCAATTAGTTGATAATTCCAGCCTCACTTCAACAAGGGATTAACGAGAATCTGCACACCGGTTGATTGACAGTTGAGAGTCGGGACCAAAGAGCCGGAGTTCAAACCCCGCAAGCACACCTAGGTGAGTACATCATTCACCCCCCCTAATTACTCAACATAGTCCACTACGGGCTCACCATAGCCCGTGCTACCTAGAACTCTTTGTTCCAGGTAGCGAATCTTAAACAACATACTCGAATCTCGGTAGCGAATCTACATACAACATACATGTATGGGCTGTAGAGTGATTAACGTAGAGTACTGAGCCCCAGCCGGCCTGTCTAGTCGCCATGATCCTCGGAGCTCTAATCAAGGCTTCCAATCTGGTACCTCGGTCCACAAGGTACCAGATTGGAAGTAAACAGTATACATTAAAACCTGTGTATACTCCTCCGGTCACAGTGTGTGATGTGTTAATTCATGGACGCGCTTAATGCTTCTCCAAATGCTCAAATCCAAGAGATAATTGAGATCTTTTCCCGGTGATTCTTACTTCTCGGGTTATACCCCTCGATCTCTCGCATCGCGCGTAGACTAAGTTCGAATCAAGTGATTGGAACTTAGTCTACAAATAGGAACAGTTTCCCTTTGAATCATACGTTATACAAGGGTAAGAACAAGAATTTTCGCAAAACGACTTGAATTTACGAATTTAAACTTTTTTTTTTTTTTTTTTTTTTTTTTTGAGATATATACAAGAGTTGTTACATTCTTGTACAGCCACTAGTACGCGTAGCGTTTCGGGCAAGTTTAATCCTATGGTCCCTGGAATACGATCCCCTGCCGCGAAGAATCGTTTTTTCATCCAAGTACACATTTTACTGTTGCGTTAAACAGAGGCTACAGTTAAGGAATTGCGCCCAGTAAATCCTCCCCGGCCAGGATACGAACCCCTGACATAGCGCTCGCGGAACGCCAGGCGAGTGTCTTACCACTACACCACGGAAGACTGTAGCTCTTGTTCACAATGAAGCCTCCGTTGCAGTACACATGTCCAAAATACATTGTAGCATGTTAGTAAATGCTATCTGCATTACAGCTTGTAAAAAGATACTTACAATGCAGTCTGCAGGTAGCACTGTGAAAATGACCTTCCTAAGGTTATCTTGAGTGCCTACCTACCTACCGTGCCTACCTGCCTACCTACCTACCTACCTGCCTACCTACCTACCTACCTGCCTACCTACCTACCTTCAGTGCATTCTGTAAATGCTTTTTTTTTGCTTTGTTTTTGTCGATGCATCGTGTGAATAATGTATTCAGCGAGACTCGCTAATGGCTGGCATTATCAGCCCTTTGACTCTGCCCGACTAAGCTGATCACTCACGCTCAAAATACATCGCAATACCGTTCGATGCCTTAATGGGCAGATTCCAGTAATTCATGCTCTATGAAATATACATTGGCGTGTGTGTATCTTTATGTGAGAATGTTTGTTTACACAGTGTATAGATAGATATAAACACTATGTTTATATTCACGAGCGTTTTAAATACATTTTAATAATATTTCACCACGAAAAAAAATGATCACATATTTTTTTTATCTTCTTATGGAATTAAGGAAATCCTATGATACTATTACTGATAATTTCTTAAATATTTGGTTTATGGAATTTTTTTTTATTATTATTAATTTTATTATAATCTTAATATTTTTTTTTGCATTATTACCAGTAAGTAAATATGTTTCATTTGGAAATTGAGTTTCTGAATACTACGTAATGAAACCTTGAATTTTTTTTACACAATGCAGCCTGCAGTTCTGAGTACAATGAAGCCTGTAATACCGTGAACTGTGTATCCTGTAATTATGTGTTCACCGTAGCCTGTAATTATGTGTTCACCGTAGCCTGTAATTCATTTTCTCTGTAGCCTGTAATTCGTGTCTTCTGTAGCCTGTAATTTATATACTTTGTAGCCGGAGTTTTGTGTATACTGTAGCCTGTTGTTCTGCATATATACTGTATCCTGTATAGTACAAAGAAATCAGCAAACCAAATCACCATGAAACTCAACCCCCAAAACCTGTATCTGTATCCATTAGGGCTTCACAGTAACCATAAAAACAGCCCAGTAACCGTTAAATTTGTACAGTAACCGCTAAAGCTGCACAGTAACTTTTAATGCCTCACTGTTGATCAAGCTTGTGGGTGAGTTTCTGGACCTTAGCTAATTAGAGATGGAGACGAGTTTACTGCGCGAACTGATGGAACTGTCTACAATCACGAAGAAAGATGTACACCCACTGACAGAAGACGTGAAGCAGGTTAGGAATATTGGGTATCTCACCAGGATGACGCCTGTGGAACCTACAACTTGGGTTATCTTCAAGAATCAAAGCCAGTGAAGAGGCCATTGGTACCTATTGCGAAAATCTCGAACGTTTTCTCTGCAGCAGAGCCCGAGTGTTCGAGGGAGATAGCTTGTCTCTCCAAAAAAAAAAAAAAAAAAAAAGATTTCAAGCAGGGATGCTGAAGCTTGGGCAACGCTGCGACGCGACAAGAAAAATGGGAAAATGCTGCTGTTGGGGGATTGTCAAACTTGATGTGTGTGTAGACAAGGCTTTTTGTTTAAGAGTTTCTCGACATAGGATGGAAATGTGTTTTCCCTGAAGGCGGTATTGGTGACACTGCAGACAGAATGGACAACAATTTGACCGGTAATTGGAACAAACCAGTTGTCTCTCTCCGTTGAAGATAATGAGGTGGTAACGGTAGAAGTTAGGAACTTAAAAACAAGTCTAAGTTAGCGGTAGATATGATTAAAAAAAGTGTCCTCTGCAGTGTCCACGTATTGTACCTCACCTCACTACACCATTCTCTCCTGCCTATTTATGTCCAGTACTCGACCTGTAAAACCACTCCTTCTGAAGATGTATTAATATACGAAAGTACTTAAGGAAATTCCTGTTTCAATTTTCCTCCGTGGTCTGACACTGTCACATTTTTAATCACGTGTTTATTTTCGTGATTTACGCACATGATTAAAAAAAAAGGAGAGTGGTTCCTATTGCATTGGAAGTTGTGCTGATGGTCGGTGTTGGAGGCTGTCAAAAACAATTAGGATAAATTGCTGACCTGAAAGGCATTGTTTCAGCTATTAAATACTAATCGTCAACAACTGTTACTCGCTTATTGGCGCCCCATCTCTCTGTACGGGAGGGACAGGAGAGCACCTGTCTATCGACAGGGTGGTGACCTTAGCGAATTTTTCAGAAGAAGAAGCAGCAAGTTGGACTGTTACACTCCAAAGGTCCGCGTGAGAACAATATGAAGGCAACACAAGACCATTTTGGAGAATGCTATAAAAATGTAAATAAAAGCAGTGAGGGGAACGTCCAAAACAAAAAGTTTGGCAACAAATATAATGTTATTCACCTAGTTGTGCTTGCAGGGGTTTGAGCTCTGGCTCTATAGTCCCGCCTCTCAACTGTCAGTCAACTGGTGTACAGATTCCTGAGCCTACTGGGCTCTATCATATCTACATTTGAAGCCTTGCATGGAGTCTGCCTCCACCACATCACTGTATTATGCATTCCATCTGTTAACTACTCTAACTCTGAATGTGTAGACACAGACATGAGCATGACAACACCCTGAATGTGTACTACACAAACAGTTGAAGCAATATAAACAAAAAAAGACTTTATAAGTGCTCGTGGGGGCATATAAACAATATATAGCATTGCACTTACAGCAATGTGGATTACAGTACTATAGGGAACAATTCAGTCCATCCTCTCAAATAGTGCATCGCATTTTGTCGTATAAATAACCCCCCTCCCTCAAGCCCCCCAAAACTCATGTGCTAACTATCAGAGCTGCTCGCTTAGTTGACGTGATCTCCAGTATTCGCGGGTCCTCGGTGAGGTTAGGTTCGGATAATTTAGTACATCAGTTTAGTGACGTTGTGAATGCTGGAGAGACAACAAGCTGAACTATTTGGTAAAAGACAAATTAAGATACTCAAATTCTTTCAAAGAGACAGAAGAATTAGACGAGGAGAAACAGATACTATAAATACTCTCAGAAACAGATAAATACTCTCAGAACGTGGGGGAGGCCTCGTAGCCTGGTGGATAGCGCGCAGGATTCGTAATTCTGTGGCGCGGGTTCGATTCCCGCACGAGGCAGAAACAAATGGGCAAAGTTTCTTTCACCCTGAATGCCCCTGTTACCTAGCAGTAAATAGGTACCTGGGAGTTAGTCAGCTGTCACGGGCTGCTTCCTGGGGGTGGAGGCCTGGTCGAGGACCGGGCCGCGGGGACACTAAAAAGCCCCGAAATCATCTCAAGATAACCTCAAGATAACGTCTGAGAGTATTTAAAACATAGAGCCAAAGAGGGAATTAAAACCGAGCCCCATACAGAAACTCTTTGAATTGAATTAAACGAAAATATTTACAGCTTAATAATAGGATGTTGTTTGTTGTTTAAGATTTGCTACCTGGAACAAAATGTTCCAAGTAGCACGGGCTACGGTGAGCCCGTTGTAGATGTTTCTAATAATAGGAATTGTATATACAGGGTGCCACACGCCGACACAATGGAGGATAAAACACATATTTAATCAGTAGTGTCTATGGCGACTTGGTCTGACGATGCTTGCATTATCGGTGACATGAACGTGAGCAGAATAAACTGGATCAACGCAACAGAACCATTATCGACCAATATATCAGAGGTGAAACTAGCTAACAGGAAGACACAAAGTAAATCACACTGAATACAACACTGAATTCACACTGAATACAAGTGTATTTGCAACAGGGTGGAAGCAGACCAATACGGACTGCATGGGTTGCATTGCGGAAGCACAAAGGGCTGGCATGCAAGACACAACGAGGTCAATGACATCATCAAGAGAAGCCTCGTCTCAGCTGGGTGCCCAGCGGAGAGAGAACCTCGCATCCTAGGGGTCCAAAACCCGGATTTCCCAGCACTTCGCCCTGATGGCATCACCATATACTCATGGAAGGAGGGTAGACAGTTGGTGTGGGACTACACATGTGTATCCACCCTGGCTGACACCTATGTACACTTCGGAGCTGATCAAGCAGGTGGGGCGGCCAACCACAGGGAAACAGCAAAATCACTCAAGTACAGGCGACTGGAAGGTCAATACCTCTTTGTTCCCATAGCGTCTGAGACGCATGGCCCCTGGGGCAAGAGTGCCTTGGGATTTCTCAAGGAATTGGGGTCCAAGCTCATTGACGTCACCAGAGACCCAAGGGCTTCCAGTTTTTTATTTCAGCGTCTCAGTGTGGCGATCCAGAGGGGAAATGCTTGCTGCGTCCTCGGTTCCTGTCCAGAAGCGGAGGAGCTTCAAGAGATCCATAACCTTTAGGCATTTGTCTTGTATGTTTTGTAACCTTTAAATACACAATAAAGGAAAAAAAAACAAAAGGGAAGGGGGTGGTAGGAGAAAAGCACACAGAAACTGTATTGGAGGGGACCCACATTCCCTCCAATGCGTTATGTGTGGTTTCCTCCGAGGCTATGGGTCCCCCTTCTTCCAGCCAGAGGTGGTACTCCCTTCCCAAAGTAAATTGTATATATAGAGAGATAAGAAGCAGGTCATGGCTCAGTGACCACAGGAGAGACTAGATTTAATTTTAGACGTGGAGACGCTTGTAGCAGAGAAACATAAGACATAAGAACTGGGCTGTGTCCTCGGAGCCGTGGCAGGAGTCTGGAGGTGGATGGGGGGGGGGCAATGGTCGTGGCTTTCAGTAAGAATTCTATACTTATAAACATTTATTACGCTTATTACACACACACACACACACACAAACACACACACACACACAAACACACACACACAAACAGGGGCCTCGTAGCCTGGTGGATAGCGCGCAGGACTCGTAATTCTGTGGCGCGGGTTCGATTCCCGCACGAGGCAGAAACAAATGGGCAAAGTTTCTTTCACCTTAAGTGCCCCTGTTACCTAGCAGTAAATAGGTACCTGGGAGTTAGTCAGCTGTCACGGGCTGCTTCCTGGGGTGTGTGTGTGTGGTGTGGGGAAAAAAAAAAATAAGTAGTTAGTAAACAGTTGATTGACAGTTGAGAGGCGGGCCGAAAGAGCAAAGCTGAACCCCCGCAAAAACACAACTAGTAAACACACACACAATGCTTCTACATTCCTTTCAACACTCCCTCTCCCCGCCTCCTCCCGTCCTGCCCACTCACGCCCATTTCACGCCCCCCCCCCCTCTCACTCCCGTCTCTCTCCGTACCCAATTTTGGTCGCCAAGCCCATGGTCGACTGGACACATATATTCCCTTGATCGCATCCGGCAACGGATGGCAAAGTTAATCCCTAGAAACTGAAACCTTTTATCTGAAGAGAGATTGAGAAACGTTAATTTACATTCTCGAGAATAGCAAAGAGTGAGATGGGGGTAGGCATGATTGAAGTATTCAATTGGATAAATGGCAGAACAATGGAGATATTTATGTGTTAAAATAGAACACGAAACAATGGGGAAAAATCGGATAAGCCAATTAAAATTTTGTGTGTCACCTCGCAATTATTGGCAAAGTTTTTTACCAAATAATGTCACTGGTATTTCAGGTGTGTGATTCATACATAGTAAATTTTGTATCAATTCTACTGATCATTTCAAACTGTCTATTGCTTATTTTGGTTACTAATTAACATGTAATTATGTAAGGCACGAAATATGAGACTGGTTTTGTGAAATATGGCATGTGTCTGTGTGTCTCTGTCTGTCTGTCTGTCTGTCTGTCTGTCTGTCTGTCTGTCTGTCTGTCTGTCTGTCTGTCTGTCTGTCTGTCTGCCTGTCTGTCTGTCTGCCTGTCTCTCTCTCTCTCTCTCTCTCTCTCTCTCTCTCTCTCTCTCTCTCTCTCTCTCTCTCTCTCTCTCTCTCTCTCTCTCTCTCTCTCTCTCTCTCTCTCTCTCTCTCTCTCTCTCTCTCTCTTTCTTCTTCCTTCTCCCTTCCTTCTCCCTTCCGTCTCCCCCCTTTCTCTCTCTCTCTCTCTCTCTCTCTCTGTTTCTCTCTCCCACTCTTACCTTCAATCATTAATATCACATCTCTATATTCTTGATTCCAATCACAAAGTAAATTTCATAATATCAGAGACATTGATAACCCTAACTCATTCATGAGCTCAAATCGTATTTCGATAACCTTTCCCAAATAAAAAAATTATTTCAGGAAAATTCAGTCCTTATGCTTTCGTGTTATTCTGAGAGATTTCATATTTTAGCGTGGGAAGTATCAATGCTTTTTTTTTTGAGAAGTTCTAAGTTTTAATTTGTTTGATATGTTGAGAAATTCTATGAGCAAAGTTTAAGTTTCCATTTAGAGTACTAAAATGTATTTAAGGTACTGTGAACACTGAGTTCTGTACACCCTATGATATCCTGAAACGTGTTTAAGATACTGTACAGAGACTAGGGGTGCACTCCACATGTCATCTTAAAAGATATCCGGGATACTGAGAGAAGTAAAGTGCTGTAAACCTCACGGCGTCTTAGTGATCCCTTACCCAGCGACCTCTACACGAACAACTACAAGATGATGAATTGTGAATCAAATTTTATCATTTTAGTTTCATGCGAAAACGGTGTTTTTCGGGCCGATGACGAGAAAAATCATAGTTGAGGTATTTTTGCGTTGGTTCGTCACTTCCCAACATTGTCCTTAATATAAAATTGCTTTATATGGTTCATTTATGTGATTTACAGTCTCCTTCGTGCTTCCTGTAGAAATCATGTGATTAACCTCATAGTATCGTCGAACTAAATTTTCAACAGAAGAGGACCCAAGCACACTGAACTGTGGAACACATGTCGTGATGTGGTTCTTAAGTGGAACAAAAATATGACGATTTTTTTGACGAAACTAAAGGATTTCATTTATTAGAATAGTAAGAACACACAACAAATTTAATCTACCCAAAGTTACTAATGCTCACACAACAGACCTTTCTATCCAGGCCAACTAAATGCTCCAGTAATTCTCACAAATGGAACCCACAGACGTGGCCATTCCCGCTGACGAAGTCTCCATTCCACTTTGAGGTCAGCAGTAGGAATAGACATCAAGTGATACTATTATCACCGGGTCAAGTTATATGAGTCTGACAGATTGAGCTACCTAACGTTTGGGCTTTCATGTGGCGGTTCATTAAGAGGCCCTTGTCATTATTTGGTTCTGAGACGACCATGAGGTGATTCAATCACTGTAACACCGCGCCGAAGACGCCACTGTGCTTCTCCTGCTACTCCTTGCAACCTCGCGAATGTGTTCTGCTCTCTCTATAGCCACTAGGGTTTTCAGACATTTCTGCTTATGCTGGAAATGCAATATTCTTGGAAGACCTGAATGTGAACGTACAGTCACCAATGATTATTTCCCAGAAAAAAAACAACAACAACATTGCAGCAAACACCATCCAGAAAAGCTTCGAAGGGGCTATTGAAGTGAACACTCTACAATGGACGTTCCTAAAATGGGACGAGCGCTTCCAAAACTGCGTGAAATTAAAGCGCTGCCATTATGGGTTGAACAGGGGCGGAAGAAAGCCACTTTACGATAATATGTAAGCGGTACACTTAACCCACACACACACACACTCTGGCCGAACCTCCGGGGCACAATGGCATGGTTAAGGGTAGGGGGGAAGGAGAGGGGGTGCTAAGGGGATGATGGTTAGGGGAGGGTGAGGGGGGTAAGGGGAAGGAAGAGGGGGGGAGGGGGGGAGGTTGAGTTCATGGGAAGGTGCCGGAACAATCGGGGCAAACTTTGTCGCACATTTAAACACGTTCGCGGCACCATAGTGGAAAATTGGCACTTCTTCATCCAGGTCCCCACCTTGGCAAGTGTTGTAAGGGGTCCAGAGTCTCACTATATATATATATATATATATATATATATATATATATATATATATATATATATATATATATATATATATATATATATATATATATGTCGTACCTAATAGCCAGAATGCACTTCTTGACTTACTATGCAATGCCCGATTTGCCTAATAGTCCGAGTTATTTTCTTTTTTTTCAAAATGTTATTTCCAATTGGTTTATTTAAAATATTATTATTATATTATGTTAAGAAAATAAATTATTGACTTATTTATGTTTGGTTAAGATAGGTTAGGTAAGTTAGGTTATAGGTTATTAAATTGTTTATATTGTAGCTTGTTATTTTTCAACTATATAACAATTCTCATGTTATATTGTAACTATTTACCTTTGTTAATGTTGTTACTATTAACAATTAGCTTCCTTATAATAAACTAATTTACAATTAACTTTCTTATAAAGCAACTATTCACTAATTAGCTTATTTAAAATGTAACTCTTTACAATTTAAATGGTTTACATTGTAAGTATTTACAAATTAACTTATGGTAAAGTATTGACCAATATGCTTGTTCATATTGTAACTAATTACAAATCAACTCGTTTGCAATTACGTCTACAGAGCACGCTGTCAGGATATGAAAAACAACTAATTTGTCATGGTTTGGCTAACCATAAGCCTACGATCCTAGGCACACCAATGGTCGTTAGCACGAGAATTCAAATTGGGTGGCCTAATTTTGCTAATGCCTCTCGCTTCGGACGCATTTGTCAAGCGCGTCCAAATTAGGAGCATAAATTAGTTGTATCTATATTGGATATTGCAACCAGATTTGTATCTATTAGCCCTTATATATATACTGTATATATACTGTGTAACAGCTTATAATGGCACTGTATCTGTTAGCTAACATATATACTATCATATTACATATATATTCAGTATCTATCAGGTTACGCTATACAAAATCTATCATATCACATCTATACTATTTCTGTTCGCTAACGTTTATCTAATATTTGCCATTCAACTTCCATTCTTAACTATATTTCATAATATTTATACGATTACAGATTAAATCTTCAATACTATTATTCTAGTCTATATAAATAAAAATGGAAATGTTCGTTTGTTCAAAATCGCTAATCTCCGAAAGTTCTTCACCGGTTGCTATGAAATTTTCACACAATGTTCCATTTGCTTCCGAGCCATTTTTATATACATAATATATAGATGTCACGTCTGTGACTGGAAAAACATGTTTTTTTTTGTTTAAACTGTGTTTTTCAGGATTTTTTCATGTGAGGGAAATCTTCGAAACCTCTTTACCGATTGCTTTGAAATTTTGACACAACGTTGCATTTGAATAGGCGCGTGTTTTTATATACCTACTATATACAGGCCTCACCTGTGGCAGGAAAAAACGATGTTGTTTTCGAAAACCAGCATCATCTGTTGGACGTAAGAGCAACACATGCCGTCATCTCCAAAGGTTAATCACTGATTGCGTTGAAATTTTGACACAACGTTCTATTTGAATACGCGCGTGTTTTTATATACCTACTATATAGATGCCACACCTGTGGCAAGTAAAAACGATGTTGTTTAAAAAAAAAAAAGCGCCATCTGTTGCACGTAAGAGTCACTCTATACTAAATATGTTACGATTCCATTTCAATGTTTCCGATTGCATTGATAAATTGAATTATCATTGATTTCGATTTATTTTCATTTTGATTTCATTATTTTATGCGACATTGCATTGGAATTGAGCTGTGTTGTTTACCATACCGTTCATTTCATGAGTATAGTTTATTTTGTTATTTTTCATTGTTTTTATTTCGTTTTTTAACTTTTCTTCTAATTTTTAAGTGATGGCAACATCAGATCATTTGATGTTCCAAATTTTGTGATGGAAACATCAGATCATTTGGGAATGCATCAGTGAGGGAATGGAGAATGGCGGGAAGGACGAGGGGACGAAGAGGGTGAAATGGTGGGTAGGACGAGGGATGGAGAAATAGGGAAAGGTGGGGAGGACGAGGGGAAGAGGGAGTGGGGTATGGTTTGGAGGACGAGGGGACGGGGGAGGAATGTAGCAAAGGACTGGGGGGGACAGGGAAGGTTGCTTTAGTTCAGCAACGCATATGCGTTGCTGAGCCACAGCAAAGCGTGGCCGGGTACAGCTAGTTACATAATAAATCTTTCTGCACATTAGAAAGCCTCCAATATTTAACTACCAAACTACATATAAACTCTCCCAATCTACTTTCTTCAAGTTGATTTTTTGAAGTATCTATGAACTTGTCAACCAAGCCCCAAAATATAAAACTTGAATGATTACTGCAGTTACCATTAATTCCCATTTAAAACATGTACTAATTAACAATAGAAGTAATTTACCTCAAGTGGCTACGCCACGAATTAAGTCTGTCTGGCTCGGTGATTCAGGTGCAATTAAGACAGTGGAAGTGAGAGATGGTTGCTGGTATGACACTCTCACTTATTGTGGTGCTTCCATATGTGTAGGAGAGAGAGAGAGAGAGAGAGAGAGAGAGAGAGAGAGAGAGAGAGAGAGAGAGAGAGAGAGAGAGAGAGAGAGAGAGAGAGAGAGAGAGAGAGAGAGAGAGAGAGAGAGACGAGAGAGAGAGAGAGAGAGACAGAGAGACAGAGAGAGAGAGAGAGAGAGACAGAGACAGAGAGAGAGAGAGAGAGAGAGAGAGAGAGAGAGAGAGAGAGAGAGAGAGAGAGAGAGAGAGAGAGAGAGAGAGAGAGAGAGAGAGAGAGAGAGAGAGAGAGAGAGAGAGAGAGAGAGAGAGAGAAGGCACACAACACTATTACCACAAAACTCCAACATTGCGGCATAAAAAACGAAACACAATATTACTGAAATGAATTAAATCCTTTATATAATTCGTTAAATACAAACCCTGTTTGACTATTTAAAAGTCTTAAGTTTCCTAAAATTATATATGCTCTCTTTCTGGACAAATGTATGTGATAGATCCCAGCTGGGAAGCTCTCCTGGTACAAAGAGGTCGTACCAGGATAACTGAACACACACACACACACACACACACACACACACACACACACACACACACACACACACACACACACACACACACACACACACACACACACACACACATCACATACACACACACACACACACACACACACACACACTCGCACATACACACACACACACAGTGCGGTGAAGTGATACACTAACACACAGTGAGGTGAGGTGACACAGTAGGTGAGTACACACACACACACACACACGCACACACACACACACACACACACACACACACACACACACACACACACACACACACACACACACACACACACACGCACATAGAGGCCGAAATACCTGGAAAAACACATTCAAAACAGTTTGAAACAAAAACGCCTCTAATTAACCCTTCCTCTGCAACCAGTGATTAATTACATTTGTATGTTGTTTGTGATAAATAACCAGTCAACATCAAAGTTAAAAATATGATTTACTCTTGAATTTTTATCAATCACTTTTTTAATCCCATAAATCTAAATTTTTGCCAGCAAGTTTTCCATTTTTGCTCTTCACCATTGATAATGGTATATTCATGCCATTCAACAATGGTAGTGGTAAATCTAGGCGTTTTAAACATTGGTAATGTTTCAATAATGTCCTTCAGAAATGGTAATGATACATTTATACTCATCAACATTTATAGGAATAAATTTAAATCCTTTAACATTGGTAGATTTACGTATATATTCCTTGTAATGTTGGTAAGGCCCTATTCATACCAATCAACATGAGCAATTGAGAAGCAAAATTATTATCATATATTAACTAAAGTTATCACATCAGTGATAATGTTAACAATAAACACAACAGACAATTATCATTACGTCACATTACCTTAAACACAGAGTTGAATAAATTTTAGAACTGATTGAATCTTTTCAATACATTTAAAAATAAAATTTCAAGTCTCCATTGAGTACCAGTTAGGTGCCTTAAAGATCCTTATTGTGAACGTCTATGGCAAGTCTATATATATATATATATATATATATATATATATATATATATATATATATATATATATATATATATATATATATATATATATATATATATATATATATATATATATATATATATATATATATATATATATATATATATATATATGCGGAAAATCCACAGAGAAATATGAAATGAGGTGAACGTTTCGGCTTTGTTAAAGCCTTTGTCAACACCAGACTGACTAAGGAGAAGGGAGAAGGGGGGAAGATATATAGGCCGACACCTGACCACCCCATCCCAAGGGTTGGTCAGGTGTAATTAACCAAAACAGGTATAGCTTAGCTTAGAATGGTCAAAGAGGATTAAGCGGTCAGAGAATAAGGATGAAAGATTAAAGAAAAGCCTCATGAACACACAATATATGAATATACAATTATAATGAGACATTGTAAGCCTCTCTATCAGAGTTGTTTCTTAAACTGTTGTGCAATATTATAACTTAAAAATGGATCAAGTTTGTACATTCCAGTACTAACATTAAGAAGATTTGGACACTGACTGATTAGACCAGACTCAATCAAATTCCGTTCCACGAAATCCCCACAATTGGTAATGCTTTTTGCCCCATTCCAGTTAATATTGTGATCGCATAAACTCGTATGTAGATACAATGCATTAGACGTTTGGGCAGTTCTAATACTATAAGCATGTTGTGACAACCGCAATTGTAAGGACTTTCCTGTTTGTCCAAGGTACACAGAATCACAATCATTGCAGGGAATCGAATACACACAACCTGCTGTATCAGGGGAGTTTTTTATTAAATTGGATTTGATCGTACTATTAGTGAACACCAAATTTATATTAAGTTTCTTAAAAATCAGAGACAATTTTTCAAGTCCACTCGCATAAGGTACCACCAATGAGTTAATAATTTTTGGTTTCGCTTTAGGGACGTGATTATAAAACGTACGCTTGGCTTGTACAAACGAGAAATCCAAAAACCTCTTAGGATATTGTAAACTCTTCCCAATTTCATATATTTTAGCAATCTCTTCATCAAAAAACTCAGGGCTGCAAACCCTCAAAGCTCGTAGAAACATTCCTGAAAATACTGCCTGTTTAACTTTACTATGATGATTCGAATAAAAATGAACATACGACCCCACGTTGGTAGGTTTCCTATACACATTAAATTTGAACTTTCTCGTGACTCTATGAATCATAATGTCCAAAAACGGAAGAGTACCATTCTCCTCAGTCTCACAAGTGAATTTTATTGAAGGTACCAAAGAATTGAGTTCATTAAGAAAAACTATCTGGTCTTTGTCACACGGCCATAAGCACAAAATATCATCAACATACCTATACCAAACCACATTAGCCGGGATAATCCTGGATAAGATTTTTGTTTCAAAGAATCCCGGCTAATGTGGTTTGGTATAGGTATGTTGATGATATTTTGTGCTTATGGCCGTGTGACAAAGACCAGATAGTTTTTCTTAATGAACTCAATTCTTTGGTACCTTCAATAAAATTCACTTGTGAGACTGAGGAGAATGGTACTCTTCCGTTTTTGGACATTATGATTCATAGAGTCACTAGAAAGTTCAAATTTAATGTGTATAGGAAACCTACCAACGTGGGGTCGTATGTTCATTTTTATTCGAATCATCATAGTAAAGTTAAACAGGCAGTATTTTCAGGAATGTTTCTACGAGCTTTGAGGGTTTGCAGCCCTGAGTTTTTTGATGAAGAGATTGCTAAAATATATGAAATTGGGAAGAGTTTACAATATCCTAAGAGGTTTTTGGATTTCTCGTTTGTACAAGCCAAGCGTACGTTTTATAATCACGTCCCTAAAGCGAAACCAAAAATTATTAACTCATTGGTGGTACCTTATGCGAGTGGACTTGAAAAATTGTCTCTGATTTTTAAGAAACTTAATATAAATTTGGTGTTCACTAATAGTACGATCAAATCCAATTTAATAAAAAACTCCCCTGATACAGCAGGTTGTGTGTATTCGATTCCCTGCAATGATTGTGATTCTGTGTACCTTGGACAAACAGGAAAGTCCTTACAATTGCGGTTGTCACAACATGCTTATAGTATTAGAACTGCCCAAACGTCTAATGCATTGTATCTACATACGAGTTTATGCGATCACAATATTAACTGGAATGGGGCAAAAAGCATTACCAATTGTGGGGATTTCGTGGAACGGAATTTGATTGAGTCTGCTCTAATCAGTCAGTGTCCAAATCTTCTTAATGTTAGTACTGGAATGTACAAACTTGATCCATTTTTAAGTTATAATATTGCACAACAGTTTAAGAAACAACTCTGATAGAGAGGCTTACAATGTCTCATTATAATTGTATATTCATATATTGTGTGTTCATGAGGCTTTTCTTTAATCTTTCATCCTTATTCTCTGACCGCTTAATCCTCTTTGACCATTCTAAGCTAAGCTATACCTGTTTTGGTTAATTACACCTGACCAACCCTTGGGATGGGGTGGTCAGGTGTCGGCCTATATATCTTCCCCCCTTCTCCCTTCTCCTTAGTCAGTCTGGTGTTGACAAAGGCTTTAACAAAGCCGAAACGTTCACCTCATTTCATATTTCTCTGTGGATTTTCCGCATATATATATATATATATATATATATATATATATATATATATATATATATATATATATATATATATATATATATATATATATATATATATATATTGGTGTATACTGGCAGCAGGTTTTCTTTCAAACATGTTTCATTGAATATGACCGCATATTCTGTGTTTATTATTTTCTGGTTTAGGGCTTCTATCCCTCTAACTATTTTCTTAGCATCAGGGCTTAATTGAAATAGGAGTTCTCCAAAACTCATTTTCGTACTTTTAAGGTGAAGAAAAGAAGTGATTTACTATAGAGTGTATTACACTAATTTGTATAATTTGCACGACGTTTCGAACCTCCATGGTTCATTCTCAAGTGAACAGATCTTACAATACTAGTTGATTTTATACCCGCATTAGGTCAGGTGATAATACAATGAAGGTGAAAACATGGGGGGATACATAAGGGATAAACATAGGGGCTGCAGAAGGCTTATTGGCCCATACGAGGCATCTCCTATCTAAACACAAAGATTAATCCAGTGTAATTGGCCTGTTATGTTGGACATTGTCTTCTGTGTTGGCATCGATATGTTCTTGTCTTGTCCTTACTCTCATGGTGGGTAGAGTAAATAGTACCGTGATTTGGGTGTTCATGGTAGGTCGCTCTATTCTTATGTGAATTGCCTCAAGAATTTGTAATCTTCTTGAATCTTGGGTTTTGTCTATTATGCAAGTATTCTTGTTCAACATTTCTCTTGTTAGAGTAATGTCATGGGCTTGTCTCATGTGATTCCTAGGGGCACCAGATTGAAGATGGCATGTCAAACGCCTCGTCAGCTTGGTCGAGTCATACCTATGTACTTACATTGAAGGTTACATCCTTCGTGGGGGCAAGTGTACATGTATACAACGCTTGACTGCTGTAGAGGGTTCTCCGTCGGCTTCGGGCTGTTTTTGATAAGGAGTTCGGAAGTCTTCTTGGTTTTGTAGAATATTATCAGGTTTATGTTTTGGTTAGGAGTAGTGCTTTTTACTCCTTTACGGATTATTTCTTTCATTATTCTTTCCTCTTTTATATGTTCACTGTGCATGGTTGATTTGTAATATAATTTTATTGGGGGTGTTGTGGTTTCTGTTCTAGGTTCTGAATTATACCAACGGTCCAAGTGTCTTCTTATAGCAGCGTTTATTTCCGCGTTGCTATATCCGTTGTTCACCAATACCTGAGTTACTCTTTCAAACTCTCTACTCACGTTCCTCCATTCAGAGCAGTGGGTAAGCGCTCGACGAATATAAGCACTGAGAACACTGGCTTTGTATCTTTGGGGGCACTCACTTCTACCGTTCAGGCATAATCCTATGTTGGTGGGCTTGGTCTGTTATGTTGGACAGAAGACAATGTCCAACATAACAGGCCAATTACACTGGATTAATCTTTGTGTTTAGATAGGAGATGCCTCGTATGGGCCAATAAGCCTTCTGCAGCCCCTATGTTTATCCCTTATGTATCCCCCCATGTTTTCACCTTCATTGTATTATCACCTGACCTAATGCGGGTATAAAATCAACTAGTATTGTAAGATCTGTTCACTTGAGAATGAACCATGGAGGTTCGAAACGTCGTGCAAATTATACAAATTAGTGTAATACACTCTATAGTAAATCACTTCTTTTCTTCACCTTAAAAGTACGAAAATGAGTTTTGGAGAACTCCTATTTCAATTAAGCCCTGATGCTAAGAAAATAGTTAGAGGGATAGAAGCCCTAAACCAGAAAATAATAAACACAGAATATGCGGTCATATTCAATGAAACATATATATATATATATATATATATATATATATATATATATATATATATATATATATATATATATATATATATATATATATATATATATATATATATATATATATATATATATATATATATATATATATAGCAAAAAGTTTCTTGTTCCAGCGCCTCAGTGTTGCGATTCAGAGGGGAAATGCCTGTTGCGTCTTGGGCACTAGTCCAACTTCAGAGGAATTCGAGGAAGTGTTTGACTTGCAACAATGATCGAACCCGTCTGTGACATTCATCAATGTTTCCCATTGTTGTGTTTTTCAAGAGATCCATAACCTTTAATCTCCTTTTTGCATTATTATTTTTGTATCAACCCATGTATATCTTGTAACCATCAAATGCATAATAAAGCACAAAAAATAAAAAAGGAAGGGGGTGGTAGGAGAAAAGCACACAGAAACTGTATTGGAGGGGATCTAAACATTCCCTCTAATGCGTTATGCGTGGTTTCCTCCGAGGCTATGGGTCCCCCTTCTTCCAGCTAGAGGTGGTACTCCCTTCCATTTTATATATATATATATATATATATATATATATATATATATATATATATATATATATATATATATATATATATATTTATATATATATATATATATATATATATATATATATATATATATATATATATATATATATTTATATATATGTCGTACCTAGTAGCCAGAATGCACTTCTCGGCCTACTATGCAAGGCCCTATTTGCCTAATAAGCCAAGTTTTCCTAAATTAATATATTTTCTCTTATTTTTTTCTTATGAAATGATAAAGCTACCCATTTCATTATGTATGAAGTCAATATTTTTTTATTGGAGTTAAAATTAACGTAGATATATGACCAAACCTAACCAACCCTACCTAACCTAACCTAACCTATCTTTATACGTTAGGTTAGGTTAGGTAGCCGAAAAAGGTAGGTTAGGTTAGGTTAGGTAGGTTAGGTAGTCGAAAAACAATTAATTCGTGAAAACTTGGCTTATTAGGCAAATCGGGCCTTGCATAGTAGGCTGACAAATGCGTTCTGGCTACTAGGTACGACATATATATATATATATATATATATATATATATATGTCGTACCTAGTAGCCAGAACACACTTCTCAGCCTACTATGCAAGGCCCGATTTGCCTAATAAGCCAAGTTTTCCTGAATTAATATATTTTCTCTAATTTTTTTCTTATGAAATGATAAAGCTACCCATTTCATTATGTATGAGGTCAATTTTCTTTTATTGGAGTTAAAATTAACGTAGATATATGACCGAACCTAACCAACCCTACCTAACCTAACCTAACCTATCTTTATAGGTTAGGTTAGGTTAGGTAGCCGAAAAAGTTAGGTTAGGTTAGGTTAGGTAGGTTAGGTAGTCGAAAAATAATTAATTCATGAAAACTTGGCTTATTAGGCAAATCTGGCCTTGTATAGTAGGCTGAGAAGTGCGTTCTGGCTACTAGGTACGACATATATATATATATATATATATATATATATATATATATATATATATATATATATATATATATTTATATATATATATATATATATATATATATATATATATATATATATATATATATATATATATATATATATATATATATATGTCGTACCTAGTAGCCAGAAAGTACTTCTCAGCCTACTATGCAAGGCCCAATTTGCCTAATAAGGCAAGTTTTCATGAATTAATTGTTTTTCGACTACCTAACCTAACCTAACCTAACTTTTTCGGTTACCTAACCTAACCTAACCTATAAAGATAGGTTAGGTTAGGTTAGGTAGGGTTGGTTAGGTTCGGTCATATAACTACGTTAATTTTAACTCCAATAAAAATAAATTGACCTCAAACGTAATGAAATGGGTAGTTTTATCATTACATAAGACCAAAATTTGAGAAAGTTTATTAATTCAGGAAAACTTGGCTTATTAGGCAAATCGGGCCTTGCATAGTAGGCTGAGAAGTGCGTTCTGGCTACTAGGTACGACATATATATATATATATATATATATATATATATATATATATATATATATATATATATATATATATATATATATATATATATATATATATATATATAAATATTGGTATAACAACATATGTTGCTGAATGAATGAATATATCTTGTCATTTGTTTCTGAGAAATAGGTCCTCAATAAAATGATTCATATCCTTATATGAAACTAATTCTTTTAAAAACTTGAATTAATTTATAATTACATTTGTATTGTAATTAGATAAAAAAGGCACAGATGATATTAATACTAAAGTATCAATTAATTATATTCCTAAGGTACCACAATTAATGATATGACAGGTGTATTATTCAACATCAGCCGAAACAGAATTACAATATATATTATTTATTACAAAATGACAGTTCCATTATGACATGATAATGGGCAAATGAGAAGGACATTACAAACACACATTACATAATAATTATTCTGAGTTTATAAAGAAATACTGGAGCACTGATTACAAACATAATTATGAAATAAAATGACACACACAGAGGAGAGCTCGGGGAGACATGATCACTACCTACAAAATTCTAAGAGGAACCGCAGGCTGAGAGCTGCAGGCTGAGAGCTTTCCCTTCACATAGTGTTACCCCACAAGTTCTTCTGGAATACGACTTGCCAGTCGTTTAACAACCAGGTACCCATTTACTGCTGGGTGAACAGAGGCATACTGTTAAAACTGGAGGCAAGTCAATGCTCCCTGGCTAGGATACGAACCCAGGCCAAAATCGCTGGCAAAGCGCAAGGCGAGAGTGTTACCACTGCTCCACGGGGACCGTATCTTCTCCACATTGTCCAAAAATGGGATATATAATTTTGGGGTTCAGGCCATCCAAGGAGAGTCGTGCATACTTAAGATGGGAGCGAAATTGGGTCTCATACAAGGTTTTGCAGCCCTCGCTGTCGAGAAGGTTGAGATTCGCATTAAAACAGTAAGTTTCGTGGCTGTCTGTTTGCCAGGCTTAGCACGTGACTAATGACCAAACCACTAAGAAGAAATCAGAAATGACGACGTTTCGGTCCGTCCTGGACCATTATGAAGTCGTATGGAGTCCAGGACGGACCGAAATGTCGTCGTTTCTCCATCTTATAGAATGTGATTTGGTCATTATATTTTCACCCACGTTATTGGGATTCATCGTCTGCATAAGCACGTGACTTTTCATAGTCTCTGAAGAGTCATAACTCATTCCCAAGATGCTGAACAATAGGTCCTTCCCACTCATCTATATACCTGTCCAACTTGCAATTTTATGCTCTGTTTTTAACATCATTGCCTGTGGTATTATTTCTGCCTCAAATGGGACTTGATATGACCTTCCCCAGGTAGATAGATATTGCTGCACGTTGGTGATCAACGAACCTCGCAATAGTTGGTATTTCTTATATTCCTTATGTAAAGGTCACCAGCATGGACCTGAGCTTCAGGGATGAGATGTAGCAGATCCATTAAGTAAACATTCTTCAACAGAGGGCTTAAAGCACACTACCCTGCAGTAAGCTGGCCCTAATTGAGTGGTTTTCAGATTCAGCGACGTGGAGACCTACACTTAAGAGTCCGTTCTTGAAGATAGTCGATTACTAGTAATAAAATGGAGCCTGAAGTTATAAGTGCTTGAAGCTTAACCAGTAGACCAGAGTGGCATACCCGATCAAAGGCTCCTGCAATGTCCAGTGCAATAACACAACTTGCATTGGAATCAACCAGTGGCTGATGGCAATTAGTTGAGAGGTTATAACAGGAGGTCAGCAGCAGGATGACCCTTCATAAAGCCACCCAAAAGCGAAATTGTCGACCACATAGTGGCCGATGATGGTCAAGTTATGACATTTGCTGAGAGATTGAGGTTCCAACCATTTTTTTCGTGTAATTGGTAGCAGTGTCACTGGTCTTCTATTCTCTCTCTAATTCCATTTTCTCTATATATTGTCACTCAATTTCGATTCCCCCTTTCCTTGCATTCAAATCCTATTCCAGTTATCAATAAATCATTTCTTTTCCTTTAATATATAAATCTCACCCTCACCTCTTCCCAAGCTATCCATAATCACTCTTTATTTTCTATGAGAATTCAATACTCAATCTATCTCTTAATCCTACCATCAAAAAGTTTCCTATCAATTTCCAAACCCGATTTCCAATGCGATGCCCTTTTTAGTCTCCTTTCCAGCTGTCGATCAACTCGCGATTCATTTTTCGATACCTCTCTTTCCCTCAATTATTCTTTTTTACATCCTCTTTTCTCCCAATTTTTTCGAATCTTTTGCTAATCTATGTTTTTGTACCGATGTTCTTCGTTATTCTGTTTCATCCTTTCTTCCTCCTCCTTCCTCGCAATAGTTGGTATCTCCCTTCTGCTGCAGTTCTACCTCCCTTCTCCCCATCGTTCTTGTTCCCGTTTCATCTCCTCTTCCTCATCTTCCTTCCTTCCATCCCTCCTTCCCTCCTCCTCCTCCTCGTGTGGTTTAACAAGCAGAGGCTGGCCAGTTGAGTGGGTTTGACTGCCGCTTCTCCGTCCATCAACTGATGACGGGAGAGCATCACAAGGGAGGGAATATATTGGAGGCCGGAAGCTGTATGTTCCGGATGAGTGAGTGTTGTGGTGTGTGCGGATCTGTGTACTCACTTAGCTGAGCTTGCAGGTTCTGGCGTCGGCTCCTGGGCCCCGCCTGGCTACCGTCATTGGTTCAATGCAGTGACTCTCTCTCTCTTTCACTTGCTTTCCTTATCATATTTACATTTTAAGTTGTGTATAGAAAAGGTTTCGACAACCTTTTCTTCTCGTTTGTTTAAGTTATTTAGGACTCTGTGACTGGAAACGTTCTTTCTGATATCCCTGTTGTTCATCTGTGTTTCCAGTTATGTTCTATCGTTCTAGTGTTCCTTAACTTGAACATTGCTTGTGTAGCTGCTTAACTGTCAATACGCCTTATTATCTTGTACGTAGGGAGGTACAATTCCCCCGGTCTTTCTTCCTAGTTAAGTCCCTTTAATAGAGGGACCTGAGTTCCTCTATTGCATCTTTGAGGTCCTCTGAGGCCATTTCCTCTTTGAGGTCCTCTGGGTCCCTTTGACATGCCTCTTCTGTCTCCTTGGGGCCCTCAGAGATTACTTTGGAGTCCTTATTAGTTACCTCTTACATCTGTTTTATAACACATTAACGTGCTATGCAGTTCGATGTACAATTGATTAATTGTTAAACAGTTATTTAATATTACACATTTATTTTTAAAAATTATTATTTATTTTGTCTTGTAATATAATCATATATATCTTCGTTTCATCTTTAATATTTTCCCAATTTACCTTATTGTGTCCATAAACAACTAGACATTTCCTGGAAATCTTCAACTTTCCTGAAAATGTAAATGAATTAGCATCTGAATATCTACAACTAAATATGATACAATTAATGAAACTCCTGAAACTTTCTACTTTCTACAACAATTCCTGAAACTCTTCTACTATCTTGAAAATGTAAATGAATTAACATCTGAATATCTACGACTAAATATGATACAATTCATGAAAGCTTATCACTAATAAGCTTAATTAAGCGCGCAATACCAGCATCACAGCTGCCTTCGGGGTTCAGGTTTATCTTGGTAGGTGGTGGTAATTTCCCAGGAGGAAACTTTGATTGTACTCACCCTCCTGCTGGGGGCCTCTCCAGGAGCAGCCAGGCAATTGGATTTGTCTAATTTGGCACTCTTGGCACTCAATTCTGTCTATTTCCAGGCAGTGTGCGTGTGTGTGTATACCCTCTTGCATGTCTATATTTGTGCCACTGACGGATCCGGTTTGTCTTCTTGTATTACTATACATCCCTGCAGGATCTCTTCCTGTCTCTTTGTGACGCCCTGACGCGCTGTCTATTTCAGTACGTCTCTCACACCTTCGTTCCAGGAAGATTATTTTTGCACGTGAGACATCCCTCTTAATTTTCCTCTTTGGAAATATTTCTCTTAAACATTATACCTCCGTGAGGTTCATTTTGGTTCCCTTTTATAACTTTACGTGTGAGTTGAAAAATTGTTTAGCACTTGAAAGTATATTATTTGTTATTCTATTTTACAATAATAGGCACGAATTTGATTTATTTTTTTTATGATAAAAGAATAGTCCCTAGGTCTATTTTCGAGGCAACTTAATTACCCTTCTCCAGGTAGTTTTGGAAACAATGGGTATTCTGCTTTGTCTAAATTTTTTTTTAAAGGTGCTTCGGCCTTCCAATTCGTCTGTTTTTAGACGCTCGACAACTACCAGGCCCCCCTGCCTACTTTGGCAGGCTTTCAAGTCTATTTTGACATGACTTTCTGTATACTTTGGAAGTCCTTTCTATCTACTTTGCAGACCTTACTGTCTACTTTGTCAGGTTTTTCTGTCTACTTTGGTGGACTTTGGTTTTCTGTCTACTTTGGTGGACCTTCCTGTCTACTTCGCCAGGCCTCTCTGTCTACTTCGACTGGTGGCGCTATCTACTGCGGCCTTTCGCCCTGTCTACTTCGGGCGGCCTCCTTGTCTTGTCTGGCAATCGGCCATTCTACTTAGGCCAACCGGCCTTTCTACTTTGAAATAGTTTGGGTTGCATCACATCTGTTTTAAAGCATTTGGTTGTTTGTTTTGTACATCTGTCTTGTACAGACAGCATACATATAACGAATACGGTTTAAATAGGTGGTTTAAGTTTGTGGTTTAATTGGGTAGTTTAAGAAGAGGGGGGTTGTTTAAATAGTTTTTTTTAAGTAGGTGGTTTAAGCGAATTGCTCGGTGAATGTTAGAAATGGGTGGTTTAAGCGGTGGTTTAAGTGGGCTGTTTAAGTAGGTAGTTTAAGTGAGTTGTTTCATTGGGCTCTGTAAGTGGGTGGTTTAAAGGGTTTGTTTAGGTGGGCAGTTTAAGTGAATTGTTTAAGTGGGTCTTTTAAATGAGTAGTTTAAGTGGGTGTTTTTAGTGAGCGATTATATGTGTGGATCTCTTATAATTCTGCGAGTATACAGTCACTTATATAAATATATATTTTCAAAAGAATAAATATAAACCTAAATAAACAAATAAATATATAATTAAATATGCTAATAAATATTTAAATATAGTCATGACTTTATTATTATTATTAACAAAAACATAATATTAATAAACAATTACAAATATAAAATAATAACATTATATAATACCAAATAAACAAACAAATAAATTGCTAGACCAAATATGATATCAAACAATCTAAGGAAAACGGGGGATAACGAAACTCAAACTATAATAAAATAAACGATATCCAAAACAAACACAGCAACAAAAAATATATATATTTGTCTTGAGCAATAAAGTGAAAGTTTGAGAGAAAAGGCACGAATCACAGATACAATAAAAGGCATCAACCAACGTTGCTAAGAGCGACACCTCCGGAATTGAGAGTGTAATTGTGAGACTTATGAGTCCCTGGAGGGTGGAAATGCTGAGGGGAAGAGAATTATGAAGCCCCGTGAGAGAGAAGCAATTTGTCTCTTGCTAGAAGTCTGGAAAGAGGAATTCAAGATTACCAGGTCTGCTTAGGAGGGTGTTCTGGGCTCCAGGTGCGTTCAAGGTTGCAGAGAAGGTTTTCAAGTCTAAGAAGAGGAATTCAAGGTTGCAGATAAGTTCAGTGTCCGCGTTGTGGTATCACAAAACCATCCTGAATCGCCAAGACACAGTGAAAGATAACGACAGTAGTAATCACACGCACCGATGATCTTAGGAAGCTTCGTATACTGGAGGCTGTGTTCATTCGGGAGCTGACACCAGTAATCAACATCCAGATGAATTCAACGTTGCGCATACATCTGTTCGATGGTCCTCCATTGAACCAAAGGGAAGATGTAAGACCTGGTGGACAGCTTGAAGCTGGAATCAGGCAACAATCACCTCATTCTATCCTTCGTCCTTCGATACGATTAAGGGTGGGTTAGGTGAATCGTAGAGTGAGGTCTACCCACGCTTAGAAATTGTCTAGATTTCTCCTTGTAAACTCTGTATGTCTGTGTTAGTTCAACAGTGTACTCCTGAAGATGTCACATTGCTGACGAAACGCGAACAATAATAATGGAAAGATTAAGTGATCTAGTGTTCCTTCACCTTCCAGATGGTAAAAGATATTTGCGTAAAATGAAAAAGATCCAAAAGAAAATTAATAATAGTCAAAATGCTGCTTAATATATATGACAGTGTCTGACCACGAAGGAAGAATTGAAACAAGAATTTCCTTAAGTACTTTTGTATTTAATAATACATCTTCAGAAGGAGAATTAATCCTTTTGAAGATGTATTATTAAATACGAAAGTATTTAAGGAAATTCCTGTCCTAATCAGAGAATTCATTCAAATCAGAGAATATATAAAAGTAAGAGTATATACACAGCTCCGATTAAACGAGTACGTATTTGTCATTGGGTATATACAGTTTAAAATATACACTTACCCCTTTAAAAACAGCTCTCAGAACTCTTTTTGTAATGATTTCAGCAGGTCCTTGCCTGTACCCGGGTGTTCAATCATGACCATTCAGAACATGGGCCGGTTATTATAATATTCATCAAAACAGAATGGCTTACCGGATGGCCGAAAAGTGTTATTTCCAGCCCATGTAGGCAATCAGTTGAACAATGTCCGCATTAACACCGAACAGATTAAATAATTACACGATTTGTTCGCGTTTAATAGACTAACTTCAGATCTGTTGCTCGCTGAGTACTACTTGCCGAGTTGAAATAGTTATTGTTTAACTCTTATCGTATACTGACATTAAGCGCTAGGAATATCGGCATTGAGCACCTACAGTATCAACAATAAGCCCTGAAAGTACTAATATTAAGACCTGAAAACATGGCTATATTCACATACCATAAATAGGACACTTAAGGAGAGTGTCCTATTTACCTATATAAGTGTCTTATTTATGTGTCCTCAATCACAGAGCTGCAGTGAACACAACCGTTCAACAGTGTTCTCTTATTTGAGAACAGTAATATACGAGCATTATAATGCGTGGGAATGTATTGGAGCTGTATAATAGGATCGAACCCGTGTTCTTCGTTACCTTGGTGTTCTATCCCATCGTGCTATCTTAATTGGTAATTTCTCATGGACGAACCAGGATCACCTGACCTTATTCTGCTCTGTGATGTTCTTTATTCTTAACATGGAATAAACCAGTGACGATTTGTGAACAAAGTTATTGATTACATCCACCAAAAAGATATTTAATTTTCATCCACATCCACCAAAAATATATTTAAATTCCCTTTTATTTGTATAGTTTTTGTACGTAGAGAGATATATATTTTAGAATATTAGACATAAGAGAGGGGCTCAATACCTTTCCTGCATCTCGTCGCTTACACTGAATCGCTAAAAAAATACGAAAATCAATTGCCTGCTATTCAGCTCCATCTGCCAAAGTAAAAATTAATTAGTGATTGTTTTTTTTAATGCTTTCACCGTTTTTCAATCTATCAAATTTGTTCACATGATTTTCTTGCATGTAACCATTGTTCCCCTTGCGTCACATAGACGATATTGTAGATGAATTATATAATATAGATATTATAGAGAATTATAGACAGAAAAAGATGGGTCTATTTTAACATTTAATTCTAGCTTGAATATAATCTGATATTTTGTCCCGTTTTTCTTTTCCTTTTTATGACGATTTCTCCAAGAGGTATATTGCACTCTTTTTCACTCAATTCATCCGTCTTTTCACCCATGTCATCCGTCTTGACACTCGAGTCATCCATGTACAGCTTCCGGGGCAAAGCTTCCGAGGTATCGTATCTCATCTCATCATCTTGGGACATCCCATACTACCTGAATCTCGAATTCACCTTAACTCGTCGTGATTCATCTTGAATCATAGATGGCGAGGCGAATCTCCAACTGCCTTCCTCGTCAAGCAGGGAAGCAGGAAGCAGGTTTTTGTCTGCTGGTTAGAAACTTTAGACTTGCCTCCTCTAGCTGGTACGAAGATGATGGGAAACAGGGTAGACAGCCTAAAGCTGGCCTGAAAGATATATAGACAGGATGGCATAAAGTTCGTTTCTTATCCAGAAGGTAAACTTGTGCTGATCTTCCTATACAAAGTTGTAACTTGAGATGGGATTTGTTGGTCAACTTTAAATAAGCATCAAGTTGGTGTGCTCTCCGTGTATGTTAACAGGTCCTAAGTTATCATTGCTTTGTACAGGGGGATACCTGAATTGTAAAAAATCAATGGTCTCGGGTTCGATTCCCGAGTAGTGCTCAGACGATTTCATATACCTGATGCTTCATTGCACCTAGCATCAAATAAGTGCCAGAGAGTTAGGAAACTATTATGGGGTGCATTTTGAGATTAGTTGTTGATTATGGAGGGGGTAGGGGGGATTGCTAGGGGACTATGAGGAGGAAGCGCCAAGCCATTACGACTATATTATGACCTACTCCCTGTCGTCCTGTTTGTCACCTTATCGTCCTGTGTGTCACCCTGTTATCCTGTGTCACTCTGCCGTTCTGTATATCACTCTGCTGTCCGGTAGGTCATCCTGCCGTCCTGTTGGTCACCCTGCCGTTCTGCGTCTCACCCTACCGTCCTGTAGGTCACCCTGTCATCCCGTTGGTCACCCTGCCATCCTGTAGGTCACCCTGCCGTCCCTGTCGACGTTTGCAACAGTTGCATCAGTTCAACTCAAGTGATGCAACAATACATCACTTGAGACATAATGCCCCTGGAAGGAAGGAGGGGGAGGGGGGTAAGGAAAGTCTCTCCTCCTCCTCCTCCCTTCACTCCTCCTCCTCCTCCCTTCACTTCTCCTCCTCCTCCCTTCACTCGACAATAACGTCTCTCCCACGTTAAGGCGCTTACCACCTGCGTCAAGCCCCTCTCTGACCTCTTCATACGTGAACTATTCCTGGTTTACCGGGAGCCCTTCCAGGTTTACTTGAAGCCCTTCGTGGTGTACCGCGAGGCTACTATACCACTCGGGGGGTACAAAAGTCGACCAACCCGGAACTCTACTGAGTTCTGTGGGAGGTTCTGGGGGAGGGGGGTGGGGGGGGGGGTGTAGAGCCTTTTGTGCCATCGTGGAAGAGTCGGTTAAAGAAGGTGTCTGGGACTCGCCAGAACGCAGGATCAAGTCACTTCGTGGCCTAAAGAATGATTTTCAGTGATATGCCATGCCAATGTGATTCCATTGTGATATATATATATATATATATATATATATATATATATATATATATATATATATATATATATATATATATATATATATATATATATATATATATATATATATATATATATATATATATATATATATATATATATATATATATATATATATATATATATATATTTATATGATATCCAGCTACATTTGGCTGTCTTGCCCATTACACACACTCACATACACATACAACTAAAATTAGAAAGCACATTATATGTAATGGTTATCCCGTAGGCGATACTCTCTCTCTCTCCTGCCGGCCACAGTAGCTATGTCGCCTTAAAAAAAATCTCATGGTAAAAAAATTGTGGAAACCAATTTGAGGTGAAGATTAACTCCCTTTGTGGCTCGGGAGAGGGGAAAATTTAAAAGAAAAAAGAAAAAAGAAATCATGCCGACTCGCTCGACTCACACATATACACATTCACATACACATATACACACACACACACATGATATGGAGATATTCCAAGAGTCATTGTTTTAGACAACCGGCGGGTAGAGAGGTGGGGCCCAAAAGCTAATTCTCGATCCTGCATTCACAACTAGGTGAGTACAGATAAGTGCTCACTCTCTCTCTCTCTCTCTCTCTCTCTCTCTCTCTCTCTCTCTCTCTCTCTCTCTCTCTCTCTCTCTCTCTCTCCTCATACCATAAGTAGAACATCACCCTCGCCCCACACGACAAACACAGGGACGCTAGTCAAGGCAGCTTGCCGTGATGGAGCTCCTTCACTACAACTTTGTCTAATCCTTCTGCCATTAACGAAGTGGATGAAGAGACCATTGAGGGCGGTCTGTGGCGTCTCAAGGAACGTCACTGCCTTCTATATTGCTAATAAGAGATAGCGAGGGGGAGAGAGAAAGAGAGAGAGAGAGAGAGAGAGAGAGAGAGAGAGAGAGAGAGAGAGAGAGAGAGAGAGAGAGAGAGAGAGAGAGAGAGAGAGAGAGAGAGAGAGAGAGAGAGAGAGAGAGAGAGAGAGAGAGAGAGAGAGAGAGAGAGAGAGAGAGAGAGAGTATAAGGAATGAACGAATGCAGTGAGGTTCGGAGAGTGTGTGAATGAGGCGGGTGAGACTACTAGTATGAGGTGAGCGAGATGGTATTGAATCAGGTGTGAGTGAAGTGTGAGGCAAATATGAGCCTGAGGTGAATTAAGGTGTTCTTCCGGCTTCGAACTCGATATGGTACTCATGTGAGTCAACCTGAAGCACGGAGGTGAGCCCGAGTGAATCAATCCCGAGTTAGGATTAAATTACCGTGACTCAATCGTGTGCAATTAGTGAACTTGTGTATATTAGTCTCGGGAAAGGAGTGAACTCATGTGAATCAAACATGAATGAGTGAATTCAAGTGAATCAATGAATGAGCTCATGTGAATCATTCTCGTGATTGGATTTAACTACCGTGCTAAAAGCATCAACACCAAATAAATCACGATACAATGAATACAAATTGGACAATTTAGGATTAGGAAAAGACCTCGACACATACTGGCTTGGAAATAGGGTTTTTGATTTATGCGACAAATAACCGGATAATATAACTGACGTGGGATCGCTGGATTGTTTCAAGTGTAGGCTAAACATGTATATGTGATTGAATTTGGGTGGACATAAATAGGAGCTGCCTCGTATGGTCCATAGGCCTTCTACAATGTCATTTACTCATATATTCTTATGTTCTCATGACAGACGAACTCTATGACAAAGAACCTTGAGTCATGAGTCAAGCATGACACTGGACAGTTTTTCTGCCCACTTCTATTATAATCAATCTGCCCCACGCTTTAGTTACGAGATTCAGACATGCAGTAGAGATAGAGGGAGGCAGACTGGAGGGAGGGATAGACTGGAGGGAGGGACAGACTGGAGGGAGGGATAGACTGGCACTAGCCAGACCCCCATGCAACACCTCTACCTGCAAATGGCTTTCACAGTTCAAGTTAGCTAATTGGGTTACACCTCGCTCTCACAGCCTCAAAGGTGTGCTATCAGAGCCCCTGGTTCTCCCTTCCCACCCTCCTACTGCACCAGGAGTGACATCGTGGGGACATCGGAGCCACTGTGACCTCCATGACATGGAGGTCACAGTGGCTCCTTTCAGTGGCACAGTTCGCTTCTACAGCTGTGTAATCTATTTTGAAGGGTCGGAACGGCAATGATCTCGCTTTTTGAGAGTAGTTACTGTCTATCGAGCAGACTGCAGTTACTGTCTATCGAGCAACCTGTAGTTACTGTCTATCGAGCAGCCTGTAGTTACTGTCTATCGAGCAGACTGTAGTTACTGTCTATCGAGCAGACTGTAGTTACTGTCAATCGACAAGATTGTAGCAACTGTCTATCAACCAGATGTGTACTATCAACCAGATGTATATACAGTGTGTACTCGAGCAGCATGGCGGAGGACAACTGCATTACAGAGCAGCTGCGGATCAAGTCGCGTGCATGTTGCAGACCTAGGGACTGCCTTACCAAAACGCAATCCCCTGCATGTGGAGCATGCACAGCTGGGAGGCGGGCATGGTCAGTGGGGGTCTACGGCTGCCTCCAGCAAAGCTGTGGCTACTTGGTCTATGATAAGGCTGTCCCATCTCGATTGTTTGTTGGCTTTGCATAGAATTGGTCTGGGTGCTCTGTCTGTCATGGTATCTCATTTTGGGACCATATATGTACCATCAAAAATTCACTACATAACCGGATAAAACAATAGTATTTTATCTGGTTGTTAATCTATATTACACATTACCCATTTTACAAAAAAATCTGAAATGCTAAGCTAAAAAAAGAGGTGAACTGTGGACTTTCATATACGCAAATTAGAACTGGAACGCACAATATTTCCTCGTTTATTGGACACTATTCAAATTAGCTGGAACTTCATTCCAGAGGATAAAATAAAATCTACCCAAACAGTGTGAAAACTGATGATCCCAGTTATTTTTGCATTAAGAATATATATATATATATATATATATATATATATATATATATATATATATATATATATATATATATATATATATATATATATATATATATATATATATATATATATATATATATATATATATATATATATATATATATATATATTTATATACCATTCTACCATTGTACTTGTAGAGCAATTGTACATGAATATGTTCCTGTATTAGTCTCTGTATTTGTTACTGTAGTTGTACGCGTTCCCTGTATGTACCTCAAGTTTCACGTTCAAGACTCGATATTGTCAATCCCTGATATGCCCAAGCAATTGCACTTTTCCTTACAACATTACAAAAGGAAATCTCAATAACATGATATATGCATGAGAAAATCATCGGAGTAGAACGGCGGGATTGAACTTGCGTCCTGAATAACAAAAAATGCGCGTCGTACCTATGGACCCACGAGGCAGTCTTACGTGATTCCATTTAAAACTTTGACCACAAAGTAGCTACTTGCACCAAAGGCTATATTTTGTGTTGGGTGATAAATTGGATACGTTGGTGCTATTGTGAGTCAATATGTCACTTGCATCGTGGACCTTTTTGGAAAAAGTTTTGGTAAACATATTTAAAATTTATCTCTCCATCAATACTCTGTAAAACCTTGTTGAGACTATTGTAATTAAATTTTTATTATTAAACATAACGTTTTGGTCGTGGTATTTATGTATGCATTGAGTCCAACCATTTGATTAATAATAATATTGTTTTATTAATCAACAGATCTTCAGAAAATAAAGATTCCTGTAATTTCTATTCTAATCAACAAATAATTTTTGCACAATATTGTTTGGTTTAACAATTATATTTTATTTCTGTAATGCCAATAAACTGTTATCTCAGCCTCCAATCAACTTGAGGAAATTGTCGAATGGGAACTCATCCAGCACCCCAACAAGACAATGATGAACACAACATCCCAGGGATTCATCCAGCACCCCAACAAGGCAGTGATGAACACCTCATCAAGACTCTGGAAGGATGGAGTGTCTTATGAACGTAACCTGATCTAGGCTGTTGTTAAGACCCGTTTGTAACTGGTTAAATTGGGTCAATCTGAGTCGACCCGGCGAGCCACATGGAAGCCATAAGATTGGTCGTGAAGGTGCGTCGTGTAGGACTTAATCGTCGGAAGGGTCGTACCGGCATGTGATCGCAAGATACCGAGGGAATTGATCACTTTGATCACAATAATTAATCATCTACTCAAGGGGAAGATTTGCAGCCATACGTCACGAAATTAAGACGCAGGAATGTACTCGACTGTGGGCTCCTCTGAAGTTCAATTAACAGTAGTTAAGATGCCTGCGCGGGGGGTGGTGGAAGCCCATCAACATACGTCAGCAATTGAACAGCTATTGAACAATTTCAAGAAGTTACTCATGTCTCTGTGGAGTTCTCAGCAACGAGAGCATTGCCCGGTGGCAACGCTGGCATTTTGCTGGCATTCTAGTTCCTCAAGGATGTATAAGGACGTGAAACCACTACCTACAACTACGTAGAAACGTAGACGCCACGTTATAGCACCACGTAGACGACACGTTATAGCACCACGTAGACGACACACTCTAGAAGGAGTTATATGTCTCCCGCAGTCACTATAACCTTGATAACACAAGCTCACCGCTCATCTTTACGATGAACTTCATCGCCCAAGTCTTTGTGAAGATCGTAAATATACGACAATAAGATATTTACGATACAGTGAGGGGGGCAGGGAAGGGATGAGTTGGGGAGGAAGGGTGGAGGTGCTTGAGTGAGTTGTGGGTTGCACAAGCAAGATACCGTGAATCACAGCGACGCCGCCCCAGTTGCAACTCTGCAACAGCCCAAAGGTCTCGATAAACATGCAAGATGAGAAATTAGCATCTCTCTTGCGTCGGGGAGATCCAGGAGGTACCATAAGTCGGGAAGATTCAGGAGGTACCATAAGTCGGGGAGATTCAGGAGGTACCATAAGTCGGGGAGATTCAGGAGGTACCATAAGTCGGGGAGATTCAGGAGGTTCCATAAGTCGGGGAGATTCAGGAGGTACCATAAGTCGGGGAGATTCAGGAGGTACCATAAGTCGGGAAGATTCAGGAGGTACCATAAGTCGGGGAGATTCAGGAGGTACCATAAGTCGGGGAGATTTAGGAGGTACCATAAGTCGGGAAGATTCAGGAGGTACCATAAGTCGGGAAGATTTAGGAGGTACCGATTCTCCCAAGATTTTGACGAGAATTACCATTGAGGAGTGAAGGCATACAGGAGGCGAGAGATACAGGTGGTGAGAGATACAGGCGGTGAGAGATACAGGTGGTGAGAGATACAGGTGGTGAGAGATACAGGCGGTGAGAGATACAGGTGGTGAGAGATACGGGAGGTGAGAGAGACGAGGAGAGTTGCAGATTCAACCAAGAAATTTGATCAAGATTCTCCGAGTAATGTGGAGGTTATACACTGAAAGGGTGTAGGTGTTGTAGTGAAGGGGTGCATACGTGCAGGTGTGGGAGTAGTGAAGGAGGTGCACACGTGCAGGTGTGGGAGCAGTGGACAGACGTCGCTTGGTGTTGTGTGGTGAGTCAATGTCATAGAATTGTGTCTATTTCCCTCTCCTTCCACCCCTCCCTCCCTATCTTATTTATCTCTTCATGATCATCATCTTTCTTTGCTATTACCGTTTCCTCCACCCACACCCACCACACACCCACCACAACACTTAATTACAACACCCGCAACACCCACCACAACACCCGCAACAACACCCACCACCTTCACTCTCCCCATCCCACTTTACAGAGCTATACACAAGACTCTAAAAATGTAAACATTTCATACTGACTCATGGATTAAGGTGATCAGAAGCAGCGCCTCCCACACGCCTCTGTAGTGAGAGCACCCTCATGAGCGCACACGTGGCAACATTGACAACATTTCTGCAATGTTTAATGCAAATTTCTGTAGTATTTTGTGTGGTTTACGATATATTTCACAGCAGCTGAATGATTTCTACAGCAGAGCAATGTCTATAGTAAGATGTGGCTACAGAAGAACAGTGTCTACAGCAGAGCTACGATAAACAGCCTGTCACTATTTGCCATGTCTAAGTCTCAGAGGACTATGTATGTGGTGATCATGTTTCCATTGACGCTTCAATCTTTCAGAAACATGACGTTTATTACATTTGATTAGTGTTCAAAACTCATATATAATGCCATAACTTGGAACACTCAATATTGTATCTCATCAGCTACTATTAACTCCCATGCTAGCTCATTCCCCTTTGATCCTGTGTCTTTTTCTGAAAGAGGTATTTATGGTAATTTTTGGAGGTCTGTAATCGGGTTGTTTGTGAGAGTGTTTTTGACAGATGTGTGTTTGTGTGTGTATGTGTGTGTGTGTGTATGTGTGTGTGTGTGTGTGTGTGTGTGTGTGTGTGTGTGTGTGTGTGTGTGTGTGTGTGTGTGTGTGTGTGTGTGTGTGTGTGTGTGTGTATGTGTGTGTGTGTATTCACTTATTCACTTATTCACCTTGTTGTGCTTGCGGGGGTTGAGATCTGCTCTTTTAGCCCTCCTCTCAACTGTCAATTATTCAACTGATACTAACTACTAAAAAAAAAATTTCTACACAAACACACACCAGGAAGCAGCCCGTAACAGCTGTATAACTCCCAGGTACCTATTTACAGCTAGGTAACAGGTGCATCAGTATGGACGAAACTTTGCCCATATATATTTCTCGCCGGCGCCGAGAATCGAACCCGGGCCACTAGATTACGTGCCCATGGTGCTGTCCACACAGCCACCAGCGCGTTTCCAGGCTGAGCATTTAGTTTTAGTTTTTGGTATGATCGAGTAGCACAAATTTCCAGAACCTAGTTGCATATAAATTGAAGACCGTAGAGTAGAAGGTCGCCAGGGGATATATGTATATATATATATATATATATATATATATATATATATATATATATATATATATATATATATATATATATATATATATATATATATATATATATATATATATATATACAGGAAAATGTACCCACGTTCTCAGTGAATACACACTGAGAGTATACTGTTATTCTGAACTATACTGAGGACTAAAGTACACTTGCTGGTTGGTCAGTAAGGTATTGTGATGACCTTAATAACCCTCCCGCTGATGGCAAGCTTTAATCCCAGTATTAAACCAAAGCAGAGAGCCGTAAATCAAGCTCGTAGCACCGACGTGCGTTCTCTGTGCTTGACACAATATAAAACATTTCTATTAGAAATCATGTAAATGTACCTTGCATAATTTTTTTTATTCGAGACAAAATTACTAATGTGATATTATCATTTATACAACTTGCTGCAGATAAGATGTTAAAAATAAGTATTTAATACTAACTTAGTAATATCTCCTGATAAATCACGTAGGAAAAGATAGATTAATACCAGAAATTGTGATCTTACATTCACCCTATTTCCACCGCCATTCCATCAAACGAACACCTCTATATGCCAACATATATTTAAATGTCTTATCTGTCCATACCGGTTGGGCACCATTCCTGTCCCCCCAGTCCCATCCCAAATCCTGACAAATCCTAACCCCTTCCCAGTACCATATAGTCGTAAGGGCTTGGTGCTTTTCCCCCTGATAATTCCCTTCCCTTATCTGTCCATACTGAGGCGTGTGATATCTCGTAGCCCGTCCAACGCCAGAGGCCTGAGACAGTCGCCCTTTACAATGACGGAAGAGTCTGCACGCCCCCCCCCTGTCTCTCTCTCTCTCTCTCTCTCTCTCTCTCTCTCTCTCTCTCTCTCTCTCTCTCTCTCTCTCTCTCTCTCTCTCTCTCTCTCTCTCTCTCTCTCTCTCTCTCTCTCTCTCTCTCTCTCTCTCTCTCTCTCTCTCTCTCTCTCTCTCTCTCTCTCTCTCTCTCTCTCTCTCTCTCTCTCTCTCTCTCTCTCTCTCTCTCTCTCTCTCTCTCTCTCTCTCTCTCTCTCTCTCTCTCTCTCTCTCTCTCTCTCTCTCTCTCTCTCTCTCTCTCTCTCTCTCTCTCTCTCTCTCTCTCCTCTCTCTCTCTCTCTCTCCCTCTCTCTCTCTCTCTCTCCCTCGTTTATCACACTCTACGTCTCCTCTCACTCCGTTTACACCACAAACATCATCCTGGAATTCATCCTACGAGGACTAACCACAACAAATAAATTCCGTTTACAAATTATTCGACAAATAAGAAATCAAATAATATAAATCGAAATAAAATCGACAAGAGAATAAAACAACAACAAAAAATCAAAGTTAAAAAAACAATTGAATGAAGTTAACTTTGACATATTTAATACTGTGAATAAGGTTAGTGAGGACCGTTCATTAGCAGTGATAACAAGAGAGACAAAGGGAGAAAGATGTGGTCAGACGGAAATAGATAGAGGGATAGATAGGTGCCAGCTAGTGAAGGAGGGAGTGACAGATACAATATGACAGACAGAGGCAGAAAAAGATAGAAGTGGTGAGACAGGCCTAGATACAGAGAGAGAGCGAGGGACAGATATAATGACAGAGGCAAGGAGATACAGAAGGAAAGAGACAGGTATAGGCAGTGAGAGAGACAGATGTAGTGAAACAGTGCAGAGAGAGAGAGAGAGAGAGAGAGAGAGAGAGAGAGAGAGAGAGAGAGAGAGAGAGAGAGAGAGAGAGAGAGAGAGAGAGAGAGAGAGAGAGAGAGAGAGAGAGAGAGAGAGAGAGACAGTATAGTGTAATTCAGATAGGTAGAAACATATACAGTGAGACAGACAGAGACGGCAGGTGGAGTGACAGATATCGAGACAGTGGAACAACTACTGTTGATATCTTTCAATACCAATTACACCAAAAATATCCTGCAAGATAAACAACTGGCCGGACTGAGGTATACTTACCAAGATTATATACCTTAAAATTAATGCAATTAGTATATTGCATTATACTTTTACATTTTTACACATTTCCTTGTAAACAACAGTGAATAACTGACATGTAACAAGACCATCCCTATGGATTTAGGCAAGGAAGATTTTATTTTCATCTCGTCAAGGGGGGTTATATATTCAACCATTTGTCTAACTGAGAGCTAATTAACCCAATTTTTGGTCTTGAAGAAGAGACAAAGATCTGGAGAGACCGGTAAGCCAGTATGATTACATTGCACTTTGGAATGGATTTGAGGATTTGAAGCTGGGATATGATGTCCCGTGCTCGGCAATGATTGCAGAGTGAAGGGCAGCAACCAGACCACCACCACTACCACCTCCACCTCCCACTACCAGCACCACACACCTCCACCACAGCACCACACACCTCCACCACACCATCAACAGCACCACACCATCACCAGCACCACACACCCCCACCAGTACCACCACACCACCACCACCACCACACACCCCACTACACCACCACCACACCACACCACCACTTGCACCACACCCACCAGCACCACACCACCACCACACCACCACCACACCACCACCACACCACACCACACCACCACCACACCCCCACCACACCACTACCACACACCCCACCACACCACCCCACCACACCACCACCAGCACCACACACCCCACCCACCACCACCACACCACACCCTCCGCCACACCACCACACCACCCCACCACACCACCACCAGCACCACACCCCCACCACACCACAACCAGTACCACCACACCACCACCACCACCACACACCCCACTACACCACCACCACACCACACCACCACCACCACCACACCCACCAGCACCACACCACCACCACACCACCACCACACCACACCACACCACACCACCACCACACCCCCACCACACCACTACCACACCACCACACCACCCCACCACACCACCCCACCACACCACCACCAGCACCCCACACCCACCACCACACCACCAACGAGAAGATAAGAGCCCCATAGCCTCACGGATGTCCTGAAACGCGCGATAGCAATATTTCCCAACGCCTTTGTCATGATAATTAAAAACCAATCGACATAAAGTCTCGCGTCTCATTACAGTCGGTAAATAAGGTCCAATTAGCCGTGGCAGAACCGTCTGCATGCTAATTCGCCTGAAAAATGTTCTTACACGCCTATTAATTTTAGACGATAAGGAGAAGATATCGAGTTATTTAAGGCGGGTCTGCCAGGAATAAGGGCACGGGAGCTTCCGTGGCAGGAGTGGCTCTCACAAAACTTATTCCGGACCAGAGCAAACGTTTGTAGATCGACGTAGATACGGTTTTATATATATATATATATATATATATATATATATATATATATATATATATATATATATATATATATATATAACTGAAAACTCACACCCCAGAAGTGACTCGAACCCATACTCCCAGGAGCAACGCAACTGGTATGTACAAGACGCCTTTCAGTTGCATATTGTCCTGGGGACCATTCAGGCTTGTTCGCATATATATATATATATATATATATATATATATATATATATATATATATATATATATATATATTAGTATATTTTGGTAGCAGTCTTTCCTGTAGACATATATTATTAAATATGACCGAAAAAGTAAGATTAATAATTCTAACACGAATTTTCTCAGTCTTTCGTACATTTCTTTTCACTGTTGGAGGTAAATCAAAAATCAATTCTCCAAAATTCATTTTTATTTCTAGTCTGACGCGACACGAGCGCGTTTCGTAAAACTTATTACATTTTCAAAGACTTTAGTTTTACAAATACACAACTGAATAGAACTTACGCATCTCCGATTTTATATCTACATTTGAGTGAGGTGGATGGGGTGAGGTGGCATTAATAGGGTATTAATTTCATCAACACAAGACTGAACAAGAGGTGGCATTAATAGGGTATTAATTTCATCAACACAAGACAGAACACGAAACAATGGGTATTGAATAGAAGTGTTTGTTGAAAGCCTATTGGTCCATATTTTTTGATGCTTCTATATTGGAGCGGAGTCTTGAGGTGGGTAGAATATAGTTGTGCATTAATTGGCTGTTTATTGCTGGTGTTGACTTCTTGATGTGTAGTGCCTCGCAAACGTCAAGCCGCCTGCTATCGCTGTATCTATCGATGATTTCTGTGTTGTTTACTAGGATTTCTCTGGCGATGGTTTGGTTGTGGGAAGAGATTATATGTTCCTTAATGGAGCCCTGTTGCTTATGCATCGTTAAACGCCTAGAAAGAGATGTTGTTGTCTTGCCTATATACTGGGTTTTTTGGAGCTTACAGTCCCCAAGAGGGCATTTGAAGGCATAGACGACGTTAGTCTCTTTTAAAGCGTTCTGTTTTGTGTCTGGAGAGTTTCTCATGAGTAGGCTGGCCGTTTTTCTGGTTTTATAGTAAATCGTCAGTTGTATCCTCTGATTTTTGTCTGTAGGGATAACGTTTCTATTAACAATATCTTTCAGGACCCTTTCCTCCGTTTTATGAGCTGTGGAAAAGAAGTTCCTGTAAAATAGTCTAATAGGGGGTATAGGTGTTGTGTTAGTTGTCTCTTCAGAGGTTGCATGGCGTTTCACTTTCCTTCTTATGATGTCTTCGACGAAACCATTGGAGAAGCCGTTGTTGACTAGGACCTGCCTTACCCTACAGAGTTCTTCGTCGACTTGCTTCCATTCTGAGCTGTGGCTGAGAGCACGGTCGACATATGCGTTAACAACACTCCTCTTGTACCTGTCTGGGCAGTCGCTGTTGGCATTTAGGCACATTCCTATGTTCGTTTCCTTAGTGTAGACTGCAGTGTGGAAACCTCCGCTCTTTTCCATGACTTACATCTAGAAAGGGCAGCTTCCCATCCTTTTCCATCTCGTAAGTGAAACGCAGCACGGAACTCTGCTCAAATGCCTCCTTCAGCTCCTGCAGATGTCTGACATCAGGTACCTGTGTAAAAATGTCGTCAACATACCTGCAGTATATGGCCGGTTTCAAGTTCATGTCGACTAAGACTTTTTGCTCGATGGTACCCATGTAGAAGTTTGCAAACAGGACACCTAGGGGAGAACCCATGGCGACCCCATCTACTTGCTTATACATGTGCCCATCCGGGCTCAAGAAGGGTGCCTCTTTAGTACAAGCTTGGAGTAGTTTCCTCAGAATATTTTCTGGTATGTCAAGAGGAGTACAGGCTGGATCACGATACACTCTGTCGGCTATCATCCCGATTGTCTCGTCCACAGGTAATATATATATATATATATATATATATATATATATATATATATATATATATATATATATATATATATATATATATATATATAAACATATATATATATATATATGTCGTACCTAGTAGCCAGAACGCACTTCTCAGCCTACTATGCAAGGCCCAATTTGCCTAATAAGCCAAGTTTTCACTTATTAATATATTTTCTCTAATTTTTTTCTTATGAAATGATAGAGCTACCCATTTCATTATGTATGAGGTCAATTTTTTTTATTGTAGTTAAAATTAACGTAGATATATGACCGAACCTAACCAACCCTACCTAACCAAACCTAACCTATCTTTATCGGTAAGGTTGGGTTAGGTAGCTGAAAAAGATAGGTTAGGTTAGGTTAGGTAGGTTAGGTAGTCAAAAAACAATTAATTCATGAAAACTTGGCTTATTAGGCAAATCGGGCCTTGCATAGTAGGCTGAAAAGTGCGTTCTGGCTACTAGGTACGACATATATATATATATATATATATATATATATATATATATATATATATATATATATATATATATATATATATATATATATATATATATATATATATATATTTCTTAAGGGGGGTTAATGTTTTACTGCATCCGCTTTAACCGGATACATGGAGTGGGCGATCCGGTTCAGGGAATTATGATCAGATATGAGCGAGAAAGTTTTTAACATAGCCGGCCCGAGGGAAGGTGGGTGGGGGGGGGACTCTTCTTCTTTCCCTGACGAATGTAAGGGGCAGTTTTCTGTGTACTTGGGTTATACATATGGGGTGTATACACACACACACACACGCACATATATACACACACGCATCTAACACAGATAATCTACGAAAACTCCCCATGGATATTGAAAGAAGGAGCAGAAGCACTGTGCCTATCACTCTCAATGGCGTGTATAAGTCTCTGGTTACAGGAGAACTGCCAAGCATTTAGAAAACAGCTAATGTAGTCCTGATATACAGGAAGAGAGACAGACAGGAGGCACTGAACTACAGACCTGTGTCCGTTACTTGCATACCATGCAAGGTGATGGGGTAGATTGTGTTAAAAAAATCTAGTAGAACATCTGGAGAGAAAGAACTTTGTAACACATCACCAGCATGGGTTCAGGGATGGCAAGTCCTGCCTCACAGGATTAATAGAATTCTATGACCTGGGCGAAAAAAATCAGGCAAGAAATAGATGACTGTGCAGACTGCATATCTTTGGATGGCCAAAAAGCCTTTGACACATTACCCCATAGGAGAATTATGCACTAGCTTGAGATCCAGGCAGGAGTAAAAGGGAAGGCAATTCATTGGATAAGGGAGTACCTAAGCAACGGAAGACAGCGAGTCACTGTGAAGGGTGAGGTCTAAGAGTGACGAGGCTTCACAATTGGAGCCCCACAGGGATCAGTCCCCATAGACCTATCCTGTCCTAAATACATATAAACGATCTCTCAGAGGGAATAGAACTCGTTCCTCTCATTGTTTGCTGATGATGCAAAAAATTATGAGGAGGATTAATAATATTAAGACCGAGAAAGATAGCAAGAGGCTACAAGATGACCTAGACAAACTGAAGGAATGGTCCAACAAATGGCTACTAAAGTTCAACTTAAGTAAATGTGAAGTAATTTAGCTAGGTGAAGGGAGTAGGAGACCAGATACAAGGTACCGAACAAGAGACGAAGTCCTCCACGAAACGGAGAGAGAAAGATCTAGGAGTTGACATCCCGCCGAACCTATCTCCTGAAACGCACGTCAAAAGGATATAATCAGCGGCGTATGCGAGGCTGGCTAACATCTGAACTGCCTTTAGAAACTTGTGTAAGAGATCATTTAGAACCTTGTATACAACATATGTAAGACCAATACTGGAGTATGCAGCTCCTTGTTCCGTACCCCGTCAAGCATAAGATGGAGAAGTTGGAGAAGGCTCAAAGGTATGCCACTATATTAATTCCAGAATTAAGAGGCATAAGTTAAGAGGAAATGCTGCGGGAAGTGCACCTAACGTCGCTGGAAGACAGAAAAAAATCGGGGAGACATGATCACCACATACAAAATTATTTTTCCGGGTAGATAAAGACAGATGATTTAGCAAGGGTGGTACTCGCACAATGGACACTCAGGCGGAAACTGGTTAACAACGTGGTGAATGGTCGCCTAACAACGAGGTCATTAGTGGCCTAACAACGAGGTCAATGGTCCTATAAATACATGGTCAATAGTCCCCTAACAACGACGTCAATGGTGGCCTAACACCGAGGTCGCTGGTCGACTAACAGCAAGGTCAATGGTCCCCTAACAACCAAGTAAATAGTCCTCTAACTAGGAGGCCAATTGTCCCCTATCAACCAGGTAAATGGTCCTCTAACTACGCGGTCAATGGTCCCCTATCAACCAAATAAATGGTCCAATAAAAACGTGGTCAATGATCCACTAACTACGAGGTCAATGGTCCTCGGTTGACCCATAACTGAGATGGAACAGTCACTGTCAGCTGTGGTTCAACCATCACTGGCATGGAACAGTCACTGTCAGCTGTGGTTCAACCATCACTGGCATGGAACAATCACTGTCAGCTGTGGTTCAACCATCACTGGCATGGAACAGTCACTGTCAGCTGTGGTTCAACCATCACTGGCATGGAACAGTCACTGTCAGCTGTGGTTCAACCATCACTGGCATGGAACAATCACTGTCAGCTGTGGTTCAACCATCACTGGCATGGAACAATCACTGTCAGCTGTGGTTCAACCATCACTGGCATCGAACAATCACTGTCAGCTGTGGTTCAAGCATCACTGGCATGGAACAATCACTGTCAGCTGTGGTTCAACCATCACTGGCATGGAACAATCACTGTCATCTGTGGTTCAACCACCACTGGCATGGAACAATCACTGTCAACTATGGTTCAACCATCACTGTCATGGAACAATCACTGTCAGCTATGGTTCACCCATCACTGGCATGGAACAATCACTGTCAGCTGTGGTTCAACCATCACTGGCATGGAACAATCACTGTCAGCTGTGGTTCAACCATCACTGGCATGGAACAATCACTGTCAGCTGTGGTTCAACCATCACTGGCATGGAACAATCACTGTCAGCTATGGTTCACCCATCACTGGCATGGAACAGTCACTGTCAGCTGTGGTTCAACCATCACTGGCATGGAACAATCACTGTCAGCTATGGTTCATCCATCACTGGCATGGAACAATCACTGTCAGCTATGGTTCACCCATCACTGGCATGGAACAATCACTGTCAGCTATGGTTCAACCATCACTGGCATGGAACAATCACTGTCAGCTATGGTTCACCCATCACTGGCATGGAACAATCACTGTCAGCTGTGGTTCACCCATCACTGGCATCGAACAATCACTGTCAGCTGTGGTTCACCCATCACTGGCATGGAACAATCACTGTCAGCTATGGTTCACCCATCACTGGCATGGAACAATCACTGTCAGCTGTGGTTCAACCATCACTGGCATGGAACAATCACTGTCAGCTATGGTTCATCCATCACTGGCATGGAACAATCACTGTCAGCTATGGTTCACCCATCACTGGCATGGAACAATCACTGTCAGCTATGGTTCAACCATCACTGGCATGGAACAATCACTGTCAGCTATGGTTCACCCATCACTGGCATGGAACAATCACTGTCAGCTGTGGTTCACCCATCACTGGCATGGAACAATCACTGTCAGCTGTGGTTCACCCATCACTGGCATGGAACAATCACTGTCAGCTGTGGTTCACCCATCACTGGCATGGAACAATCACTGTCAGCTATGGTTCACCCATCACTGGCATTATGTGTGCGATTTAGCCTTCACTATTCTATATAATCTCAGGTAAAAGCATAAATAACAATTTTCCCGGAATGCTTGAAGCAGCAGGAACGTCAGTAGCAGGAGCAGCAGCAGGAACTGCAGGAGCAGCAGTAGTAGCAGGAGCAGCAGCAGGAACTGCAGGAGCAGCAGTAGTAGCAGGAGCAGGAGCAGGAGTATTAGCTGATCCAGCCAGGCTCTGAACCAAACTCCTGTTAGACTTCAATTTTGAGGGATTTATACACGTGATTTCAGGCGATAAACGTATCATTATATCACACACACTCCCTCACCCCTATCTCCCCCTCCCTTCCCCTATCTCCCCCTCCCTTCCCCTATCTCCCCCTCCCTCTGGCTCCCCAACCATCCCCACCTTGCTCTGATTTCCCCCCCTCCCTATATCACCCACCTCCACGTTCTGATCGCACCCCCTCTCCTCCCCCCCCCGAAAAGACCCCCCTTCCCCCCCATCGCCTCCATGAACCCCTAACCCCCACCCCAAGCTTGACCCGAACACAGCACACTGGTGATTCATATTCTCCAAACTGGGTTATGAAACTGCCATTTATTACTCATTTTTTCATTTCCGTTTTGTTTAATTAATAAACCGGCTAGCTTTCTGCATTAATTTTTCTTGTTATGGCATATTTATGACAAATCTCCGAAACAGCGACTAAGCTTTCGTGACTAATGATGTTATATCATGCAATTCTCTGTTCCTCTGATGGTCACTGAAGCTAACGGAGTCATAGAGTCAGAATTATGTAAAGCAAATAAGGTTATAAGTTAGAGTTAATTTTATATATATAGTAACTGAAATTTCTGTGACCCCTCATAGGATTCGAACTTGAACCTCCCGAGTACTCTACCTCTGTCAGATCAGTATTGTGACCACTTAGCCAGCGAAGGGGGGTTATTAAGCTCACGCACAGACACACGCACAGACACACGCACAGACACACGCACAGACACACAAACACATGGAGGGATGGTTCAAGAAATGGCAACTAAAGTTCAACCCAAGTAAATGTAAGGTAATGAAACTAGGTGGAGGAAATAGGAGGCCATCAACAGGATATCGAATGGGAGATGATGTCCTTCGCGAAACGAAGCCTGGAGAAAGATCTAGGAGTTGATATCACGCCAAACCTGTCTCCTGAAGCCCCACATTCAACAGAATAACATCGGCGGCGTAAGCGAGGCTGGCTAACACCAGAACTGCTTTCAGAAACCTGTGTAAGGAATCTTTCAGAACCTTGTATAACACGTATGTAAGACCAGTCCTGGAATATGCGGCCCCAGCATGGAGCTCGTACCTTGTCAAGCACAAGACGAAGCTGGAAAACGTTCATAGGTATGTCACCTAGGCTAGTCCCAGAACTAAGAGGCATGAGTTATGAGGAGAAGCTGTAGTGAACTGCATCTCACGTCGCTGGAAGACAGAAGAGCTCGGGGAGACATGATCACCACATACAGAATTCTCAGGGGGAATTGACAGGGTAGACAAGGATGAATTATTAAGACGGGTGGTACACGCACAAGGGGATACAGGTGGAAGCTGGGGCCTGTGGCTGAGTGGACAGCGCTTAGGGCTTGAAATCCTAGGGCCCGGGTTCGATCCCGGCGCCGGCGGAAACAAATGGGCAGAGTTTCATTCACCCTGATGCCCCTGTTACCTAGGAGTAAATAGGTACCTGAAAGTTAGACACCTCTTACGGGCTGCTTCCTGTATGTGTGGGGGGGATAATTAGTATTTAGTAACAGTTGATTGACAGTTGAGAGGCAGACCGAAAGAGCAGAGCTCAACCCCCGCAAGCACAAGCAGGTGAATACAACTAAGTGAATACACACTGTGTGTGGTGTAGCACACTGGTAGGTGTAGCAACAGCTGTAGTAGTCCCTTAGAGTGTCTGGAGACCTAAACTTGTGCCCAACCAGGAATTTAACGGTTATCTCCCCCCTCCCTCCCACCTACACACCGAGACTATGCTATGCGTCTCTAAGGGGAGCTGTAAGAAGGGATGCTGGTGTTCACACCCTTACACCCCTCCTTCAGATCACAAAGACATCATATTCTCATGATATATCAATAAGAAAATCTTTTTGAGGGGGCAAGAGGGTAACTATAACCTGAGTTCTGGTGATTCCCAGACACCTAGAGCGGACTGGGCTGGACGGTAGAGAGACCGTCTCGCTTCATGCAGGTCGGTGCTCAATCCCCGACCAGTCCAAGTGATTGGGCACCATTCCTTCCTCCATCTCATCCCAAACCCTTATCCTGACCCCTTCCCAGTTCTATATAGTCGTAATGGCTTGGCGCTTTCCCCCTAATAATTCCCTTCCCTTCCCCCCCCACCCCCCTCTTTCCAAATCTTAATACCTCTGTAATCTCTTTTGCCCTATTCCCACCCTCTTTACCCATCACCCCTCTCCAAATTTCCTCCCAAAAGAAACCCAACCTGCCAACCCCTCTCTCAGAAAACATTATTGAGAAGCACTGTAACTGTTCAATAACTCTACGGGAATCACAACAAATATTTCAGACATGACAAAGTAAATGGAATTGGGGCTTCTATCTAAATGCCAATATTTATTTAAGCATTTCACCTGGGACTATGAAAGTCCTCAACCCATTATGATCATCTTGCAAAGTTGGTTGCCACTAGCCCCAAGCATCTGCCCTGCAACCTCTGACTAATAGTCAGATATTATATTTTATATTCTTGAATGGACACCCGAGGGTGCCCAAGACTTTGTCTCTCTGTCTAGCCATTTCTGTCAGAATTTCCCTCTCCATCCCATTTCCCCTCCCTGTCTACCATTCCACCTCCCTCCCATGTCCCTGCAATTTGTCTTCTCTTCCATTATTAGATGCTTCATCTCATTCCCCTCTCTTTCATTCTCCCAACCTCCAGTCTATGTCCACAATGGCTTTTTTTTTTATTATTAACATATTAGGTACATCTGCATTAGTGCAGCTACCCTAGACTATATGAAGTGGAGTACAGTGTGTCAAAAAAGCTAACTAGGTGATGCTAAAAAATCCCCATCACACAGGGTTGTTAGTCATACAGAGGCATGTGATAAGCAGTCTGCACTGGCAGACTCCGGATGCATTTTGTGGATATCAACAACACAAGATTGAACAAGGTAGTAGTGGTAATACAAGTCCCCATCTCGCAGGATGGTTGGTCATACAGAGCCATGTGTTTAATAGCCTGCACTGGCAAATTTTGGGTATACTGTGAGGATATCTTCAAGAATACGAGAGTGAATAAAGTAATTGCAAAGCTCCAGGTACCTCATGCCAACTGGTCTGAAAGGTCTAATAACTGGGCATTCAGTGATGTAGTGCGGGAGATCATGCCGTAGTTCCTGCTCACAGAGTTTGCAACTGGAGTGCTCAGGATTGGGAGACCCGTCACCTGCAGCCACCTGCCACAGGTAACGGTAACCCAACCTGATCCTTGCAACCACTGTGTCGCACAGTCTAGTGGACGTTTTGTGCTGTCCATAGATGTAGGTTTCAGATCTGAACAAATCATAGCTTTTTTATACTAGTACTTTCAGGTCGTTGGGAGTCAGTAAGTTCTTTCCTATCAGATCTGAATGTTTGGACCAATACAGTTTTGACAGCAGAGATGGGGATACCTAGATCTAATTCAACTTCAAACTTGTTACACGCTAATTTGGCTGCAATGTCTGTCTCATTATGATGGGTTATATTTATGTATGAAGGTATCCATACAAAGGAGATTCGAGACCCTTTACTCTGTGCATCAATTAAGTCATTAATAATTGGGAGTATGAGGTTCTTGCTGTCGATCTTCCAAGAGAAGTTTTCGATTGCTTGAAGAGCAGACTTTGAATCGCAGAATATTATTCCTCCTCCAATGTTTTTTAATGTGCTGGTTGCTAAATGTAATGCTGCTAGTTCTGCTTGTGTGGAGGTCAGCCAGTTGTTTAACCTGACACTGACAGTCTTTGTGCAAATATTATTTCTATAAAACCTACATGCCGCTGCAGTCCGTCCAGTAGAAGACTGGACTGAGCCGTCGGTGTAGACACAGTGCTCGTGAGATCTTAGACTCTCGATGGAGGAGGCAATTGTTTCAAGAGTGACAGCTTTGAGTAGAGCAAGATTCTCATTATCTTTCTTGGTGACAGGTGTGTATGATACTTGAATGGTGGGGTACAGATAAAGAGGAATATCAGAGACTGGTAGATTGCACTTAAAAGGAATGTTAAGTTTAATGAGATTGTAAGCATTGTTGCTCAGCCAATTATCATAAAAGGAGTGAGTTGGTATGTCGGCACCAGTCAAAAGGGTGTTAACAGCACTAAATAATTTGTCTCTGAGCAATGCAGGAGATGTAGGATCTCTCATGACTTTAAGGCAAAAGGTAGTGTTAACTTGCATTATTCTCTCTAGTATGGTTGGAAGCTTCAGTTCTTCCCTCATGTTGATGATTCTTGTGCATCTTGGGGCACCAAGAATTATCCTCATGGCCTCATTCTGTACTACTTCATGTTTGTCCAACAAAGAGGAGGGGAAATTAATTAAGTGCAGAGCATTATAATCAACGAGAGATCTAACAAATATCATATAGAATAGTCTAGCATATTAAATATTGATACCAATATTCTTACCAGTAAGTGTTCTCAATGGTTTTAGTCTTTCTTTTAACCTACGGTGTAGATCATTTACAATGTCACTGTTAATACCAACTCCAAGGTATTTGTGCTGCCCCCACGTTTCAATGTTCTGGTTGTTGACCTTGAAAGCTATAGGGACATGAGTCCCTATAGCTTTCTTTGGGATGGAGAACTCTTTCTTTGGGATGGAGAACTCTGGATTTAGTTATAGAGATAACAAGACCACATTCAATGCTTTTAGCAGCAAATGAATCAAGTAGAGCTTGCAGTCTAGTTTGGGAATTTGCAACAATGCATATATCATCGGCATAACAAATGACGGCTTCGTGTGGACTTTTATATAAATTACCGATAAAGTCTATGGAATCAAGGCAGAACATTTCACTGTCATAGATATTGAAGCAGAGATTAATAAAACTAATGAAAATGAATGCACAAGGGGAAAATGAAACTTTAATCAGGAGTGCCATGGGGGGTCAGAGAAGTACCAGGAGCAAGGGAGGAATCCTGTTCATATGTGGCATTCTTCCATGAAGAGGAATTAGAATAAATTGACTGTCAATTGTAATTATAGTCAATCGGTGACTAGCAAAACACCGCACATATATAATAATAATTAAAGCCACACAAATCTGTGCACAAAAAAGGGTAAAACTTTTATGCACGGACTTGCTATTGGACTTAAAGGAAGACAGTTGGCCAATTCAAGCCACAACGAGGGCACGAGCCTTGTTAATCATGTCTATCACCGACGTCACAACCTGAACTATTTTTTTGATCTCAGGGCGATAAGAGCTCGGCCCTTTGTGGCGTTATCATCCCCGACCTCGTGTGACCTCCTGACCTGGATTCAGAAATACGGCTGGCACGGCTCCATTCTTTCCTCTCCCAAAAAGGATATTACAAATATATATGTGTACATATGTCTCCTGCTAGCTGATAACGACGAGGGAATTCTGATTAAAACTGAGGTTTCTTCTCACCTAATAGTTTCCAATCCCACTTTCTAGAGATGGTGTGGTGTTAATTATACTGTGTTGTCTTAGTGTGGTGTTAATGGTATATTGTGTTATCTTAATTTAATGTGGTGTTAATGTTATTGTGTTATCATAGTGTTTGGTGCTAACATATTGTTTGCTGTCTATGTCATATTATGGAAGTTTTAATCAACTAGCTATATTCTCGAGGCTTTAGTTGTGTTATCTGTTGTTGTATTTCAGCTCTTGGGTCCCGCCTTGGAACTTTCAATTCACTGTATATAACCGAGCTCTTCGACCTCTCTCAGATCTACACATAACGCTGTGAATAAAGTCCACTGCCAGTAAAGCATATATAAAGAATTATTATTATTATTATTATTATTATTATTATTATTATTATTCTTATTCTTATTATTATTATTATTATTATTATTATTATTATTATTATTATTATTATTATTATTATTATTATTATTATTATTTTTATTATTATTTTTATTATATTATAGGTTAGTGATGTTGACGGAGAGTGGAGGGGGTAGAGGGGGTGGCGGAGGGGAAGCGGGGGAAGGGGAAAAAAGGAAGGGGGAGAGAGAGAGAGAAGAGGGGGAAAGAAGAGGAAAGTATGAATGGGATTAATTGGGGGTTGATGGTGGAAGAGGGAAAGTGGGGGAAGACTGATGGAAGAGGGGGGGGGAATAGGAGAGGGAGAGTAAAGGGGGAGAGAATGGAGAGGTGGTGGAGATGTGGGAAGGGGGAATTAGCAGAGGAGAGGGAGACGGGAAATAG
>NC_091159.1:50398838-50446338 GCF_040958095.1 Procambarus clarkii | reverse complement strand
GCAAGACCTTGTGTTGATCTCCCTTCCCAGCTGTTGCAAGACCTTGTGTTGATCTCTCTTTCCAGCTGTTGCAAGACCTTGTGTTGATCTCCCTTCCCAGCTGTTGCAAGACCTTGTGTTGATCTCCCTTCCCAGCTGTTGCAATACCTGGTGTTGCTTTCCCTCCCTTAGTTTTGCAAGCACCTCAGCTGCTCTATTTACCAAAGGGTTGCGAAAGCTTGTGTGAACCTTCTATGTTCCAAGATGTGCCGGCTTCCCTCTCCATGTCTTGAAGACTATTTTACTAACTAGGTAACCACGACTCGGGCCCAAGAGCTGAAGCAACAGTTCCTGTGTGTTGTCCAGTATTTCTGATCAAACGTGTGTTTAGGGAAAATCAGTCAATCAGGAGTTAGTCCGTTAGCCTGACTTGATAATTTATTTGAGTAATTAATTAAATTCTTCCCTTGATCTCTGTTGCTATGGCAACCGCTGGATTCCTGCATCTTCATTTTTTTTAAATGTTTGATCAGTGATTTGAGGGAACAAATATGGCCGAGTTCCATCAGCTGTTTTTGTTTTACATAAACTCAAAACAATACCTAAATTGAACAACTTCAGTATAACCAAAACAGTGTTTCTTCGCATAACATTTTATTACGGTTAAAATATTTAAATTCCCTATTTAAATATGCAAATTTCCAGCAGATGTTATATGACTTGGTAATGAAGGTTTGACTTTGAATTAGTTTTGCTTAAGACAATCAACGTTCACCCTGGGATGGATCCTTACAGCTTTTCTTAAGCAAGAGGGAGAAAGAAGGGAAGCGATAATAAGGAAATGTTTTGAGAGTCGAAGACCCTCTAGGTACTGGGATGGAAAGATGAGAGGAATTAAGTAAGAAGGGGAAATACGAAGAGAGAGAGAGAGAGAGAGAGAGAGAGAGAGAGAGAGAGAGAGAGAGAGAGAAGGGCGTGATGAATAGTGCTATGTGTAGAGAAGGCGGTAAGAGATGAAGAGAAGGATGGCAATCTAGTTGAGTGGTATGGAACATAGAGGAGTGGAGGAGAGAGAGAGAGAGAGAGAGAGAGAGAGAGAGAGAGAGAGAGAGAGAGAGAGAGAGAGAGAGAGAGAGAGAGAGAGAGAGAGAGAGAGAGAGAGAGAGAGAGAGAGAGAGAGAGAGAGAGAGAGAGAGAGAGAGAGAGAGAGAGAGAGAGAGAGAGAGAGAGAGAGAGAGAGAGAGAGAGAGAGAGAAGCGATAATTGAGTATAGGGGAGGGGGGAGTGAAGAGAGAAGGGCGATGAAGGGAAGGTTGACGTGCGAACGAATTGGAAAACTGAGAGATTTAGAGATTGAATGAAGGCAAAATAGAATAGTCGTGCGAGTAAATGGATGAAGATTAAACGGAGGAATGGACAGAGGAAGCAAGGATGGGAGCCAGGGTTGAGAAGAAGGATTAAGTGAATAAGGGATGTAGCAAAAAAATGACAGATGGAAAAAGGGGGTAGGGGGGGGGGGTTAAATAGGAAATGTGTCGTGCAAGAACATAATTATAAAACTAGTTGGAGGACTGAATGGGCCACGGGGAAATTTGCTAAGCAAGGGAATAGTAGAAGACAGGGGACAGGTAGACAGGGAAGAGATGTGTTTGACAGAGTTCAATATAGTGCGAATATATCATGGCCATCATCTTCCTCTATATCAACATTACAACTACGCAGCCAAGCGTGCCACCGTCTCCAGCATCTTGGTGGTATCAATATATTACAAACACATACACACACACAATCCCCACACTAGCAGCCTTCAACAATTTTCAACTGCATAACAAGTACACAACCATGCTTGCAGATGTCTCTACAGCCCAACACATTCCCTTCTGCTTAGATGGGATGTGTCCTCACCATTTCGTTAATTACTAGGATGATGGTTCCTGCTAATTCCTACTGGACCCCCCTCTCGTAATCACCACACGCTCTGTTATTAACTTATCTCTGGGGAGAGAGAGAGAGAGAGAGAGAGAGAGAGAGAGAGAGAGAGAGAGAGAGAGAGAGAGAAAGAGAGAGAGAGAGAGAGAGAGAGAGAGAGAGAGAGAGAGAGAGAGAGAGAGAGAGAGAGAGAGAGAGAGAGAGAGAGAGAGAGAGAGAGAGAGAGAGAGAGAGAGAGAGAGAGAGAGAGAGAGAGAGAGAGAGAGAGAGAGAGAGAGAGAGAGAGAGAGTCAGGCAGACAGACAGACATACAGATAGACAGAAAGACAGAATATGTGAAACCAGAAAAACTGAAGTCTCCTGACAAGAGAAGTAATGAATGTGAAACGATCACTCAGGAAGTAGCAGAGATTTAGTTATAAAGAAATATTAAACTCACTCAGACCAAAATTCAAGTTCTTTCCAATAAGAAAGAAGCTGGAGCAAATGAGACAGGTGGAGAAACCAGTGGTAATGTTGATGGTAAGGACGTGAGAGTGTCTCCTGGTGCTGCAGACAGCTGACGCAGGTGGAGACAGCACGTAGGATATTTAATGAGAGGAAGTAAGAGAAAAGTTGAAGATGCAAATAAATGGATTGTTATAAATTAGTTCTTGGGGGGATGGGGTAGGTCACCCGGTCTCCCGAGGTCTCTCTCTCTCACTCGCTTTATCTCTCTCATTATCACTCATTATCTCTCTTTATCTCTGTCTCTCGTTATCAATATCTCTCTTTATCTCCCTTTTTCTATATCTCTATCTCGCTCTCTCTCTCTCTAACTCTATCTTTCTCTTTTTATATATCTTTATCTGTTTCTCTTACAATATTACTAATAATACAAAAAGATTAAGTGTCGTCATGTCTTTATAATTAATGACATTTACACAGAACAGAATAGTTCCCGCCTTTCGAATCTGTGGGTCAGCCTTCCGTTTTCTCTGACAGGGAGGAGAGGAGGAAGCCAAAGTTGAAGTAACATGTTTTATGGTATTTTAGCCTAAGTTTGAATAGCAGCAAATTTCTGTTAATTTCTCTGAGTTCGGTGAATAAAGATGTATAGAAACGTTTTTTGACAAAATTAAACAATATTTTGCTAAGTATAGCTGGTGACAGTAAAAAAAATCGTTGTGGGGGTCAGAATATCTTCCTGCCATTCTGTTTTCTCTTTAATTTTGGCAACCCAGGTTCTGCCTATGTCAGTCACGTACCCCAGACCATTCTGTGTGCAAAGTTAGGTGAAAGTAGCCCCAAGCATCTAGCCTCCAACCTTAAACAGATAGGCAATCATTCTTTAGCTAAGTTTGGTTAGGTGTTTAAGTTCAATTGGCAATTATTCAACCCATTTTCTAGCTAAAGCCATACGTCATATAGTGACATTTTTATTAGGTTTTTATTAAGTACAGTTTTTTAATTATTCGGCAGATTTATCATTGACATGATAAATCTTCCATACAATACAATGACAATGTTTTTTCTGTAATAAATTTGTCAAAATTTATATTATTAAATAGTGTGGGTTTACACATAGTTAAACCGAGGCAAGGTAAGGTAAGGTATTTTGATTACGTAGATTTAGGAATGTTTACTGTACAGGCTGAAAGTGAACGAAGCACAAGTCAAGTCACAGCTTCGAACATGGCTTGGTGGATTTTACGACCTCTCTTAGCCAGTAACTCGGGTTCCATTCATCTCTCTTTTCTATAGGGTCTTGGTGCCTCTTATTTTCACAGATCCAACTCCAAGTCAGGGTTGAGGTTATCATGAAGTGAGCAGTAATAGACAACCAAACGGGGAAAGGGAAGGTTAAACAACATTTGACAAATCCATCACCAAATGTACTTCAATATTATGTATCAGTAATTATTTACAAGAAATATACACCAGTAGCTATACACCACAGATAACACTGTATGTGTCACTTTCACACAGGACACTACAGAGCCTCTGTGAGCTTCTGTCAGGATGAGTCCTCCCTCTAGCACCCAGGGCTCCTTCTCTGTGTGTGTTCTTCTGATGTTCTTCACGGGCAAGTCCTCCACAGTACATAAACATTGACTTCAGCAACACGCTGACTAGCTTCCTCTCAAGGCTTAACACTTAACAAGCCTTAACTTAGAAGACAGACGGACATTGACGTAGAGACATTGACGTTGACATTGGCTGGACGTAGAGCTCCGTCTACGAACACAACTGGTCCAGCCAGGGATACGTCGTTCCAACACTAATAGGCTACTACAGACACTTCAATGTCTTCAACAACCAGGCCCTTCTTGTTCCGACCGAAACCTGCCTCGCGTTCTTCAGGATTGCCCTTGCTAGCCACTCCTGGCCACGCAAGGAATAGTTTCCAACTATTTGAGCAAAACGGTAGAGCGATGGTCTCTTTATGCAAGCCTGCATTCAATCCCCAACCATCCAAGTGGTCGGGCATCATTCCTTACCTCTCGTCCTATCCCAAACCCTTATCTTGTTTCCTTTCAGGTGCTATATAGTCAATATGGCTTTGGGTTTCTCCTGATAGTTCCCTTCCCTTCCTGTTGGATTGAGAGGTATTTTCACATTACCTTTGAGGAAAGAAAATCGTATAGTTCGAAGGAAACTACATCTGTTTCAGTAAGCTCACAACCTTCCACCGGAGAACAGAAAATGGGATCAGGTGTGGTCAACAAATGGCGTTAGCATCGTTACAGTAGTTTATAAGTCGAATATTGGACTTATGTAGATTTTATGAAGTCATTATTTGACTTATGCGCTGTCAACCAGACAGACCAATGTTTTGATGATGAGTTGAATTATTTGCAGTTGCAGTATATGGGTAAAGCGTTAATAGAAGTACGATTCGAACACATGAAGCAAGCGAAGCACTGTTTGCGAACAGTTCGAACGCCGTCAGTAATGAGTTGTGTATAAACATTTGTCCATATATAAACAGTGGGTTCCGCGGGTGGAGTAACGCGTCTGTGACCTTTGTTTTGATGATAGGCGAAGCACAGAGCGAAGCACAGAGCGAAGCACAGAGCTCGACACAGGACACAAGCATCGTTACCAAGTTATCCACAAGTTGGGAATAAAAGTATTTTTATTTGTGATGTATTTTGCATTGCTCGGATGACAGACTAACCCGTCCTCCTAAAAGAACGTCGTATTTAGACGTATGCTCTATCTAAGGCCACAAATGGTCGTACTAGAAAATGGTAGCGGTTCGCGAAATTGATGTACTGTCCCGTTTTCTGTTTTGGGTCCTCTGGTAGGTTAGGATAATGGCACTTTAGCACGACCGTTTCTTGACGTTGGGAAACCTTAGGAGAATTGGCTGGACAGACACACTGCTGCTAATAATCCTTTGCGCTTCCTTTGAGCATAACTCGCGCTTAATTCAAAACATGATTCACGAATCGTTCTAAATTAGAAAGATCACCATTCGGCATTCACATATCAGTGGAATGATTAGTTCTGATAAGTCTGACATGAATAGATTTTTAGGTCAGTCCAGGAGAATATGAAGATATTTAAATGTAGATTTTAAAATCACATTTTCGAAAACAATATGTGTATGTCAGCTTGGGTTGAAAAAATAGTACATTTTCCATGAACATCACCTGTAGAGATCTCACCCTGGGGACCTGTGAGAGGTCGACGGAGTGGCAGAGGAATTTCTCTCTCTCTCTCTCTCTCTCTCTCTCTCTCTCTCTCTCTCTCTCTCTCTCTCTCTCTCTCTCTCTCTCTCTCTCTCTCTCTCTCTCTCTCTCTCTCGCTCTCTCTCTCTCTCTCTCTCTCTCTCTCTCTCTCTCTCTCTCTCTCTCTCTCTCTCTCTCTCTCTCTCTCTCTCTCTCTCTCTCTCTCTCTCTCTCCCTCTCTCTCCCCCTCTCTCTCCCCCCCCCCTCTCTCTCTCTCTCTCTCTCTCTCTCTCTCTCTCTCTCTCTCTCTCTCTCTCTCTCTCTCTCTCTCTCTCTCTCTCTCTCTCTCTCTCTCTCTCTCTCTCTCTCCCTCTCTCTCTCTCTCTCTCTCTCACACACACACACTAATACAACTCTTCAACAATTTGTAAAGAAACATTTATTCATTCCTAAGGAACAAATAAAGTCAATCTCCTTTGCCATTTCTGCCAGTGGTCAAAAATGCAGGTTTATGGTCAATAAAATAAACAAGTAACCAACTCAAGCCACTCACTCCCTCCTCCTGGAATCCGCAGTAGAAATATATTTAAGGTTCGGCCAACTTTACATTTCAGGCCAGACGTATATAAAGTCCCTCCACACCTTCTTGAGTGTCGGCTTCGTGGCCAATGTGAGGCGAGGGAATGGTCTGAAGGAGAGGCAGGTCGAGGAGTCCTCCTGCCTGGGGTAGGGAGGCTGTGGGTGAAGCAGAGTGGTGGATAGGATGGAGGTGTTAAAAGATGCTGGGACTAATGTTAATGCAGAGAACGAAGAAACGTTGGGAACGGTTTGTATATATATATATACATATATCTATATAATTTTAGAAGTCAGACGCTGAAGTCTCACACAATTTTTAATAGTAATTTGCTGTTCGGTATTTGGTCAGGCTGAGTGAGTCAGGGTGGTCATCAGTGAATCGAATGCCACTTAACATGGTGAAAAAGCGACCCCCCTGCACTGAATTCTTTAATATCACGATACTCATTTCTGGATTATTTTATTTTCCTTTCAGCCTTTCTTACTTGATTGTAAAAATCTTATACACTGACGTTCACAAAACTTTCAGTTTATTTCAACAGTCATACTTTGTCTATTGTAGCCTGTAATAGACCTTCATAAGACATCAGCTATACACCGAGAATCTCATCATCAACCTCCTTCCCTAATTTAACCAAACGTGTCCACGTGGCCGACAGAGAATGAGACAGACAGAAAGAGAGAAACAATGAGAGGCAGAAAGAGTCTGTATCTTTTTATAATACATTACAAAGAGAAACAGAGGCACGTGCAGAGGCAGACCAGACAAGCACTGAGAAAATTAAGATAAACATGAAGAGAGTCTGAGAAAGAATCAGAGACAGACACAGAGAAAGAGATAGAGAAAAACTGTGAGAAATAGAGATAGAGACAGAAATATAGACAGGTTAGAGAAAATCGCAGAGAGAAAGAGAAGCATATAAACAGGCAGAGAAACAGAAACTCAAAGAGAGAGAGAGATAGGCAGATTAAGAGACAGAGAGGGGCAGAATGAGAGACAGGCATAGACATATATGGACAGACACAGACAGTCTGTAGTAGACATACATGGTAACAGAAAAAGACAGAGAGAGAGAGGCAAAGAAAGAAAAACAGATATTCAAAATTGACAGAGAGACAGGCCGTTAAGACAGAGAATCAGAGAGACACAGAGAAAGACAAAGAGGGTTTGATAGAGTGTGAGAGATAATAACACAGACATAGAAAGATAGTAGCACAGACATAAAGACAGACAGACAGAGAGAGACATTAAGAGAGACAGAGAAAAAAACATTCAAAAAAGAGAGACAGAGAAAGACATATATTAAAGAGAGAGAGAAAGACAGAGAAACAGACAAACAGGGAAAGACTATGAGAGAGGGTGAAATAGAAGTAAAGAGAGGGGCAGAATGAGAAAGACGGACAGGCAGATAGAGAAAGACATAGACAGACGGATAAGGACAGACAGGGACAGACTGATAGAGAGAGAGAGAGAGAGAGAGAGAGAGGGAGGGAGAGAGAGAGAGAGAGAGAGAGAGAGAGAGAGAGAGAGAGAGAGAGAGAGAGAGAGAGAGAGAGAGAGAGAGAGAGAGAGAGAGAGAGAGAGAGAGAGAGAGAGAGAGAGAGAGAGAGAGAGAGAGAGAGAGAGAGAGAGAGAGAGGGAGGGAGAGAGAGAGAGAGAGAGAGAGAGAGAGAGAGAGAGAGAGAGAGAGAGAGAGAGAGAGAGAGAGAGAGAGAGAGAGAGAGAGAGGGAGGGAGAGAGAGAGAGGGAGGGAGGGAGGGAGAGAGAGAGAGAGAGAGAGAGAGAGAGAGAGAGAGAGAGAGAGAGAGAGAGAGAGAGAGAGAGAGAGAGAGAGAGAGAGAGAGAGAGAGACCTATGTCCACGGAGTTCTTTGGGAAAACGCCGGAAAGTGGAGTCGAACTTAATCTCGTTTACCTCTCACACCCTTGTGAGAAGATGACCACCTCGTGTTTTGTGGAGTGGAGGGTGAGCCCATGGGGGGGGGGGGAGTGTAGGAGAGAGGGAGAGAGAAGGTGAGGAGAAGTAGGTGAGAGATCCGATTTCTCTCTTCTTGAGAGAGAAAGGGAAGTGTGGGGTTAGAACAGAAGGTGTTTGTTGAATGAGAGAGAGAGAGAGAGATAGAGAGAGAGAGATGAAAAAGGAGTAATTAGTAAGATATATATAAACATACTCATCTATTGACCACAACTCTTTCATCAACACAAACCACTGATCAAAAACAGTCTTGTTGACGGCCTGCTTTAGGAACCGTATAATCCCAAAGTTATAACTAACAGCTATATTAATCCAAAGAAAGTCTATCAAGTCTATCATCCTGTTAAACCACATAGAAGTGAGCACCAACACCAACCTCAGAGCTGGACATTTACTCAAGATATACAACGATAATTTACCAGTTTGGAATATATTAAAGCAACTTCTAGATACCACGACTCACGACCGAGTAATGTCATTCGTCGAAGGCTTTCCAGCCTTCCAGGAAGACTGCCAAATAAATAATAATGTAAAAGGGATCTGAGAATCTGAGGATCTGATCTGATATATTTTAATCCCCCCCCCCCCTTACGTATCAACAGACACGTAAGGGGGGGGGGATTTAAATAAAAATTCAGGTGGTGTAAATTCTGACTCAGTATGCCAGGATAAAAGTGACAGTAAACAGGAGAGTGTAACAGACAGCACTGACAGCTCGATGGATACAGACACCACAACAGACCTCGATTAAGACAGATAAATTAAAAATCTGACAGTCATTTGCAAAGTCTATGCAATGGTCATTTGCAGACATAGATATTCTGGAAAGAGAGAGGGATTAGTATGCAGCTACCACCCATCCTAGAAAATGCCTAAATGTATTTAGATAGGTAAAAGGTAATTTAGGATCAATATGCAAGTATTTACATCCAGACAAAACTACAATATGCAGGTATTTACATCCAGACAAAACTACAATATGCAGGTATTTACATCCAGACAAAACTACAATATGCAGGTATTTACATCCAGACAAAACTACACAAAGAGCAGCAAACAGGATAACAGCTTTGGAGGAACGTAAAATAATTTCTTAAACCCCCCAAAAAAATACATTTCTAAAGGCAGAACAGAGAGAATATATGGAACTGGCTGAAAAAAAAAAAAACATTTGTATACCGAATCACATAAAAATAAACTCCACAACAGAGCTACAACTACAACCCTCCAACAACTAGTTATGGTCAGAACAAATCAGATATGCTCATGCGTAACAGACCCGCTAGAAAATTCTCCAATTCAAAATACAACAGAGTGCCTGTTATGACTCAGATATTTACCCCGTTTCATAACTATACAGATTAAATATTATACTTTTCATCACACTTCAAATTACTTATGTATTACAATTGCCCCATATATCTGACTTCATTTCATAGTGCTATGTTACTGTATTTAGTTTATGTGATTGTATTGTAGTTATTATATTACATTGTTGTATTATACTGTATAAGAGTTAGTGAAGCGGTGTACGAGTATTGTATTTGACAAAATCGGTATGGGTGTATCAGCTGTGTGTGTCACTGAATGGATATTAATTTCAGAGTAGGAAGTATAATTATATGAGTATACTGTTTCAAGTATATGGTAGTGTATGGTCGTGTTTATCACAGTGTGAAAGTGTGGTTTTTGTTTGGGAATTATTAAAGGGTGTTGTGACTACAGTGTATCCACAGGGAGCTCACGCTGTCAGTCGGAGCGAATGTTGTTAGTTGTAGACTGGTTGTGATTTAGACTGGACGTACCAGCTGAAGTTGTGTTTGTTATTGGCTTAAGGTTATGTGTTTGCCATGAGTCTGGTATTCAAGGGATTTAGTAGTAAGTTGGATATATTAACGTGAGTGGTCATAAGCCCATAATCGTTTAGTTGTTAATCTGGATTATTCTTTGTTTATTTGTGCTCTCCACAGAATAAATTGGTGTTTAATTTTTTGTATATATAAACAATGGTTATAATTAATGAATCACGTGTTTAGCAATGGTGATAACAAGCCAGTAAGGAGCTTTAGTAGCTGCTTCCAGGAACACGAGCTTTGCCGCGTGTGAGAGGTAAGAGTGACCTCATTCGTCTTGGCTAACATACAGAACAACAAAACAGCCCATTTGAGTTTTACCAACTAAAATCACGGGCACAAAACAAAGGGCCGTTCATAAACGGTCTCTTCAGTCAAATGCAGTACTCGCAGCTTTTAGAGAAACCTTTGCAGGGTAATTAATGTATAGTGAGATTTGGTTATCGGAATATATATATATATATATATATATATATATATATATATATATATATATATATATATATATATATATATATATATATATATATATATATATATATATGTCGTACCTAGTAGCCAGAATGCACTTCTCGGCCTACTATGCAAGGCCCAATTTGCCTAATAAGCCAAGTTTTCATGAATTAATTGTTTTTCGACTACCTAACCTACCTAACCTAACCTAACCTAACTTTTTCGGCTACCTAACCTAACCTAACCTATAAAGATAGGTTAGGTTAGGTTAGGTAGGGTTGGTTAGGTTCGGTCATATATCTACGTTAATTTTAACTCCAATAAAAAAAATTGACCTTATACATAATGAAATGGGTAGCTTTATCATTACATAAGAAAAAAATAGAGAAAATATATTAATTCAGGAAAACTTGGCTTATTAGGCAAATCGGGCCTTGCATAGTAGGCTGAGAAGTGCGTTCCGGCTACTAGGTACGACATATATATATATATATATATATATATATATATATATATATATATATATATATATATATATATATATATATATATATATATATATATATATATATATATATGTATATATATATAATATATATAACATATATATATATATATATATATATATATATATATATATATATATATATATATATATATATGTATATATATATATAATATATATATATATATATATATATATATATATATATATATATATATATATATATATATATATATATGTGTGTGTTGATGTGATAAGGTAAATAGGTCACATGGAGGAGTAGGTTTGTATATTAGAGAGAATCTTGTATGCTCGGAGCTCCTTAACTCTACAAATGAGGCCGTAGAGGAGTTGGAAGTAAGAATACAAAAAATACAAGCCGCCAAAAGCAACGGCTGAGGTTTGAGAACATGACAGAATAACACAGAACAAATAAACAAAATAGAGAAAAGCCTCGATATTCTTCCAAACTCGATACTATCTTCTTAGGACACTAGGAAACTGCTCGTTTTAAGATGGTGAATAGCAAACAATAATATTATTCCAGGAAATATCTCTGGAAATAACTAACCACAGGTCAGATAATTACCTAGATTCCGCGACAAATTTTCAAGCTCAACCAGCAGATAACACAACGAACTAGGACCGAAAATATTCTAGGTTCTTATCATCACAAACAACAATGAAATAATCACTTACACTACGACCTCAGACACCTCATACTTAGATCACAAGCAAATAGAAGAGCAGACTAGCATTCATACTCGTAATATGTCCAAACATATTTTATCAAACGAGAGGATTATTATTTATCTAACACAAGAAGAAAGCAAAGCATTGGCTAAGAATTACAGACTTGTTGCGCTAACATCCCACATAATACAAGTTTTTGAGAGAGTGACCCAGGAGTTAGATCTCCAGTTTTATGGAAACTTCCATATTTCAGGTCAACAGGGATTCAGATATGGTGCCTTTCGCAGCTACTCGACGCTATGACAAAACCACTGATACATTAGAAGAAAAACGGAATTCAGATGTGGTATAAACTGGCTTTGAAATATCATTTGATAAATGTGACCATGGAGTGATAACCCACACAATGAGGTCGGTACAAATAACAGTTAAAGTAGGGCGATGGATATTAAATTGTCTGTGAAACCCGAAGGCAAAGAGTAACAGACAACCAAATAAAATAAAATCTAAATACAGTTAAAAGCTCTGTACCTCAGGGCACAGTCCTTGCACTACTGTATTTCCTAATTCTCATATCAGATATAGACATAAATATAACCCACAGATTCGTGTCATCTTTTGCAGCTGACACAAACATCAGCATAAAAACTACCTCTGTAGAAGACATTGAAAAAGTGCAAGTTGATATTTATAAAGTATTCGATTGGGCAGCGGAATATAACATGATGTTTGTTATAAATTCCAGTTACTTGGGTATGGAAAAATTAACACCTTAATCAAAATAGAGGGTACAAAACACAATCAAATCTGCCCATAGTATTTGCATACAGCTAAACATTTAATCATGTCTACACATTTAACTGTCTGTGTCTATACATGAAAATGGCTGTCAGTCGTGCACAACAGGGCGGGTTAGGATTCACATAAAAGAAAAGAATGCCCATCATTCCAAAGAAGAGGATGATATAGGTAGGGAGGGAGAGAGAGAGAGAGAGAGAGAGAGAGAGAGAGAGAGAGAGAGAGGGAGAGAGAGAGAGAGAGAGAGAGAGAGAGAGAGAGAGAGAGAGAGAGAGAGAGAGAGAGAGAGAGAGAGAGAGAGAGAGAGAGAGAGAGAGAGAGAGAGAGAGAGAGAGAGAGAGAGAGAGAGAGAGAGAGAGAGAGAGAGAGAGAGAAAAAAAAAAAATTAACCCACTGCTCAACCACCACAAACGAAGCTGTTGCATTCCCCTTTGGTAAAAAACTTAACACATTCATTCCTTTCGTCAAAATAACTTTCTTATCACAAACTCAATTCTGTCAAAAGACGAGCGTGAAGTATTTATCCCTTTCAACCCTCACAATCCCCCTTTTCACTATTATCAACGCCCCCTTCCCCTCCCCCCACCATTTTTTCCCCCATAAAATCCCGAACCCTATTCCCCCTGTTCAGTAACATGGACACCGGTTGATTGGCAGTTGTGAGGCGTGACCAAGGAACCGAAGCTCAACCCCTGCAAGTAGAATTAGGTGATTACACAGCCTTGTACTCTCTAGTACATTTATGACAGTCTTGCAACACCCAGTACGCAGACTGGCGATACCCATTGCAGTATGACCACGCTTACAACGCCCAGTTCACTATACATAGCCCTGCAACACCCAGCGCACTATATACATGATACAAAGCCTTGCAGCGTCCAGTTCACTATACTTGCAACACCCAACGCACTATACGCAGCCTTCCAGCATCCAACGCCCACTTCACTGTACATAGCATGTATACACAAAGTATTCACAGCATATATATACACTGTGCATAAACTATGTATGCACAGCATGTATACACTATGTGTACATTATATACACACTATGGCAGATTCCATACACAGTTTCAAAAGTAGATTTGATAGAGGCGAATAGGCTCAAGAATCTGTACACTAGTGCACAGCATACAACACCCAGAGCTCAGTTCACTATACACAGTCTTGGAACACCCAACGCACCACACACTACACACCCAGTGCATCATTGCAACCTTTGATTGTTCCGAGGGTGTATGTGTGCGTGTGTGTGGAGCCATGCCAGGTTTGAAGCCGTGTTAACGCATTCGGACGCTATCAGGACTGCGTCTACATGAAGAGTTTGGAATGTGTTTGAACACTCAAGAGCCGCTGATGGCACAATGTCCGCATAGGTGAGGTGCTGATAGCATAACGCCCTATTGCATGAAGAGAGAGAGAGAGAGAAGATTAAGCCACCCAAAAGGTGGCTTGGGCATGAATAGCCCATAAGTGGTGGTCCTTTTGAGCCATTTCCAATATCAATAGATGATACTGGAGATCTGTGGAGGTGCGACTGTACCCTGCGTGACGGGAGATGTGTCCCGTGATGAAGTGAGAGATGGCGTTGATGATTTAATATTGCAAAGGTGCTATATTGGTCAGATGTCCTCCTGCATGAGGTGGAAATAGCAATGACAATTGGCCGACAGTTGTGTCATTTAACTGTGTTGCCAACTAATAATATTATTCGGTCAAATATCAGGCCAATTTGTGGATATAGTAATTGGTTCAGACTTTCCCCCTCCCCCCCCCCCCCCACTTTGGCAACATGATCTGCATTAATTAAATCATTGTACGTCAGTGGTGGCATTTTCTGTGGCAATTAAATGATTTTGCAACATCAGCGGGAGAGAGTCCGTGTGGGCCATTTGCAAACCAAGAACTATGTGGGGTAAGGAAATGTTCGCAGCAGAGATTGGTGCTGTCATTAGCAGCTTTCGCTAGCACAACTCAGTAATATTTCTAACAGCGCGTCATAGCACTTCTAAAAGTTACTTTTAACAGCGCATTTAACAGCCCCCAACAGCGCATTTAACAGCCCCTCCCAACAGCGCATTTAACAGCCCTCAACAGCGCATTTAACAGCCCCCATCAGCACATTTAACAGCCCTCAACAGCGCATTTAACAGTACCCAACAGCGCATTTAACACAACACAACATGACACAACACAACATGACACAACACAACACAACATAACACAACACAACATGACACAACACAACACATCACAACAATACTCACACTCTTGTTCCCAAGGTTGTGGACGAGACAGCACCAGTCTCAGCAACACAACACAACATAGCACAACACCACATCACAACACATCACAACACAACACAACACAACACAACACAACACATCACAACACATCACAACACAACACACCACAACACATCACAACACAACATGACACAACACAACACAACACAACACAACACAACACAACACATCACAACACATCACAACACAACACAACACAACACATCACAACACAACATGACACAACACAACACAACACAACACAACACATCACAACACATCACAACACAACACAACACAACACAACACATCACAACACAACACAACACAACACAACACAACACAACATGACACAACACAACACAACACAACACAACATGACACAACACAACACAACACAACACAACACAACACAACACAACACAACACAACACATCACAACACAACACAACACAACACAACACAACACAACATGACACAACACAACACAACACAACACAACATGACACAACACAACACAACACAACACAACACAACACAACACAACACAACACAACACAACATGACACAACACAACACAACACAACACAACACAACACAACACAACACAACATGACACAACACAACATGACACAACACAACACAACACAACACAACACAACACAACACAACATGACACAACACAACACAACACATCACAACACAACACAACACAACATGACACAACACAACATGACACAACACAACACAACATGACACAACACAACACAACACATCACAACACAACACAACACAACATGACACAACACAACACAACACAACACAACATGACACAACACAACACAACACAACACAACACAACATGACACAACACAACACAACACAACACAACACAACACAACACAACATGACACAACACAACACAACACATCACAACACAACACAACACAACATGACACAACACAACATGACACAACACAACACAACACAACACAACACAACACAACACAACATGACACAACACAACACAACACAACACAACACAACACAACACAACATGACACATCACAACACAACACAACACAACACAACACAACACAACATGACACAACACAACACAACACATCACAACACAACACAACACAACACAACACAACACAACATGACACAACACAACACAACACAACACAACACAACACAACACAACACAACATGACACAAAACAATACTCACACTCTTGTTCCCAAGGTTGTAGACGAGACAGCACCAGTCTCAGCAACACAACACAACACAACATAGCACAACAACACATCACAACACATCACAACACAACACACCACAACACAACAACACAACACAACACATCACAACACATCACAACACATCACAACACAACACACCACATCACAACACAACACAACACAACACAACACAACACAACATAACACAACACATCACAACACATCACAACACAACACACCACAACACAACAACACAACACAACACATCACAACACATCACAACACATCACAACACAACACATCACAACACAACACAACACAACACAACACAACACACCACAATACAACACAACACAACACACCACAACACAACACAACACAACACAACACAACACAACACAACAACACAACACAACACAACACATCACAACACAACACAACACAACACAACACAACACCACATCACAACACACCACACCACAACACAACACAACACAACATAGCACAACACCACATCACAACACACCACAACACAACACAACACAACAATACTCACACTCTTGTTCCCAAGGTTGTGGACGAGACAGCACCAGTCTCAGCAACACAACACAACACAACACAACACACCACAACACAACACAACACATCACAACACAACACAACACATCACAACACAACACAACACAACACAACAACACATCACAACACAACACAACACATCACAACACAACACAACAACACATCACAACACAACACAACACACCACATCACAACACAACACAACAATACTCACACTCTTGTTCCCAAGGTTGTGGACTAGACAGTGGAGGTAGGCGGAGTTGCCGGTCAGACTGGAGACGTTGCGTGGAGCCGCCTCGTCAAAGACCGGATGTAGCGGCATCGTGAGAACCGAGGCACCCGCAGCCCCAGAGCTGAGGTCCAACAGAGGCTTGATGGGCTCCACCGGACTGCTGCTGCTGCCGCTCAGCGTCATACCCACGTGACTGCTGCCTCCCTTCATGCTGCCGCTGCTGCTGCTGCTGCTAGCCTGTTGGTTGTGGCTGCCGCTGCTGCCGCTGCCACCGCCGCCACCAGTGCTTCTTCCCGCCCGGCGGCCGGACTGCTGCTGTTGCTGCTGCTGCTGCTGCTGCTGTGGCGGCGGGTGGAGGGAGGAGTGAGGGGACTGTAGGGAGGACGGCGCCACCACAACCGCTCCTGGACATGTAAACAATAACACGTGTTAAACAGCTGACACATCAAATATGAAAGGCTACCGTTCCCTTTAAATGGTAACTAATTAAATTCATAAACGTGATTTATTTGGCCATCAAATGGAAAATGAACAATATTTGTCATTATAACATGATATTGAATTCTCTATCACGTTTAATTGTTACTAATTGCTTGGTAAACATCTGAAAAAAATATTCGTATTATTTTGATTTGAAATTAACATTCTCGGGTATATAAAATTATGAAAAAATGTGTCGAAAAGCATTTAAATTATATCCATATTATATCAATATATCACCTAACCACTTCGCCATAAGAGGATATAATCAGGTCCTACACACAGAAGAATTTGTCTTTGAGAATGTGAGGAGAGACCTTACGAAAAGCATCACTAGGCGTCAGACCCAAATAATTAGTAAAAATTAACTTTGGAGAGTTAATTTGTCATCTTCCTGCTTCAGTGAAGAAAAACATAAGGAATATCGAGAAGATTCTTGTTAGAATCATAAATCTAAAACTTTCTGTTGTTTTCACCGAAATTTGTTTAAGAGAAAGACTGCTACCAAAATATTCTAATATGTATATATATACAACTTTAGAACACTTTCCCACCAGGAGACTCGAACCCTAGCCAGCACAGAAGCCTTCCAGCAACTGGCATAACAGGTACGCCTTAACCCGCTCCACCACACGCTCCAAGTTTTTGTATACTTAACTCTCGTTTTAGGAGAGTTGTGCCATGTATATATATATACATATATATATATGTTGTACCTAGTAGCCAGAACGCAATACTCGGCCTACTATGCAAGGCCCGATTTGCCTAATAAGCCAAGTTTTCCTGAATTAATATATTTTCTCTAATTTTTTTCTTATGAAATGATAAAGCTACCCATTTCATTATGTATGAGGTAATTTTTTTTTTTATTGAAGTTAAAATTAACGTAGATATATGACCGAACCTAACCAACCCTACCTAACCTAACCTATCTTTATAGGTTACGTTAGGTTAGGTAGCCGAAAATGTTAGGTTAGGTTAGGTTAGGTAGGTTAGGTAGTCGAAAAAGCATTAGTTCATGAAAACTTGGCTTATTAGGCAAATCGGGCCTTGCATAGTAGGCTGAGAAGTACGTTCTGGCTACTCGGTACGACATATATATATATATATATATATATATATATATATATATATATATATATATATATATATATATATATATATATATATATATATATATATATATATATATATATATATATATTAGTATATTTTGGTAGCAGTCTTTCCTGTAGACATATATTATTAAATATGACCGAAAAAGTAAGATTAATAATTCTAACACGAATTTTCTCAATCTTTCGTACATTTCTTTTCACTGTTGGTGGTAATTCAAAAATCAATTCTCCAAAATTCATTTTTATTTATAAATGAATAAAATGAATTCAAAATAAAAATGAATTTTGGAGAATTGATTTTTGAATTACCACCAACAGTGAAAAGAAATGTACGAAAGATTGAGAAAATTCGTGTTAGAATTATTAATCTTACTTTTTCGGTCATATTTAATAATATATATATATATATATATATTGGTGTATACTGGCAGCAGGTTTTCTTTCAAACATGTTTCATTTAATGTGACCGCATATTCTGTATTTATTATTTTATGGTTTAGGGCTTCTATCCCTCTAACTATTTTCTTAGCATCAGGGCTTAATTGGAATAGGAGTTCTCCAAAACATGTACACTTGCCCCCACGAAGGATGTAACCTTCAATGTAAGTACATTGACGTCGTACGAGCTGACGAGGCGTTTGAAATGCCATCTTCAATCTGGTGCCCCTAGGAATCACATGAGACAAGCCCATGACATTACTCTAACAAGAGAAATGTTGAACAAGAATACTTGCATAATAGACAAAACCCAAGATTCAAGAAGATTACAAATTCTTGAGGCAATTCACATAAGAATAGAGCGACCTACCATGAACACCCAAATCACGGAACTATTTACTCTACCCACCATGAGAGTAAGGACAAGACAAGAACATATCGATGCCAACACAGAAGACAATGTCCAACATAACAGGCCAATTACACTGGATTAATCTTTGTGTTAGATAGGAGATGCCTCGTATGGGCCAATAAGCCTTCTGCAGCCCCTATGTTTATCCCTTATGTATCCCCCCATGTTTTCACCTTCATTGTATTATCACCTGACCTAATGCGGGCATAAAATCAACTAGTATTGTAAGATCTGTTCACTTGAGAATGAACCATGGAGTTCGAAACGTCGTGCAAATTATACAAATAAGTGTAATACACTCTATAGTAAATCACTTCTTTTCTTCACCTTAAAAGTACGAAAATGAGTTTTGGAGAACTCCTATTTCAATTAAGCCCTGATGCTAAGAAAATAGTTAGAGGGATAGAAGCCCTAAACCAGAAAATAATAAATACAGATTATGCGGTCATATTCAATGAAACATGTTTGAAAGAAAACCTGCTGCCAGTATACACCAATATATATATATATATATATATATATATATATATATATATATATATATATATATATATATATATATATATATATATATATATATATATATATATATATATATATATATATATATATATATATATATATATATATATATATATATATATATATATATATATATATATATATATATATATATATACTTTTGATGGTTACAAGATATACATGGGTTGATACAAAAATAATAATGCAAAAAGGTGCTTAAAGGTTATGGATCTCTTGAAGAACACAACAATGGGAAACATTGATGAATGTCACAGACGGGTTCGATCATTGTTGCAAGTCAAACACTTCTTCGAATTCCTCTGAAGTTGGACTAGTGCCCAAGACGCAACAGGCATTTCCCCTCTGAATCGCAACACTGAGGCGCTGGAACATATATATATATATATATATATATATATATATATATATATATATATATATATATATATATATATATATATATATATATATATATATATATATATATATATATATATATATATATATATATATATATATATATATATATATATATATATATATTTTTAAATTTTGTGAGGGTACCACCTCTGGTGCCAATGTGGGGACCCATAGCCTCGGAGAAGAAAATAAAAAGTATTCAGAGGAGACCTTGTGGTTTCTCACTGAACACTAATATATATATATATATATATATATATATATATATATATATATATATATATATATATATATATATATATATATATATATATATTGCATGGTACCTTAGGGAACCACATCAGCCAATGTGACCCCTTCAAGGACTTCCAATTGTGTTTGCTGGACTCTCAGTCTAAGACAGTCTGGAAATACAGAACAGTAGAGACTCAACACTGGATTAGGCAAATGAGGACGTGCAGCCGCCTGTTGGTCCATGATAACAGTATTGACCAATCAGAGCGAGGAATTCAGTGCTGAGACCAATTAGAGAACTGAACAGAATTGTGCTGACCAATTAGATCTTTAAGCGAAATGTGATCACGTATTGGATCGTTCTAAGTGAGTCTTTTAACAGAAAACTTTGATAATTGTAATTTACATGTATTGAATAATAACATATAATTTACTTTGCTAATTAGAGACGCGGACAAGTGTGTTAAGCAATCAGCAGGATTGTTTCAAGTGGAGAATTAAATCAATAAGGTTTAATCTAAGTGTTTTGAAAAGTTAGAGTCTATATTTTATTTATTAATAGTTGAGGATACATTTGCATTCAAATTCGCAAATATCTCTTAGTAATTATTGATGCGAATTTTGTTTCTTACACCAATCAGAGTTTCAAATAAATTTAGGGTGATCATTCAGTTAGTTTCAGGAAGAGAATGTTGACAAATAAGAGGGTCGTGAATGAGACTTGAAAGGAAAACACCGAGTTACAAGTAACCTTTATTGAGCAGAATGTTTCACCTACAATGATTCGTTGATTGATGAAGATTAAGCCACCCAAGAGGTGGCACGGGCATGAATAGCCCGTAAGTGGTAGATTTTTTTGAGTGAATGTATATATACTGCGTGCGGAGGTCGCATTGAGATCGTCAGTCCTTAGTATGTGGTTGCTATCGCAAGGAAGTATACTACTTTACAGTATTTCAGAGGATATTTAGCTGCTGGACACCTTTTTTGACCAGAAGAGTGGCTGTGTTGATGGCTTCAGGGTGGTTATTGCAAGATTCGGGGACTTTTAAACCTCTTCTAAGGTCGTTGGCTGCTTTACGTTCCAGGAGATAGTGAAGTAGTAGATTTTCTTTGATTATTTGGCAGAAGATGCATTCCCAATCTCTGGGCTCACCAATTTCCCAGTTGCATCTGTAACTTACACGTAGTCTATATAACCGAATTGCTATTTTCCTGTGGATTTCATTCGAGATATTTAACCTGTCTAACTTGGTGGCCTGAAGATACCACATTGCAGAGGGCGAACCTTCTGCTACTCTCTGGCGAAGATGGGCTTTGTTGAGGTGTGAGAGTTGGTTGGGGATGGTGTTTTAATGTATTGTAGGCTGAGTTGGATTGTTTTGTGGATCACTGGATGACGAGTTGCCAATTTAGCAGTTTCCTTGACTTTCTCATTTAATGGGATCCAGTTTAGGGTTATGTTGAGTCCTTTAGCTCCTGATCCTAGATACAAAATGGTGGTAATTATTTCCACGTTGTCTTTCCACTGCTCTTTACCTAATATTTGTAGTGAAGCTTTAGAGTCTGTGGGTATGACCGCATTTTGAGTGTTTTGTGCAATCGAACTACAATGATTGATTGATGAAGATGAAGCCACCCAAGAGGTGGCACGGGCATGAATAGCCCGTAAGTGGTAAAATTTTTGTTCAGTAAATATGTACAGTGTACAGATTATATGAGCTGAGGTCTTATTTAATCGTCAGGCTGCTATCGTGGGGGAGAATACTGTTTGGCAGTATTTATGAAGGTGTCCAGCTGCTGGTGCCATACAATGATTGAGTGATAAAGATTAAGCCACCCAAGAGGTGGCACGGGCATGAATAACACGTAAGTCAACTATTAATAGAGCTAGTGTTTATATTGGGAAAAGAAGGTAAGTTGATGGTGGAGATGATAGTGGAATGAGGCGAGGTTCATCAACTTGTGATACATGCTGGAAATAAGCTCTGGCTGCTGGGCACCGCCTCTCAACCCTTAATTGTCTGGTGTATAGGTTCCATAGCCTTTTGAGGGGTATCATATCTGCATTTAAAACTGTGTATGAAGGAACTTTTTCAGTGCAAAAGTTATACACGAATTGAACTGAATTAAAGAGTAAGTCGTCCGAAACGATTTTATACACAGTTCTAAATGTAATTTCCTATGATCAGAAAAAAAAGGCGAACACTGCATTGAACTACTGACGGCCGTAAGGCGGGACTTAAGAGCACAGGCCCGACTCTGTAAGCTCAACTAGGTAAATACACACATACACAAACACGCGCACTAACACACACACACACACACACACACACACACACACACACACACACACACACACACACACACACACACACACACACACACACACACACACACACACACACACACACACACACACACACACACACACACACACACACACACACACACACACACACACACACACACACACACACACACACATACATTTTTTTGAGGTTTCAAGAAGACCTAGACAAGCTGAAGGAATGGTCGAACAAATGGGTGTTAGAGTTTAACCCAACCAAATGTAATGTAATGAAGATAGGTGTAGGGAGCAGGAGGCCAGATACAAGGTATCATCTGGGAGAGGAAATTCTTCAGGAGTCAGAGAAGGAAAAAGACTTGGGGGTTGATATCACGCCAGACCTGTCTCCTGCAGCACATATCAAGCGGATAACATCAGCGGCATATGCCAGGCTGGCCAACATACGAACGGCATTCAGAAACTTGTATAAAGAATCATTCAGAACTTTGTACACCACATATGTCAGGCCAATCCTGGAGTATGCCGCCCCAGTAAGGAGTCCATATCTAGTCAAAGATAAGACTAAACTGGAAAAGATTCAAAGGTTTGCCACCAGACTAGTACCCGAGCTGAGAGGTATGAGCTACGAGGAGAGACTACGGGAATTAAAACTCACTTCGCTGGAAGACCGAAGAGTTAGGGGGGAACATGATCACCACATTCAAGATTCTCAAGGGAATTGATAGGGTAGATAAAGACAAGCTATTTAACACAAGGGACACACGCACACGGGGACACAGGTGGAAACTGAGTGCCCAAATGAGCCACAGAGATATTAGAAAGAACTTTTTTAGTGTCAGAGTGGTTGACAAATGGAATACACTAGGAAGTGATGTGGTGGAGGCTGACTCCATACACAGTTTCAAGTGTAGATATGATAATTCATTCCATTGTGTACAAGAGAGTCCATTGTGTACAAGAGAGCCTCCCATGCCCTTGCCCCACCCATAGCACTACTGTTCAACAAATCTATAGAGTATCACACCTTCCCTGATATCCTCAAAAAAGCAAGAGTAACGCCAGTCCATAAAGGAGGCAATCCGGCGGACATAAACAATTATAGACCAATATCAAATTTACCCATTCTATCAAAAATATTTGAAAAAATTATTTACAAACAGCTCTATTCCTACCTTGTAAAATTCGACATACTCAGCCCCTGCCAGTTTGGCTTCCGGTCCCAAAAGAGTACCAATGATGCAATCATTAGTCTCCTTGACATTATATACTCAGCCCTTGACAAAAATGAGTTTCCGATTGGACTCTTCATTGACCTAAGAAAAGCCTTTGATACTGTTAATCACAACTACCTCTTACTTAAACTCCAGCATTATGGAATCCGAGGCCTTGCCCTTGACTACATCCGATCCTATCTTAGTGACAGACACCAATATGTAACCATCAATGATACAACTTCTTCCACTCTACCAATTACCGTTGGAGTGCCACAGGGCAGCATCTTAGGACCTCTTCTATTTCTTATATATATAAACGATCTGCCTAATGTCTCTAATATTCTCAAACCTATATTGTTTGCTGACGATACTACCCTTATCTACTCAAACCTCAACCCACATACACTAAATAATGTTGTGAATAATGAATTAAAAAAAGTCCACTTATGGATGTCAACGAACAAACTAACATTAAACATCGAAAAGACTTACTACATCTTATTTGGAAGCAAATCATCAAATGCAATTCAGCTACAGATAGACAACATTAACATCAGTAATAAAAATGATGGCAAGTTTCTTGGCCTATTCCTAGACAAGAGACTCAACTTCAGCACCCACATTCAACACATAACTAAGAAAGTCTCTAAGACAGTTGGTATACTCTCCAAAATCAGATATTATGTTCCTAACTCTGCTCTCCTCTCACTATATTATGCACTAATCTACCCCTATCTTAATTATGGTATCTGTGCATGGGGGTCTACCACTGCAAACCACCTTAAGCCCATCATCACACAGCAAAAATCTGCTATCAGAATAATAACTAACTCTGCTGTCAGACAACACTCAGCTCCCTTGTTTAAATCCCTAAACTTGCTAAATATTAACTCCCTCCACACATTCTCTTGTGTCAACTACATTTACAAAACCCTGTTCTTAAATGCAAACCATGCTCTGAAACTCTCCCTGGACAGATGTAATAGGACCCATTATCACCACACCAGAAATAAATATCTCTTTGATATCCCCAGGGTCAAACTTAATCTGTGTAAACACTCTATGCAAATTAAGGGACCTAGTCTATGGAACTCACTCCCTAGTGAATTGAAAAACTGTAAAACTTTTGCCTTATTTAAAAGCAAAACCAAAAAGTACCTAACTTCATCTATTTAGTTTCCTACACTGAGCTTTAAATTTGCTCTGTACCTAGTGTTACCCAATCTCCTAATTTTTATGTAATATCAAACAACCTTATCATTGTGTTCATTGCTGTCTTCTTTTATGTGCTAGCCATATGCTGTATTGTGACTACCAATTTTTGTCAACTACCATTCAAGCTGTCATTGCAATCAATCTTATATTGTTTCTGCTGTATTGTGCCTACCAATTTGTTGTCAACTACCATTTTAAGCTGTCATTGCAATCAATCATAGCTACCTATGTGCTTTAATATACTGTACCTATAATTTTCTCTCATCTTTTTTTTTTTTTTTCCTTCCATGTAATCTGTTATCATTTTTTGTCTATAAATTTTGCAAGTATTTACCTCCTTAAAATTTTCTTAGATTAAGGACCTGCCCGAAACGCTGCGCGTGCTAGTGGCTTTACAAGACTGTAATTACCATATTTGTATCCTCACATTCCTTATGTACATTCTTGTATATGCATAAATAAATAAATAAATAAATAAAGCCCAATAGGCTCAGGAATCTGTACACCTGTTGATTGACGGTTGAGAGGCGGGACCAAAGAGCCAGAGCTCAACCCCTGCAAGCACAACTAGGTGAGTACAAACACATACACCATCAATCTTTCACTCAAACCCACACACAATTTTTTACCCCCTTACAAGCGCCTGTAAGGAATACAGTCGAGTGCACTTGGAGTTGAATTAACTGGCAGTATTGCGAATTGCCGCCTGTCAGATTTTAGTTATACTGACCTCTGTAATATATATATATATATATATATATAAATATATATATATATATATATATATATATATATATATATATATATATATATATATATATATATATATATATATATTACAGAGAACACACACATATATATATAAATAAAGCAATCAGCGTTCGAAGACCTCGTCCAGCTCCTCGGAGGTTGGGTGCGTACCCAGGATACAGCACGCATTTCCCCTCTGAACAGCGACACTGAGGCGCTGGAACAGGAAACTGGCCGCTCGTGGGTCTCTAGTTTTCCAAATGAGTTCCTCACCCACCTCCTTTAGGAACTTAAGTGCACATTTACCCCAGGCGTCCAGAGTCTCAGAGCCTATCGGCACGAACCTGTAACAACGTTCTAGGTCTCTGTACTTGTTGATTTTTCTGGGTCTCCCTGAAGGTGGCCGGCCCGCCTCCCTCCGCTGAGCTGTAACGTAGATAGGTATCAGTCAATGTAGACGCACAGGTGTAGTCCCACACGACCTGTTTACCTTCCCTCCACGGCTGCAGGGTGACTCCAACTGGGCGTTTTTGGCTGTTGTATATATATTTATGTATAAAGGAAACTCTCTCTCCTACCTGTTTCTCTCTCTCCCTCCTTAATTCAACCTGCCAATGGGTATAACAGTACTCAACTGCTGAGTATTAAAGAGCTAAACCACTGCCCACTTCAGAGCATCCCAAGACGAGTCGAACCTGACCATCTGAGCGAGTTAGCGAACACCTCTAAATATCCGATGTGACTCTTATGTTGACTTGTCCATGTTAGAGACTATTCTTGTTACTTATCATTTTATTATAAGAGCATTGTTTGGGGTGATTAAGTGAGCACGTTAGGTTCAGGGCATATTAAGGTCAGTAAAGAACGGTCATGGTCAGGTCAACGGTCGTTTTAAGGTCATGTGGGATTAAGGAAAGATACTGTAAATTTAAGCTTTGTGTTCCCGCTTTTCTTCCACACAAATTACATTCTCCTATGAAATCGTTTTCTATGATGCAATGATAGGGGTAACTCTTGTGTTTTGAGATTTAGGTGGTAAATGTGTCTCAGTAGTGGCCTACTGTACATTATTTTTAATTTACTTCTATCATTTAATTTATTTGTTCCATGGCTTATCTTTCTGTCTGTCTGTCTCTTTTTTTAGAGTAGAGATCAGGGTAATAGGCCCAGGGCAGATGCCAGATAGAGGTCTCAAAATGCTCATTAGGTATTTTTTGTTATCAGTGCTTAATATATGTGATTAATGTATTAGTATATACATGAATATGTAGTGTATATCATGCACCTTCAAGTAACGGTCGAGAAAACACGAACTAGAACGATCTGTAAAAGGGTAATGGCAAGCAATTTCATCTGTCCTGGTCTGGTGGAGACTTCTGACTCTTACTGGAAGGCTTATTAAAGCTATCTCTCTCTCTGTCTATGTCTCTCTCTCTCTCTCTCTCTCTCTCTCTCTCTCTCTCTCTCTCTCTCTCTCTCTCTCTCTCTCTCTCTCTCTCTCTCTCTCTCTCTCTCTCTCTCTCTCTCTCGTTGAAGACCTCTCTTTTTTGTTTCCATAAGTGCTCTTCCAGGTGTGGATTTAACACGGGCTGCATTATCTAATATTCTAATATTATTATTAGTCTGACGCAGATGTTTTTAATTTGTCCATATACCTCCTTATTGAGGATCTTAGAGACTGTGTTAATTTTTACCCATCTTCGAGTATGTTGCCGACGTTATCCTATTTATTTGTGCCTCCAGGATAAGATTTAGTTTTACATCAGCTCTAAGACTTTTATTTGGCTGTTTCGGCATGCAATGAGGTGGTTACCCCCCTTCATGGCATACCGTTCTTATGGTCCAGTGTCTGTTGTCCCATATTCTCCTCACCTCATATGTGCTACCATTGGCCACCTTTGTTGTTATGTAGGTCATCTTGGAGTATTTTACAACTTTCTACTGTCCAGACTCTTCTCATTTATTTTACGTCATCCGGGGACACAAGGTAGTGGATTCCTCCTCTCGCATCAAACTCATGGTTTAGTTATTAAGATTTATGAAGAATACTATGGGTCTAGGGTCGGATCCTTGAGGGATACTGATTGTTACTCAATGCAGTCCGACTTCATACCCCCCCCCCCTCCTCCCCTCACTGTAACTCTGTCTCCTGTCTGATAGGTACTCTCTCTCTCAAATTAAATTACTTTTTCGTTTACTTTGTTTCTGTGAAATTTTTTGAGAGACATTAGGAAAGTGTTGAAAGCTGTCCATCGTTTTCTTTGTTATTTTCGTTACCTTGTCATAGAACTCTAGGGGTTACGTCGCTCATAATTTTCCTTCGTTAAAGTGTGTTATTATGTTTTAATATTCTATTAATTTTTGGCCTTATAATTGTTTTCAGTACTTTGCGTGTTTTTTTTTTTCAGTGACTTGTGAGTTACGACGGCAGACGAGTATACATGAATTGAAATTAAATTAATTTTGATGGCTGTTTTCCCTCCCTCTTTACCTCTCCCCTTAACCCATACTCCATCACTTTCTCCTCCTGTCTCCTATCTATCCTAAGCTCCATCCCACCCTCCCTTTCCCCTATACCCTCCAAAGAATCACAAACAGCTTTGACGACCAAACCACGCATTAGAAAATGGAGAAGAGACGACTAACAACTTTACCTACATTCTAATCGTCCCCTTCCTTCCTTCCCTCCCTATCCATAAACCCCATCCCTTCCCCCACCAGCGTCTGGGGGGTTATGTCGCGTGCTGCCCCATAATGGGCCGGAAGGGTCGCGTTTGAGGCGTTCTGTTCCACCATGTTGGCTAGGCTCCCCCCCCCTTTCCCGGTTCTCTCCTCGTTAAATCAGTTTCTATAGCATGACGCTCCCTGATCCTCATTACACACATCAGGTGATGTTTGTTCCCCTCGGGGCGCGCGCACGAACACACACACACACACACACACACACACACACACACAGTCAATGCTCCAAGAGTCAATGCTCGATCCTGCAGACACAACTAGGTGAGTACACACACACATACACACACACACACACACACACACACACACACACACACACACACACACACACACACACACACACACACACACACACACACACGTAGCGTTGGTTGCTGAGTGGACAGCACGCTGGACACGTAATCCTGCGGACCGGGGTTCGATTACCGGCACCGGCGAGAAACAAAATAGGCAGAGTTTTTTTCGCTCTGATGCCCCTGTTACCTAGCAGTAAATAGGTACCTGGGAGTTAAAGAGGTGTTACGCGTTGCTTCCTGGGTGTGTGTGCGGGGGGGGGGGAGAATAAGTTAATAGTTTGTTACAGTTGATTGATTGACAGTTGAGAGGCGGGACGAAAGAGCAAGCACAACTAGGTGAATACACACAACACCAACCAGGCATATGCCAGGCTGGCCAACATAACAACGTCCTTAAGAAACTTGTGTAAGGAATCATTTAGAAATTTTTATACCACATATGTCAGACCAATCCTAGAGTAAGCAGCTCCAACATGGAGTCCATATCTAGTCAAGGACAAGACTAAACTGGAAAAGAATCAAAGGATTGTCACCAGAATAGTTCCCGAACTGAGAGGTATGTGCTACGAAGAGAGACTACGGGAATTAAACCTCACGTGGTTGGAAGACTGAAGAGTTAGAGGGGACATGATCACCGCACACAAGATTCTCAAAGGACTCTATATGGGTAGATAAAGACAGGCTATTTACCACAAGGGGCAAACGTACTAGGATGGAAATTGAGTGCCCAAATGAGCCATAGAGATATTAGAAAGAATTTTTTTAGTGTCAGAGTAGTTGACAAATTGGAATGCGTTAGAAAGTGATGTGGTGGAGGCTGACTCCATACACAGTTTCAAGTGTAGAATTGACAGAGCCCAATAGGGTCAAGAACCTGTACAGCAATTGATTGACAGTTGAGAGGTGGGACCAAAGAGCCAGAGCACAATTAGGTTAGTACAACAAGGTGAGTACACACACACAGCATATACCACACATCCTGACGGCTGAGTGGACAGCGCTCGAGATTCGTAATCCAAGGATCTGGGAATCGATGCCCGGCGATTGAGGAAACAAGTGGGCAGAGTTTCTTTCTACCCTGATGCACCTGTTCACCTACCAGTAAATAGGTACCTGGAAGTTAGACAGTTGCTACGGGCTGCTTACTGAAGGGGTGTGTGTGTAGGGGGGAAAAAATCAGTTGATTGATAGACAGTTGAGAGGCGGGCCCAAAGAGCCAGAGCTCAACCCCCGCAAGCACAACTAGGGGAGTACAACTAGGTGAGTGCATCAGTGATCTCGATATGGAATCTCTCATTCTTGTAATCCAAAAAATATTAGACGCGGTTTGATTAAGAAATATTATATATACATGACTTGTAGGTCCTCTGTGTTCTGAAGAAAAGACTTTGAAAAAGGGCAAATATTTTATATATATATATATATATATATATATATATATATATATATATATATATATATATATATATATATATATATATATATATATATATATATATATATATATATATATATATATATACATATATATATATATATATATATATATATATATATATATATATATATATATATATATATATATATATATATATATATATATATATATATATATATACATAATTGGTGCCCCAATTCACACTGAATACAAGTGTATTTGCAACAGGGTGGAAGGAGACCAATACGGACTGCATGGGTTGCATTGCGGAAGCACAAAGGGCTGGCATGCAAGACACAACGAGGTCAATGACATCATCAAGAGAAGCCTCGTCTCAGCTGGGTGCCCAGCGGAGAGAGAACCTCGCATCCTAGGGGTCCAAAACCCGGATTTCCCCGCACTTCGCCCTGATGGCATCACCATATACTCATGGAAGGAGGGTAGACAGTTGGTGTGGGACTACACATGTGTATCCACCCTGGCTGACACCTATGTACACTTCGGAGCTGATCAAGCAGGTGGGGCGGCCAACCACAGGGAAACAGCAAAATCACTCAAGTACAGGCGACTGGAAGGTCAATACCTCTTTGTTCCCATAGCGTCTGAGGCGCATGGCCCCTGGGGCAAGAGTGCCTTGGGATTTCTCAAGGAATTGGGTTCCAAGCTCATTGACGTCACCAGAGACCCAAGGGCTTCCAGTTTTTTGTTTCAGCGTCTCAGTGTGGCGATCCAGAGGGGAAATGCTTGCTGCGTCCTCGGTTCCTGTCCGGAAGCGGAGGAGCTTCAAGAGATCCATAACCTTTAGGCATTTGTCTTGTATGTTTTGTAACCTTTAAATACACAATAAAGGAAAAAAACAAAAAGGGAAGGGGGTGGTAGGAGAAAAGCACACAGAAACTGTATTGGAGGGGACCTACATTCCCTCCAATGCGTTATGTGTGGCTATGGGACCCATAGCCTCCGAGGCTATGGGTCCCCCTTCTTCCAGCCAGAGGTGGTACTCCCTTCCCTTTAAAAAAAAAGTATATATATATATATATATATATATATATATATATATATATATATATATATATATATATATATATATATATATATATATAAACTAAAATCTCCACACCCCCGAGAAAACTCCACAAAAAAACTATATAAATATATTTAAAATACATGTGTGTGTGTATTAAGGGAAAGACGGAGAGTGTTCTGGCAGCTGGAGGAGAGCAAGCAGAGGAAAGCAGAGGCAAGGCTGGCTAAACCAGAGGATGGATGAGAGGAACGTGAGGTGGCTGGGAACCTGCAATACTTAAGGTACACACTACACACCTCCCAACCCACACTGGCCTGATGCCCAGTACACTGTTGTGTGTGTGTGTGTGTGTGTGTGTGTGTGTGTGTGTGTGTGTGTGTGTGTGTGTGTGTGTGTGTTTACTAGTTGTGTTTTTACGGGGGTTGAGCTTTGCTCTTTCGGCCCGCCTCTCAACTGTCAATCAACTGTTTACTAACTACTTTTTTTTTTTTTCCCCACACCACACACACACACACCCCAGGAAGCAGCCCGTGACAGCTGACTAACTCGCAGGTACCTATTTACTGCTAGGTAACAGGGGCATTCAGGGTGAAAGAAACTTTGCCCATTTGTTTCTGCCTCGTGCGGGAATCGAACCCGCACCACAGAATTACGAATCCTGCGCGCAATCCACCAGGCTACGAGGCCCCCTCTGGGGGGGGCCTGTGTGTGTGTGTGTTTGTGTGTGTGTCTCCTCGCTTTGTTATTCTTGTTATGTGTAGTTGTAGCTACACATAACTACACAAAGTTGTTTGTTGTTGGTGGTGATGATGGTGATGGTAGTGATTGTTGTAATGGTGGTTGGTGTTGGTGGTGGTGGGGATAGTTGTGATGGTGATCATTGTGATTTCGCAGACACAAATAGTAAATGCACACACAGATACACACACACACCTAGACCTAGACAAGACCTAGACAAGCTGAAGGAATGGTCGAACAAATGGTTGTTAGAGTTTAACCCAACCAAAGATAATGTAAAGAAGATAGGTGTAGGGAGCAGGAGGCCAGATACAAGGTATCATCTGGGAGAGGAAATTCTTCAGGAGTCAGAGAAGGAAAAAGACTTGGGGTTGATATCACGCCAGACCTGTCTCCTGCTGCACATATCAAGCGGATAACATCAGCGGCATATGCCAGGCTGGCCAACATACGAAAGGCATTCAGAAACTTGTGTAAAGAATCATTCAGAACTTTGTATACCACATATGTCAGGCCAATCCTGGAGTATGCAGCCCCAACATGGAGTCCCTATCTAGTCAAGCATAACACTAAACTGGAAAAGGTTCAAAGGTTTGCCACCAGACTAGTACCCGAGCTGAGAGGTATGAGCTACGAAGAGAGACTACGGAAATTAAACCTCACTTCGCTGGAAGACAGAAGAGTTAGAGGGAACATGATCACCACATACAATATTATCAAGAGAATTGATAGGGTAGATAAAGACAGGCTATTTAACACAAGGGACACACGCACTAGGGGACACAGGTGGAAACTGAGTGCCCAAATGAGCCACAGAGATATTAGAAAGAATTTTTTTAGTGTCAGAGTGGTTGACAAATGGAATGCATTAGGAAGTGATGTGGTGGAGGCTGACTCCATACATAGTTACTAGTGTAGATATGATAGAGCCCAATAGGCTCAGGAACCTGTACACCTGTTGATTGACGGTTGAGAGGCGGGACCAAAGAGCCAGAGCTCAACCCCCGCAAGCGCAATTAGGTGAGTACAATTAGGTGAGTATAATTAGGTGAGTACACACATATATGTATATTGTGACGGTAAAAATAGATGTTAATGCAGTCTTCTCGAGGCAGATGGAATGCCACTCACAAAAGTAAAAATAAAAGAAAGAAAAAAGTTAAACTGTAAGTTGTCTTCACTGTTATCTTGAGGTTATCATGAAATGATTTCGGGGCTTTTAGTGTCCCCGTGGCCCGGTCCTCGACCAGGCCTCCACCCCCAGGAAGCAGCCCGTGACAGCTGACTAACTCCCAGGTACCTATTTACTGCTAGGTAACAGGGGCATTCAGGGTGAAAGAAACTTTGCCCATTTGTTTCTGCCTCGTGCGGGAATCGAACCCGCGCCACAGAATTACGAGTCCTGCGCGCTATCCACCAGGCTACGAGGCCCCCAGACTGTGAGGTTAACTGTAGGAGAAAACATACAGAAGAAAAATTTAAAAATACTTAACTTTAATAGTTAAGTAGTTTTATTTTACTTTAAACAAATTACAAAATAAAAATGTTATTTAAGCTTGACTTTATACAAAGTCCAAATTAAATAAGATAAACAGACAATTAAATTTACGTTACGTTACGTTAATACTAGAAAATATGGTGCAGGAATACTGTGAGTCAAACTGAATAGCTGTGTTACCACACCGGGGTATGTCAACGGGTCTACTCAGGAGTAATCTAACTCGTAGTGGGCTAGGCAGCCCAATATATATACACACTGACGGCCGGGCAGATGGCGCTGGTGACTTCTTTAACTATTAACCGGCTCTTAAACTGCTTGTTTCGGGTGGCGTGAGCTCCCGGGGCGTCGCCAGGTGCGAGGTGGGGTGACGGGGAGTGGTGAAGGGGGATGACTGGTGGGGTGACGGGGAGTGGTGAAGGGGGATGACTGGTGGGGTGACGGGGAGTGGTGAAGGGGGATGACTGGTGGGGTGACGGGGAGTGGTGAAGGGGGATGACTGGTGGGGTGACGGGGAGTGGTGAAGGGGGATGACTGGTGGGGTGACGGGGAGTGGTGAAGGGGGATGACTGGTGGGGTGACGGGGAGTGGTGAAGGGGGATGACTGGTGGGGTGACGGGGAGTGGTGAAGGGGGATGACTGGTGGGGTGACGGGGAGTGGTGAAGGGGGATGACTGGTGGGGTGACGGGGAGTGGTGAAGGGGGATGACTGGTGGGGTGACAGGGAGTGGTGAAGGGGGATGACTGGTGGGGTGACGGGGAGTGGTGAAGGGGGATGACTGGTGGGGTGACGGGGAGTGGTGAAGGGGGATGACTGGTGGGGTGACGGGGAGTGGTGAAGGGGGATGACTGGTGGGGTGACGGGGAGTGGTGAAGGGGGATGACTGGTGGGGTGACGGGGAGTGGTGAAGGGGGATGACTGGTGGGGTGACGGGGAGTGGTGAAGGGGGATGACTGGTGGGGTGACAGGGAGTGGTGAAGGGGGATGACTGGTAGTACTGTCTAGATAACTGGTAGTTCTTGTTGTTGTTGCTGCTGCAGTACTTTAATATATAGACGTGGTAATAGGTAGAATAGGTGATAATGGAGCAGGCCGAACCTCTTCCTAGAGACTTTACCATGATAATTTATATATATATATTATATATTATATATATATATATATATATATATATATATATATATATATATATATATATATATATATATATATATATATATATATATATATATATATAATATGTACTGGAATACACACACACACACATATTCACAGAGAGCTTCACAACAACGTTAATGACTCTTCGTTCAATAAACTCCACGTTTACTCCACACACACATTGCACTCTGCAACAAACAGCCTATTTGCAGCGACTTCCACAACTCAGGGACCATTATGAAGGAATATTACCAGCCCAATGTTATATTATTTTGTTACATGCATTCCTAGTGAGGCTGAGGCAAGATCCCCAGAATGTCATCCATATTGCATGAAATTTCAGCCAATTGCCTTTGGGGGTCACATTGCGGGGTATTACTGTGCCCTGAGCTTCCCTTCGCAATCACCACCTGCAGCGGTCTCCAGTGTTGACTCGGCCCCAGACCCGCTCGCTCTTCTTTCCAATCTCAATTCTCTCCTCTCACTTTAATTACCCACCGCTGTGTGCCCTTAGAATCAGCACGGTTACTGCACAGGTGGAGGATGAGAGGAGGAGGAAGGGGGGGGGGGATGATGGGGCCGGCATTGTGGTTCTTGGTCTGCGGTTCGGTCATTATTCTTGATGTTATTGAAGTATTTCTTGGTCCAAAGGTGGTTGGTCTTTGTCTGCAAGGACAGAGTTTTTGTCGTCTTTAAGGGATCTTGGGGGGTCTAAGGAGGTTCTATTGGATTTCTTGGCATTGGTTGTTCAAAGTCTTCTTTTAGATTTCATAGTGTGATGGAACTTAGAACCTAGAACTTATTCTAGAACTTAGACCTGGGTTATCCTAGAACTATCAGAATTGTTAACAAGAGAAAGGAACTAAAACTATTCTCTGTTTATGAAAGAATAGTAAATACTGTTTTTTACTTAATACTATTTTTTTTAATTATTGTCTCCTTCAGCACTATTCAGATTAAGCAATTCTGTTCCCAGAATCCTTTACAAACAAAAAACAAAAAACTCCTTACAGTGTGTGGCTCAGTAGTCGGGATAACAGGCTTGTGAAACTGAATGTATCTCTTATTCCTGATAAAAATGTTCGCAATATTCCCATTTGGAAAGATGTAATATTTCTCTATTCCTTATAAATCCATTACTGAAAAGCAAAAATTCAAAACACCTGAAACTATAAAATGCATAGCATTTAAATTTATTAACAATCTTCAAAATCTCAAACTGAGTTATAGAACTTTATTCATGGTTGTGTGCAATTGAGCACAGGGTGCAGATGTGCTCAAGATGCACAGATGTGCATCTCAAGATGCCTCAGAAGATGTGCAGTATATAAAGCCATTTAAATAGTCACGTCTGTTATGCAAAGCTTGAACGATTGGGCAAACATAACACAGACTGTGTTATTAGGTATTTATCCAGCCACAGAATAGCTTAACATCAGTAGAGGTGGAGTGATATTTTGTGATTCTGAAAGTGCTCTTCAGTCTATAAGTAACTCATCACAATTAAGGCCTGAAGTAGCTTTTGATATTTAATGTAATTGGATTTTTGCCAATGATAATAACTTTTGAATTAAATTGTGTTAATTCCATCCCATGATGAAATAGAAAATTAAGACTTTATACACAGATTGACCCATGAGGCTTGCATGAAAAAACGTAGACTTGTCCTATCTAATGCAGTTATTAAATATTTACAAATTAAATGAAAACTTCAGATTTATAAGAATTAAGAAATGTCCACAGACCTGAAAACTACAGTATTGAAACCAATGACAACTTTTGTAATAAGAGCTATTTATATAGTCAGCACAGGACCAGACAATGTAAATGGAGTTATTGTGCAAATTCACCGTGGCTATAGGCACATCTGGCAAGCGAGTGAGGCTGAGCCCCTACCAGAATATTCAGCTTGCAAACTTGGGGACACACCGCTAGGGCATTCACTTTATTGAATGTGAAACTGTAAAAGATTTTTAGACCTCGTGGCCTATTGTACATTTACCTATGTAACTTTTTCTTTGAATCTGGTAAATTGGAAGGCATTCTAACAGTTTATCCTAAATTTGTTTGTCTATATTAAAGCAGGAAAACAGGGAACTAAAGGAGAATAGAAGGATTTTTTTCAACATGTCACATATATTTAACTCTCTCCTATCTCCTATTAAACATTAGAACAACTTTTTAAAATATCATAATATACAATGTATAATATCTGATATAGCAGACTGTAGCCTGATGGAATACATGCGTTTAAATCTACAATTTAGACCTATTGTCTTATGTATGATCCACTTTCCTGTGTGGCAGTGAATATGAGCAGCACCCTCACTGTCCTGGGTGGCAGTGAATATGAGCAGCATCCTCACTGTCCTGTGTGGCAGTGAATATGAGCAGCATCCTCACTGTCCTGTGTGACAGTGAATATGAGCAGCATCCTCACTGTCCTGTGTGGCAGTGAATATGAGCAGCATCCTCACTGTCCTGTGTGGCAGTGAATATGAGCAGCATCCTCACTGTCCTGTGTGGCAGTGAATATGAGCAGCATCCTCACTGTCCTGGGTGGCAGTGAATATGAACACCATCCTCACTGTCCTGTGTGACAGTGAATATGAGCAGCATCCTCACTGTCCTGTGTGGCAGTGAATATGAGCAGCATCCTCACTGTCCTGGGTGGCAGTGAATATGAACACCATCCTCACTGTCCTGTGTGACAGTGAATATGAGCAGCATCCACACTGCAATAAGACCTAATTGAATTACTTCAATTAGGTAAAATTGTGTATTCATTTTTGTCAGTGCAGATGTCAATCACACTGTGACAGACGTGCCCGATGACAGATGCGTTACATGACAGACCTGTCATATGACAGAGGTGTGGTAGCAGCCTCATTTTGACAGCAACCAATATCACTTGTCTCACCTCCCTCACGTATATATATATATACCTCCCTCTTCCATTTCCCGTTCCGTTGGTTATGTTCTGTCATGACATTATTTTTTCTGAGAGCTTTCATTATTCATCCTCTTCTTCTTCTTCTTCCTGTCATCATACTGTCACCCCTGTGGCGTCTGTCATCATAGTGTCACCCACTCCTTACTCTGTCCTCACATTGTCATCCTGTCAATATATTCACACACTCTTTCTGCATGTCAAAGCTCTGTCAGTTGACAAGTAGTCACCCCTCTGTCAGTTGACAAGTAGTCACCCCTCTGTCAGTTGACAAGTAGTCACCCCTCTGTCAGTTGACAAGTAGTCACCCCTCTGTCAGTTGACAAGTAGTCACCCCTCTGTCAGTTGACAAGTAGTTACCCCTCTGTCAGTTGACAAGTAGTCACCCCTCTATCAGTTGACAAGTAGTCACCCCTCTGTCAGTTGACAAGTAGTCACCCCTCTGTCAGTTGACAAGTAGTCACCCCTCTGTCTTTCCCTTCGTCACCCCTCCGTCTTCTCTTCTGTCACGCCCTTCTTCTGTCTTCCGTTTTATCACCTCCATATTCTTCCCTTTTCCCCCCATTCGTTGCTCCATGGGTGCTATATAACCATTAATATCACCCCTGCGTCCTTCGTAGCTGTTTATAATGGCCCATCGCCTTTCACTCTTTGTCTCCTCCTCTCCTTCATTATCTCACTTCCCCCTTCCTTTCCTCACCCCCCCCCCACATCCCTCCTATTCCTCTCTCTCTCTCTCTCTCCCGCCTCTTCTCATATTTAACGAAGACGTCAATTAGCAATAAAGAGTGAGAAACTGAGGCGAATGTGTGTGTGTGTGTGTGTGTGTGTGTGTGTGTGTGTGTGTGTGTGTGTGTGTGTGTGTGTGTGTGTGTGTGTGTGTGTGTGTGTGTGTGTGTGTGTGTGTGTGTGTGTGTGTGTGTGAGTGTGTGTGTTGATGGTCTCTCCCCCCCCCCCCTTGTAGGGTCTTTTGGCACTAATGGTTCTGTCTGTCTGTCTGTCTGTCTGTCTGTCTGTCTGTCTGTCTGTCTGTCTGTCTGTCTGTCTGTCTGTCTGTCTGTCTGTCTGTCTGTCTGTCATTTTTGCCCTGTCTACTCGTCATTTTTCATCCCTGTCTCTTAATAAACTAATAATCACGTATTCGTTGCACAATTAGTTGTTATAAGTTACCAATTAACGCGTTGTGTACATTTAGCAGCGGTGGTGTTGCGAGGTCTCGTCTCGACCTGATCAGCAGAGCTCATTCTTGGCATTTGCTGAAGAGGTTAAATATTGCAACTTTATGCCTTAAGATGTTTCGATTTGTCGAGATGATTTACAGTAATTATCAAGATGAAGCACTATAAGTCAATACGACTGGGTTTTGCAACGTTTGTGAGGATATTAGGATTTAGGATAGGATGGAGAGGATAGGATTGTTTGGACAACGGTCTACTGTCAACTCGAGTTCCTTAATTGCGTTGAAGGATGAAACGATCAAGGTTTGAATTGCTTCGTTGGTTTAGAAGGAGCGTTTATTTGGTAAGTTACTGAGGTTTTTTGCTACTTTGCTGCTGTGTTATTGATGGATGGTGTTGTTGGGTAGTTTGGTGAGGGGGAGGGTATTGTTGTATTTTTAATTTATTTTAAGTTATTATTATTATTAGTATTGATATTACTCAGGAAAATCAGTTTTATGGAAGTCACAGGCACACACGCACGCACACACACACATAGGCGTATGCACACACACACACACACACAGACACACACACACACACACACACACACACACACACACACACACACACACACACACACACACACACACACACACACACACACACACACACACACACACACACAAACACACCATCTCCCTTTACCTGCCCTCAACACATTTCCTCTCTCTCTCTCTCTCTCTCTCTCTCTCTCTCTCTCTCTCTCTCTCTCTCTCTCTCTCTCTCTCTCTCTCTCTCTCTCTCTCTCTCTCTCTCTCTCTCTCTCTCTCTCTCTCTCTCCCTTCTATTCCCTCTCTATCCCCCCCTCTCACTTCCTCTCACCCACAGCCTCCCCCTCTTCATGAATACTACACGACGTCTCCAGCACACCTGCTACTCTCACAGCATCTGTCCTTGCACTTGCTTTTCCAGTAGAAATTGTGTGGGAGACTTTCTTTGGTATGGAATTTTCCTTTTTTATATAAACTTCTCAATTTATTTAAAAAGGAGAAAGGGGTCGTAGACATATAAGTTTATGTAAGAATTAAGTACTTTCTGCATTGATTTTCGTGGGCGTATGTGCTTAAGAGTAAATAAACACATTGATGCATACACTCACATACACGTTAATAAATTTTTAACAGACACACACACACACACACACACACACACACACACACACACACACACACACACACACACACACACACACACACACACACACACACACACACACACACACACACACACACACACACACACACACACACACACACATAAAAAATTGGATGACTGTACACACACAGCAACTACATAAATACACACACACAGGTATTCAGTCATACCATCTCCAGAATTGAAAACTGTGAATCGTGAGAGTTAAATACCTCACCAATTGCCGAAGTGATTTAACTGAACCAGAAACCATCTGTAGCATTAAGAGGTACACGAGGAAACAGTAACAGAGGCTGAGGCAGAGGAAATTCTTGGTGAATTGGAAATTGAGAAGTCCTTTATCTGAGATCGCAAATTTGGAATAGGAGATGTAGAATCGAAGGAAACTAGAGCTTGCCATTAGGAGATGTTTTCACAGATTTAAGATGATACCTAAGGAACCAATCACCAGTTCTAAGATTTGAGAGATGCCTTCGATGCTGTCTCCGAAGAGGATACGATTTATGATGTGGAACGTAGCGAGGACACGACGGAGGGGAGGAGAATGGAAGTTAAGGGAATTGTGTCGTAAAGAAATTGAGATGGGAAAGTTTTCAGTTCTTTTACAATCACCTCCTTTCCTGTTACCTCCTTTTCCTCAGCTACACACCAGAGACTCAGCCTTCCTTTTTCTACCTTCCTTCAGATTTTTTCCCCTCCCACTTTCCAGTTGTGATACATTAAGGAACTAAATTTAAATTTACTTCAATTAAATTGAAGTGAATTAAATAAATTTTAAATCTCCAACTATCTATCTCTCTCTATCTATACATTCATCTATGTTTCTGGCTCGGTCTCTCAGACTTCTTCTCTGTCTATCTGTTTCTCTTTGTCTCTGCCCCTCTCTCGCTTTGTGTGTCTGTCTGTTCGTCTTTGGTTCTCTCTTTCTCTGCTTCAGCATCTCTCTCTCTCTCTCTCTCTCTCTCTCTCTCTCTCTCTCTCTCTCTCTCTCTCTCTCTCTCTCTCTCTCTCTCTCTCTCTCTCTCTCTCTCTCTCTCTCTCTCTCTCTCCCTCGCTGTTTGCTTACAATAACACAATAAAAACACATACGGCGAACAATTGCAGACAAAAATATATTTCTCACTAATTTGTGATCTGATTAAATAAAATAACAGAAATGAACAAAACGACGCTGAGAATAGTCTCTCAAGTCACGTTATCAGCGACTTGATATAGTGTCTTACGTACGCTATTTTAAGGGTTTGGAGAAAGGGGGTTTAAGAGTGAGGGGGGAAGGGGTTGAGGGGGGTAAAGGATGAGGGTGAAGGGATGCTGAGGCTGACTATAGCATCTTTCCTCACTTCTATCTGTGATTCTCTTTACCTGCTATGTCTGGGACTGTGTCCTGTGTGTGTGTCCAAGTACAGAGAAGAAAACAGCAACAAAATTCTTGATACACAACGTTAATACATTTTTGTCAAGTCCGAAATTCAATAAGCTTGTAACTACGGACTGTTGAAGGGTTATTAGCTTCCATCATTTGGCTTTAATTACATATTTTGGTGATCAAGTTAATGATATTGCAAAACCGGTTGGATTCTAAAGCCGGTCTTGCGGAAAGAAAGCGAGAGAGAGAGTCGAGGGTAAAGAGGGAGAAAGGAAAGGAGGGAGGAAGGGATGGGGAGGGAAGATAAGAAGGAAGAGGGGGGGGGGAGACGGAAGGGAATGGAAAAATCTGTAAATATTTAAGTTTTGCAAGCACTCGCTTCTCACTTGCAAGAGAACAACTTTACAGGAAGTTTTCAAGGATTTGTGTAAATAATCAGATCGTCTTCAAAAATAGAAATTTAAAATCTCTCTCTTCTCTCTCTCTCTCTCTCTCTCTCTCTCTCTCTCTCTCTCTCTCTCTCTCTCTCTCTCTCTCTCTCTCGTCTCTCTCTCTCTCTCTCTCTCTCTCTCTCTCTCTCTCTCTCTCTCTCTCTTGTATATGTTTCCTTCTCTCATACCTGATATTAAGAGACAATACATGCAATAGATGCATGTATTGTATTGTATGTATGCGTGTATGTAGTACAGTCGCTATGACGTGTGTTCCACAGGTGGGCAGCGTCAACCAGTGAGACAGAGAAGCTGTCATCATGTATCAGATAGTCAACATGACTAACTAGCGAGCGTCATATATCCTGATGTTGCAGGAAGACTGACAACGGAAGACGTATAGGTTCATTCCAACGGGGAAATTAACGGCTGATAACAACTCAGTTTTAGAGGGGGCTGAAAGATCAATCAGGTATCGTGTGATCACGGTACCTGATAGATAGATTTAATATTCATTCACGTCACAATGTTCTTTCTGTCTTAACTTCCTCAAGAGCTCAGTCTCGAGGTTATGCTTCTCTAAACTCCTTCCATAGCTCGGGCTTCGCTCATCCAAACCGCTTCCGCCGACATCCCCCCAAAAAAGGACTTTTTGACTTTCTTGACGCACTGAGCATCAATAACAGGGAATTTTTACGGGCATGAATTAATAATACATTGTATGATTTTGAATATAAATAGGTCTGTGAAAGGTTATCATAGGGATTTTGGTTTTGTTGTCAGTTATTTGTATATGCAGCACGTTTAACCCATCCTCATGCCAAGCTCATTAAAGCGGCGACCAAAACTTCTCCCAAACACGCATTCATCAGTTATAACGAACTGCATATAATTTTTTTGCCTTATTAATAAATGAATATTACTATTTATTAGAGTTGCGTGTAAAGTTTGGAATAAGGTTAAGTTAGAATAGGTGTTTGTGTTCGTTCGGTAATTGCTTACATTTCTTGAGGTAATCTTGAGATGATTTCGGGGGCTTTAGTGTCCCCGAGGCCCGGTCCTCGACCAGGCCTCCACCCCTAGGAAGCAGCCCGTGACAGCTGACTAACACCCAGGTACCTAATTTACTGCTAGGTAACAAGGGCATAGGGTGAAGGAAACTCTGCCCATTGTTTCTCGCCGGCGCCTGGGATCGAACCCAGGACCACAGGATCACAAGTCCTGCGTGCTGTCCGCTCGGCCGACCGGCTCCATAAATGAAGTTCCCTATATGAAGACATTTGAAGCTCGTGGGTGAAGCATTTACATAGTTGCGATTCGAAAAGAGGTCGAACATCATCACTTGTGTGTTACAGCCCATCCTCATCAATAGAGGTCAAATACTCATTAATCCTTCCACCTAACCCAGTGTTTATTGATGATAAACGGTTCACTTGGCTCACAACTGATGGTGTTCGTATATTTCTCAAGTAGTGCTTCGCAAAGATTCGAACCTCTGTTCGAATCGCAACGCTGTAAATGTTTCACCCCACATACTTGAAATAGAAATAATCGCACACAGAACCTAAACACCTAACCTAACTATACATGAAACTTTAAAATGAAATTAAATTTGTTTAATACACAGTTTGTTTATATTGATGACTGGGTATTGGGTGGGACAGCCGCCGCTTTAACGAGCTTGGCGTGAGGACGGGTAGTGTGTAAAACGCTTTTACATCTTAAACGGAAAGTTTGGCGGCTGAATTAACGAGCAATTCGCCAATGATTATAAATCAACCCATTTCAGGTGTTCCTCGTCGACCTAAAAAATGCATTCACCAATTGTATCATAATGAGTAATAATTTGTTGTTCAAAGTGAAAATTATTTGATATATATAGTTTGGTGTATAGTTAGTGTATAGTTAGTTGTGAACAAGGTTAGGTTAGGTTACGTTACGTATTGTTACATTAGCTTGCGTTACGTTACGTTAGGGGTTTAGGTTCTGTTGCCAGTGTTCTGCATTTACAGCACATGGGTGAACTACACTGCACTACCCTACACTACACTACCCTACACTACACTACACTACACTACACTACACTACCCTACACTACACTACCCTACACTACCCTACACTACACTACCCTACACTACATTACATTACACTACACTACACTACACATACATGCACTACACTACCCTACACTACAATACACTACACTACACTACACTACACCACACCACACCACACTACACTACACTACACTACACATACATGCACTACACTACCCTACACTACACCACACTACACTACACTACACTACACTACACTACACTACACTACAGTACACTACACTACACTACACTACACTACACTACACTACACTACACCACACTACACTACACTACACTACACAACACTACACTACACCACACCACACTACACTACACTACACTACACCACACTACACTACACTACACTACACTACACTACACTACACTACACTACACTACACCACACTACACTACACTACACCACACTACATTACACTACACTACACCACACTACACTACACTTCACTACACCACACTTCACTACACTACACCACACCACACTACACTACACCACACCACACCACACTACACTACACCACACCACACTACACCACACTACACTACACTACACCACACTACACTACACTACACTACACCACACTACACTACACTACACCACACTACACTAAACTACACCACACCACACTACACCACACCACACTACACTACACCACACTACACTACACTACACCACACTACACTACACTACACTACACCACACTACACTACACCACACTACACTACACCACACTACACTACACTACACCACACTACACTACACCACACTACACTACACCACACTACACTACACCACACCACACTACACTACACCACACCACACTACACTACACTACACTACACTACACTACACTACACTACACTACACTACACTACACTACACTACACCACACCACACTACACTACACCACACTACACTACACTACACCACACTACACCACACTACACCACACCACACTACACCACACCACACCACACTACACTACACTACACCACACTACACCACACCACACTACACCACACTACACTACACTACACTACACCACACTACACTACACTACACTACATTTGTTCACATGGGTGAAACCCTTGCCTGGGGGGGGGGGTATTCTCATGGCCATTAGTTATTAGTTGCGTGCAAAGCCATTTTCGTTCACTAACGCTGGGACTTGTCTGCTGGGATAACGGGCGTTTGGTCTTTGTTGATGCCAACGGGCCGTTATGAGGATGAGCTGCCCTCTAAACGAAATGAGTGAATGAATAAATGAATAAATGAATAAAATCCTCCATAAGAGAACGGGAACCTGAATCAACAAATTCAGGTTGAATCAAATTTTTTATTCAACCTGACGTTGAATCAAAAATATATTCTGCTCTCGATATTTTTTTTTTTTTTGCATGTATCTCCTGTTTTGCGTATGTTGTCTCCAGCGCCGCCCAGTACGCAACACTACGCCTGTATCAATGACCATCACACCCAGCCTGTAGTTACGCCTCGTACCGGCGCCGTCACAAATGTTCATTTAGTTCACAGTACGCAATAAAAAAACAAAAAAGTTTCTGAACAATTTTGAGCTAGAAAAGTTGGAAGGGATTTTTGATGTTGTTGTATTCCCCTCTCTTTGAACCGACCGTTACTTGTATTCCCAGACTACAGTAGTTTAGTAGTTCCCTCTTCCATGGAATATTCGCTTCGAGTCACCAAAATCACCTCCTTCCCCCGGCCTCCTTCGCTGTATTTAATACAAATTTCAAATAAATCCTGTTAGCTCTAATGTGCATGAAAATGGGATTGTACTTTTATTCGCGAGAAAAATAGGACCCAATTTTTCGCGGGGTGAATACTGGGTTCCGGGAATCTTTCATTTGTTTCTGCCGTACCTGTGAATATATTTTGCGTGGATTAAGTGGAACTGTTCTGGATGCATCGTGCAGTCGGCCGGAGTGAGTTTTATGATGGCAATAAATAACAACTGTTTTGGCGATAAATTTACTCCCGTCTCTCCTCTAGACCGTGGGTGCTTACCTATCGCTGCTAACTACGGTCGTGTTTCAGCTCTTGGAATCAGGCTTCTGAAAACTGTCGGGACGTCGTTTGTTATGCAATGACAGGAGACATGTGTATGTTGACTAGCGTATCTGCTTTTAAAATGGTGTACTATAGATGATTTATCTTACCTACTTGGACAGTCAATTCCATTTGCTTGGTCTGCTACACAGTCTTTGATGGCACAGTGGTAGCACACTCACCATGCACCTCGCCAGCTTTTTGGGGGGGTCTGGTTCGACTCCTGGTCAGGGAGGATTGTCTGGGAGCCACCCCCTTATCTCTTCGCCCCTATTTACCCATGAGAAACTGGGTATCTGGTTCTTAACGGATTGGCGGGTCGTGTTCCAGGAAAAACTCGTGGGTAAGGCTTACCTTGCGCTGTGGGAAGGGAAAGCTCTCAGTCAGCTAAGTGGATACAGAAGCCGTCTAGCTGTTCCTTTACCCACCCTCTGTCAACAAGACGAGGGAATAAATTCTCACGTGTGTATGACTCATCTCTGTGGCTACCTTCCATTCGTGAACTCCAATTTATTTGTCGCTAATTGTCAACATTTCCTGCTTTTCCGCACTATCAGTTCTCATCAGAATTTTATTTGCCGATGTAGGTCCACTTTCTTCAACCTTTTTTCTTACCCTCATCCCACCTGCTGTTGGAAAGGGCACCGTAGCTATATTCGATACCTTTTGTAGTTTCCATAAATAACGTTTGTGATAAAGGCTCCGCGTTAGGGGGCTGCATTCTCTGGACTGGTCTCACGTAGGTGGAGTTCAGTGATCAGAATTAATTCTCATTGGTGTTACTGACTGCTGGTCTGACATGCGCCATGCTCAGCTAAGCTGTTAACTTTAGGCAGCTTACAGGTTGTAATATTTGGCGGTGTTACTTAACAGTAGAATTAATTCCTGGGTCTTTTGCTTTATTTATGTCAATAATAAATGTACCCTGTTTTATTGGTGACTAGGGGTAGGGGGTACCCGGCGTGGCCCGGGTCTCTGTCAGCCTCTCTTCCACTGAACATACAATCATAGAAAGCCACGTAACCGCGTTACCTTTAAATTCCCTTCCTTCTCCCCTCCTGTACCCCTCCCCATGGCTTCCCTCCCTCCCTCCCCTCATCTTCACCTCTCTCTCTCTCTCTCTCTCTCTCTCTCTCTCTCTCTCTCTCTCTCTCTCTCTCTCTCTCTCTCTCTCTCTCTCTCTCTCTCTCTCTCTCTCTCTCTCTCTCTCTCTCTCTCTCTCTCTCTCTCTCTCTCTCTCTCTCTCTCTCTCTCTCTCTCTCTCTCTCTTCTCTCTCTCTCTCTCTCTCTCTCTCTCTCTCTCTCTCTCTCTCTCTCTCTCTCTCTCTCTCTCTCTCTCTCTCTCTCTCTCTCTCTCTCTCTCTCTCTCTCTCTCTCTCTCTCTCTCTCTCTCTCTCTCTCTCTCTCTCTCTTCTCCTCTCCTCT
>NC_091159.1:50336772-50398338 GCF_040958095.1 Procambarus clarkii | reverse complement strand
GAGAGGAGAGAGAGAGAGAGAGAGAGAGAGAGAGAGAGAGAGAGAGAGAGAGAGAGAGAGAGAGAGAGAGAGAGACATAGACAGAGAGATAGCTTTAATAAGCCTTCCAGTAGGAGTCACAAGTCTCCACCAGACCAGGACAGATGAAATTGCTTGCCATTACCCTTTTACAGATCGTTCTAGTTCGTGTTTTCTTGACCGTTACTTGAAGGTGCATGATATACACTACATATTCATGTATATACTAATACATTAATCACATATATTAAGCACTGATAACAAAAAATACCTAATGAGCATTTTGAGACCTCTATCTGGCATCTGCCCTGGGCCTATTACCCTGATCTCTACTCTAAAAAAAGAGACAGACAGACAGAAAGATAAGCCATGGAACAAATAAATTAAATGATAGAAGTCAATTAAAAATAATGTAAAGTAGGCCACTACCGAGACACATTTACCACCGAAATCTCAAAACACAAGAGTTACCCCATCATTGCATCATAGAAAACGACTTCATAGGAGAATGTAATTTGTGTGGAAGAAAAGCGGGAACACAAAGCTTAAATTTACAGTATCTTTCCTTAATCTCACATGACCTTAAAACGTTCTTTACTGACCTTAATATGCCCTGAACCTAACGTGCTCACTTAATCACCCCAAACAATAACTAAATCTAATAAAATCTAATAAATCTAATCTAATAAATCTAATAAAATCTCCAAGCTTTGCGTAATAGTGGCTTTAGGCATTGTATGTACTAGCTCTACCTATAACTCAACCAATCTTTGTAAAAATTTATTGTATGTATGTACCTTACCTAAATAAAATATTATTATTATTATTATTATTATTATTATTATTATAACAATGCTCCTATAATAAAATGATAAGTGACAAGAATAGTATCTAACGTTGACAAGTCAACGTAGGAGTCATCGGATATTTGAGGTGTCCGCTAACTCACTCAGATGGTCAGGTTCGACTCGTCTTGGGATGCTCTGAAGTGGGCAGTGGTTTAGCTGTTTAATACTCAGCAGTTGAGTACTGTTATACCCATTGGCAGGTTGAATTAAGGAGGGAGAGAGAGAGACAGGTGGGAGAGAGAGTTCCCTATATACATAAATATATATACAACAGCCAAAAACGCCCAGTTGGAGTCACCCTGCAGCCATGGAGGGAAGGTAAACAGGTCGTGTGGGACTACACGTGTGCGTCTACATTGACTGATACCTATCTACGTTACAGCTGAGCAGAGGGAGGCGGGGCGGCCACCTTCAGGGAGACCCAGAAAAATCAACAAGTACAGAGACCTAGAACGTTGTTACAGGTTCGTGCCGATAGGCTCTGAGACTCTGGACGCCTGGGGTAAATGTGCACTTAAGTTCCTAAAGGAGGTGGGTGAGGAACTCATTGGGAAAACTAGAGACCCACGAGCGGCCAGTTTCCTGTTCCAGCGCCTCAGTGTCGCAGTTCAGAGGGGAAATGCGTGCTGTATCCTGGGTACAATAATATACTAATATATAATACTATACTAATAATATACAATAATATACTAATAATAATATACACCTGGAAGATACTGGAGGGCCAAGTACCAAATCTACACAGTAAAATAACAACGTACTGGAGTGAACGACATGGAAGAAAATGTAGAATAGAACCAATGAAGAGCAGAGGTGCCATAGGCACAATCAGAGAACACTGTATAAACATCAGAGGTCCGCGGCTGTTCAACGTCCTCCCAGCAAGCATAAGAAATATTGCCGGAACAACCGTGGACATTTTCAAGAGGAAACTAGATTTATTCCTCCAAGGAGTGCCGGACCAACCGGGCTGTGGTGGGTATGTGGGCCTGCGGGCCGCTCCAAGCAACAGCCTGGTGGACCAAACTCTCACAAGTCGAGCCTGGCCTCGGGCCGGGCTTGGGGAGTAGAAGAACTCCCAGAACCCCATCAACCAGGTAATCAACCAGGTAACCAGGTACGCACCCAACCTCCGAGGAGCTGGACGAGGTCTTCGAACGCTGATTGCTTTATTTATATATATATGTGTGTGTTCTCTGTAATATATATATATATATATATATATATATATATATATATATATATATATATATATATATATATATATATATATATATATATAGTGATGTCCTCTCTACCTCCCAACTTCATCAACAAACGCCAAAACCATTATTTAGTTCTCACAGACAAAGGAGGTCCGCGACCACAGTCTACCAGCGGTCAGTATAACTAAAATCTGACAGGCGGCAATTCGCAATACTGCCAGTTAATTCAACTCCAAGTGCACTCGACTGTATTCCTTACAGACGCTTGTAAGGGGGTAAAGAATTGTGTGTGGGTTTGAGTGAAAGATTGATGGTGTATGTGTTTGTACTCACCTAGTTGTGCTTGCAGGGGTTGAGCTCTGGCTCTTTGGTCCCGCCTCTCAACCGTCAATCAACAGGTGTACAGATTCCTGAGCCTATTGGGCTTTATCATATCTACACTTGAAACTGTGTATGGAGTCAGCCTCCACCACATCACTTCCTAATGCATTCCATTTGTCAACCACTCTGACACTAAAAAAGTTCTTTCTAATATCTCTGTGGCTCATTTGGGCACTCAGTTTCCACCTGTGTCCCCTAGTACGTGTGCCCCTTGTGTTAAATAGCTTGTCTTTATCTACCCTATCAATTCCCTTGAGAATCTTGAATGTGGTGATCATGTTCCCCCCTAACTCTTCGGTCTTCCAGCGAAGTGAGGTTTAATTCCCGTAGTCTCTCCTCGTAGCTCATACCTCTCAGCTCGGGTACTAGTCTGGTGGCAAACCTTTGAATCTTTTCCAGTTTAGTCTTATCTTTGACTAGATATGGACTCCTTACTGGGGCGGCATACTCCAGGATTGGCCTGACATATGTGGTGTACAAAGTTCTGAATGATTCTTTATACAAGTTTCTGACTGCCGTTCGTATGTTGGCCAGCCTAGCATATGCCGCTGATGTTATCCGCTTGATATGTGCTGCAGGAGACAGGTCTGGCGTGATATCAACCCCCAAGTCTTTTTCCTTCTCTGACTCCTGAAGAATTTCCTCTCCCAGATGATACCTTGTATCTGGCCTCCTGCTCCCTACACCTATCTTCATTACATTACATTTGGTTGGGTTAAACTCTAACAACCATTTGTTCGACCATTCCTTCAGCTTGTCTTGGTCTTCTTGAAACCTCAAAAGAATGTATGTGTGTGTGTGTGTGTGTGTGTGTGTGTGTGTGTGTGTGTGTGTGTTAGTGCGCGTGTTTGTGTATGTGTGTATTTACCTAGTTGAGCTTGCAGAGTCGGGCCTGTGCTCTTAAGTCCCGCCTTACGGCCGTCAGTAGTTCAATGCAGTGTTCACCTTTTTTTTCTGATCATAGGAAATTACATTTAGAACTGCGTATAAAATCGTTTCGGACGACTTACTCTTTAATTCAGTTCAATTCGTGTATAACTTTTGCACTGAAAAAGTTCCTTCATACACAGTTTTAAATGCAGATATGACACCACTCAAAAGGCTATGGAACCTATACACCAGACAATTAAGGGTTGAGAGGCGGTGCCCAGCAGCCAGAGCTTATTTCCAGCATGTATCACAAGTTAATGAACCTCGCCTCATTCCACTATCATCTCCACCATCAACTTACCTTCTTTTCCCAATATAAACACTAGCTCTATTAATAGTTGACTTACGGGTTATTCATGCCCGTGCCACCTCTTGGGTGGCTTAATCTTTATCACTCAATCATTGTAGGGCACCAGCAGCTGGACACCTTCATAAATACTGCCAAACAGTATTCTCCCCCACGATAGCAGCCTGACGATTAAATAAGACCTCAGCTCATATAATCTGTACACTGTACATATTTACTGAACAAAAATTTTACCACTTACGGGCTATTCATGCCCGTGCCACCTCTTGGGTGGCTTCATCTTCATCAATCAATCATTGTAGTTCGATTGCACAAAACACTCAAAATGCGGTCATACCCACAGACTCTAAAGCTTCACTACAAATATTAGGTAAAGAGCAGTGGAAAGACAACGTGGAAATAATTACCACCATTTTGTATCTAGGATCAGGAGCTAAAGGACTCAACATAACCCTAAACTGGATCCCATTAAATGAGAAAGTCAAGGAAACTGCTAAATTGGCAACTCGTCATCCAGTGATCCACTAAACAATCCAACTCAGCCTACAATACATTAAAACACCATCACCAACCAACTCTCACACCTCAACAAAGCCCATCTTCACCAGAGAGCAGCAGAAGGTTCGCCCTCTGCAATGTGGTATCTTCAGGCCACCAAGTTAGACAGGTTAAATATCTCGAATGAAATCCACAGGAAAATAGCAATTCGGTTATATAGACTACGTGTAAGTTACAGATGCAACTGGGAAATTGGTGAGCCCAGAGATTGGGAATGCATCTTCTGCCAAATAATCAAAGAAAATCTACTACTTCACTATCTCCTGGAACGTAAAGCAGCCAACGACCTTAGAAGAGGTTTAAAAGTCCCCGAATCTTGCAATAAGCACCCTGAAGCCGTCAACACAGCCACTCTTCTGGTCAAAAAAGGTGTCCAGCAGCTAAATATCCTCAGAAATACTGTAAAGTAGTATACTTCCCTGCGATAGCAACCACATACTAAGGACTGACGATCTCAATGCGATTGATTGATTGATAAAGATTAAGCCACCCAAAAGGTGGCACGGGCATGAATAGCCCGTAAGTGGTGGCCCTTTTGAGCCATTACCAGTATCAAGAGCTGATACTGGAGATCTGTGGAGGTGCGACTGCACCCTGCGTGACGGGAGATGTCTCCCGTATCTCAATGCGACCTCCGCACGCAGTATATATACATTCACTCAAAAAAATCTACCACTTACGGGCTATTCATGCCCGTGCCACCTCTTGGGTGGCTTAATCTTCATCAATCAACGAATCATTGTAGGTGAAACATTCTGCACAATAAAGGTTACTTGTAACTCGGTGTTTTCCTTTCAAGTCTCATTCACGACCCTCTTATTTGTCAACATTCTCTTCCTGAAACTAACTGAATGATCACCCTAAATTTATTTGAAACTCTGATTGGTGTAAGAAACAAAATTCGCATCAATAATTACTCAGAGATATTTGCGAATTTGAATGCAAATGTATCCTCAACTATTAATGCAGGGTGCATTCGCACCTCCACAGATCTCCTGTATCAGCTCTTGATACTGGGAATGGCTTAAAACCACTTACGGGCTATTCATGCCCGTGCCACCTTTTGGGTGGCTTAATCTTCATCAATCAATCAATCAACTATTAATAAATAAAATATAGACTCTAACTTTTCAAAACACTTAGATTAAACCTTATTGATTTAATTCTCCACTTGAAACAATCCTGCTGATTGCTTAACACACTTGTCCGCGTCTCTAATTAGCAAAGTAAATTATATGTTATTATTCAATACATGTAAATTACAATTATCAAAGTTTTCTGTTAAAAGACTCACTTAGAACGATCCAATACGTGATCACATTTCGCTTAAAGATCTAATTGGTCAGCACAATTCTGTTCAGTTCTCTAATTGGTCTCAGCACTGAATTCCTCGCTCTGATTGGTCAATACTGTTATCATGGACCAACAGGCGGCTGCACGTCCTCATTTGCCTAATCCAGTGTTGAGTCTCTACTGTTCTGTATTTCCAGACTGTCTTAGACTGAGAGTCCAGCAAACACAATTGGAAGTCCTTGAAGGGGTCACATTGGCTGATGTGGTTCCCTAAGGTACCATGCAATATATATATATATATATATATATATATATATATATATATATATATATATATATATATATATATATATATATATATATATATTAGTGTTCAGTGAGAAACCACAAGGTCTCCTCTGAATACTTTTTATTTTCTTCTCCGAGGCTATGGGTCCCCACATTGGCACCAGAGGTGGTACCCTCACAAAATTTAAAAATATATATATATATATATATATATATATATATATATATATATATATATATATATATATACATATATATATATATATATATATATATATATATATATATATATATATATATATATATATATATATATATATATATATATATATATATATATATATATATATATGTTCCAGCGCCTCAGTGTTGCGATTCAGAGGGGAAATGCCTGTTGCGTCTTGGGCACTAGTCCAACTTCAGAGGAATTCGAAGAAGTGTTTGACTTGCAACAATGATCGAACCCGTCTGTGACATTCATCAATGTTTCCCATTGTTGTGTTCTTCAAGAGATCCATAACCTTTAAGCACCTTTTTGCATTATTATTTTTGTATCAACCCATGTATATCTTGTAACCATCAAAAGTATATATATATATATATATATATATATATATATATATATATATATATATATATATATATATATATATATATATATATATATATATATATATATATATTGGTGTATACTGGCAGCAGGTTTTCTTTCAAACATGTTTCATTGAATATGACCGCATAATCTGTATTTATTATTTTCTGGTTTAGGGCTTCTATCCCTCTAACTATTTTCTTAGCATCAGGGCTTAATTGAAATAGGAGTTCTCCAAAACTCATTTTCGTACTTTTAAGGTGAAGAAAAGAAGTGATTTACTATAGAGTGTATTACACTTATTTGTATAATTTGCACGACGTTTCGAACTCCATGGTTCATTCTCAAGTGAACAGATCTTACAATACTAGTTGATTTTATGCCCGCATTAGGTCAGGTGATAATACAATGAAGGTGAAAACATGGGGGGATACATAAGGGATAAACATAGGGGCTGCAGAAGGCTTATTGGCCCATACGAGGCATCTCCTATCTAACACAAAGATTAATCCAGTGTAATTGGCCTGTTATGTTGGACATTGTCTTCTGTGTTGGCATCGATATGTTCTTGTCTTGTCCTTACTCTCATGGTGGGTAGAGTAAATAGTTCCGTGATTTGGGTGTTCATGGTAGGTCGCTCTATTCTTATGTGAATAGAGCGTTAGGTTATGCCTACGGCAATGTTAAGACGCATAAACCAGGTAACCCACTACGCCCTATAATCAGCCAAATACCAACCCCAACTTATCACCTGGCAAAGAAACTCAATGAACTCCTAACTCCATACACTCCAAGTAAGTTTAGTCTACAATCATCAGCAGATTTCCTAGAATTGATCAAATCTACCCAGCCCGATGGAATCATCGCTTCCCTGGACGTTGAATCCCTTTTTACCAACGTCCCAGTCGACACAACCATAGGAATGATACTGGACAGAGTATACAGAGACGAGAGCACCCCCAAATTAGACATACCTGAGCCACACTTGAAAAGTCTTCTCGAAGCATGTACAAAGGAAGCCCCTTTCATCAGTCCACAAGGAGACATGTATTTACAGATAGACGGAGTAGCAATGGGCTCCCCCTTAGGAGTTTTATTTGCTAATTTTTATATGGGAACCATCGAAGATAGGGTCTTCAGTAGCAGACAAAAACCAACTGTATACTGCCGTTATGTAGATGACATATTCGTAATAGTAAAAGACTCAGATGAACTAATTGACCTAAAAAGACACCTAGAGAGAGAGTCAGTACTCCGATTTACACATGAAAATAGTGAAAATAACAGTCTGCCATTCTTGGATGTACTAATAACAAAAACAGGAACCTCTTTAAGCACCAACGTATATACCAAGCCCACCAACATAGGATTATGCCTGAACGGTAGAAGTAAGTGCCCCCAAAGATACAAAGCCAGTGTTCTCAATGCTTATATTCGTCGAGCGCTTACCCACTGCTCTGAATGGAGCAACGTGAGTAGAGAGTTTGAAAGAGTAACTCAAGTATTGGTGAACAACGGATATAGCAACGCGGAAATAAACGCTGCTATAAGAAGACACTTGGACCGTTGGTATAATTCAGAACCTAGAACAGAAACCACAATACCCCCAATAAAATTGTATTACAAATCAACCATGCACAGTGAACATATAAAAGAGGAAAGAATAATGAAAGAAATAATCCGTAAAGGAGTAAAAAGCACTACTCCTAACCAAAACATAAACCTGATAATATTCTACAAAACCAAGAAGACTTCCGAACTCCTTATCAAAAACAGCCCGAAGCCGACGGAGAACCCTCTACAGCAGTCAAGCGTTGTATACATGTACACTTGCCCCCCACGAAGGATGTAACCTTCAATGTAAGTACATTGACGTCGTACGAGCTGACGAGGCGTTTGAAATGCCATCTTCAATCTGGTGCCCCTAGGAATCACATGAGACAAGCCCATGACATTACTCTAACAAGAGAAATGTTGAACAAGAATACTTGCATAATAGACAAAACCCAAGATTCAAGAAGATTACAAATTCTTGAGGCAATTCACATAAGAATAGAGCGACCTACCATGAACACCCAAATCACGGAACTATTTACTCTACCCACCATGAGAGTAAGGACAAGACAAGAACATATCGATGCCAACACAGAAGACAATGTCCAACATAACAGGCCAATTACACTGGATTAATCTTTGTGTTTGGATAGGAGATGCCTCGTATGGGCCAATAAGCCTTCTGCAGCCCCTATGTTTATCCCTTATGTATCCCCCCATGTTTTCACCTTCATTGTATTATCACCTGACCTAATGCGGGTATAAAATCAACTAGTATTGTAAGATCTGTTCACTTGAGAATGAACCATGGAGGTTCGAAACGTCGTGCAAATTATACAAATAAGTGTAATACACTCTATAGTAAATCACTTCTTTTCTTCACCTTAAAAGTACGAAAATGAGTTTTGGAGAACTCCTATTCCAATTAAGCCCTGATGCTAAGAAAATAGTTAGAGGGATAGAAGCCCTAAACCACAAAATAATAAATACAGAATATGCGGTCATATTAAATGAAACATGTTTGAAAGAAAACCTGCTGCCAGTATACACCAATATATATATATATATATATATATATATATATATATATATATATATATATATATATATATATATATATATATATATATATATATATATATATATATATATTATTAAATATGACCGAAAAAGTAAGATTAATAATTCTAACACGAATTTTCTCAATCTTTCGTACATTTCTTTTCACTGTTGGTGGTAATTCAAAAATCAATTCTCCAAAATTCATTTTTATTTTGAATTCATTTTATTCATTTATAAATAAAAATGAATTTTGGAGAATTGATTTTTGAATTAACACCAACAGTGAAAAGAAATGTACGAAAGATTGAGAAAATTCGTGTTAGAATTATTAATCTTACTTTTTCGGTCATATTTAATAATATATGTCTACAGGAAAGACTGCTACCAAAATATACTAATATATATATATATATATATATATATATATATATATATATATATATATATATATATATATATATATATATATATATATATATATATATATATATATATATATATATATATATATATATATATGTCGTACCGAGTAGCCAGAACGTACTTCTCAGCCTACTATGCAAGGCCCGATTTGCCTAATAAGCCAAGTTTTCATGAACTAATGCTTTTTCGACTACCTAACCTACCTAACCTAACCTAACCTAACATTTTCGGCTACCTAACCTAACCTAACCTATAAAGATAGGTTAGGTTAGGTAGGGTTGGTTAGGTTCGGTCATATATCTACGTTAATTTTAACTTCAATAAAAAAAAAATTTACCTCATACATAATGAAATGGGTAGCTTTATCATTTCATAAGAAAAAAATTAGAGAAAATATATTAATTCAGGAAAACTTGGCTTATTAGGCAAATCGGGCCTTGCATAGTAGGCTGAGAAGTGCGTTCTGGCTACTAGGTACGACATATATATATATATATATATATATATATATATATATATATATATATATATATATATATACATATGTCGTACCTAGTAGCCAGAAAGCACTTCTCGGCCTACTATGCAAGGCCCGATTAGCCTAATAGGCCGAGTGATTTTCTTTTTTGTCAACTAATTGTTTCCAATTGGTTTATTTGAATTATTATTATTATATTATATTAAGAACATAAATTATTGACTTAGTTATGTTAGTTTAGGTTAGGTTAGGTTAGGTTAAGTTAGGTTAGGTAGGGTAGGTTAGGTTCGGTCATATATCTATGCTAGTTTTGACTCAAATTTAAAAAAAAAAATAACTCATACATAGTGAAATGGATAGCTTTATCCTTTCAGAAGAAAAAATTAGAAAAAAAACAATTCAAGAAAACTTGGCTTATTAGGCAAATCAGGCCTTGCATAGTAGGCCGAGTATTGCGTTCTGGCTACTAGGTACAACATATATATATGTATATATATATACATGGCACAACTCTCCTAAACACGAGAGTTAAGTATACAAAAACTTGGAGCGTGTGGTGGAGCGGGTTAAGGCGTACCTGTTATGCCAGTTGCTGGAAGGCTTCTGTGCTGGCTAGGGTTCGAGTCTCCTGGTGGGAAAGTGTTCTAAAGTTGTATATATATATACATATTAGAATATTTTGGTAGCAGTCTTTCTCTTAAACAAATTTCGGTGAAAACAACAGAAAGTTTTAGATTTATGATTCTAACACGAATCTTCTCGATATTCCTTATGTTTTTCTTCACTGAAGCAGGAAGATGACAAATTAACTCTCCAAAGTTAATTTTTACTAATTATTTGGGTCTGACGCCTAGTGATGCTTTTCGTAAGGTCTCTCCTCACATTCTCAAAGACAAATTCTTCTGTGTGTAGGACCTGATTATATCCTCTTATGGCGAAGTGGTTAGGTGATATATTGATATAATATGGATATAATTTAAATGCTTTTCGACACATTTTTTCATAATTTTATATACCCGAGAATGTTAATTTCAAATCAAAACAATACGAATATTTTTTTCAGATGTTTACCAAGCAATTAGTAACAATTAAACGTGATAGAGAATTCAATATCATGTTATAATGACAAATATTGTTCATTTTCCATTTGATGGCCAAATAAATCACGTTTATGAGTTTAATTAGTTACCATTTAAAGGGAACGGTAGCCTTTCATATTTGATGTGTCAGCTGTTTAACACGTGTTATTGTTTACATGTCCAGGAGCGGTAGTGGTGGCGCCGTCCTCCCTACAGTCCCCTCACTCCTCCCTCCACCCGCCGCCACAGCAGCAGCAGCAGCAGCAGCAACAGCAGCAGTCCGGCCGCCGGGCGGGGAGAAGCACTGGTGGCGGCGGTGGCAGCAGCAGCGGCAGCAGCGGCAGCCACAACCAACAGGCTAGCAGCAGCAGCAGCAGCGGCAGCATGAAGGGAGGCAGCAGTCACGTGGGTATGACGCTGAGCGGCAGCAGCAGCAGTCCGGTGGAGCCCATCAAGCCTCTGTTGGACCTCAGCTCTGGGGCCGCGGGTGCCTCGGTTCTCACGATGCCGCTACATCCGGTCTTTGACGAGGCGGCTCCACGCAACGTCTCCAGTCTGACCGGCAACTCCGCCTACCTCCACTGTCTAGTCCACAACCTTGGGAACAAGAGTGTGAGTATTGTTGTGTTGTGTTGTGTTGTGTTGTGGTGTGTTGTGATGTGTTGTGATGTGGTGTTGTGCTATGTTGTGTTGTGTTGCTGAGACTGGTGCTGTCTCGTCTACAACCTTGGGAACAAGAGTGTGAGTATTGTTGTGTTGTGGTGTGTTGTGATGTGGTGTTGTGCTATGTTGTGTTGTGTTGTGTTGTGTTGCTGAGACTGGTGCTGTCTCGTCTACAACCTTGGGAACAAGAGTGTGAGTATTGTTGTGTTGTGGTGTGTTGTGATGTGGTGTTGTGCTATGTTGTGTTGTGTTGTGTTGCTGAGACTGGTGCTGTCTCGTCCACAACCTTGGGAACAAGAGTGTGAGTATTGTTGTGTTGTGTTGTGGTGTGGTGTTGTGCTATGTTGTGTTGTGTTGCTGAGACTGGTGCTGTCTCGTCTACAACCTTGGGAACAAGAGTGTGAGTATTGTTGTGTTGTGTTGTGTTGTGTTGTGTCATGTTGTGTTGTGTTGTGATGTGTTGTGTTGTGTTGTGATGTGTTGTGTTGTGTTGTGTTGTGGTGTGTTGTGATGTGGTGTTGTGCTATGCTGTGTTGTGTTGTGATGTGTTGTGATGTGGTGTTGTGCTATGTTGTGTTGTGTTGTGTTGTGTTGTGTTATGTTGTGTCGTGTTGTGTTGTGTTGTGTCATGTTGTGTTGTGTTGTGTCATGTTGTGTTGTGTTGTGTTGTGTCGTGTTGTGTTGTGTTGTGTCGTGTTGTGTTGTGTCGTGTCGTGTTGTGTTGTGTTGTGTCATGTTGTGTTGTGTTGTGTCATGTTGTGTTGTGTTGTGTTGTGTTGTGTCATGTTGTGTTGTGTTGTGTTGTGTTATGTTGTGTCGTGTTGTGTTGTGTTGTGTTGTGTTGTGTTGTGTCATGTTGTGTTGTGTTGTGTTGTGTTATGTTGTGTCGTGTTGTGTTGTGTTGTGTTGTGTTGTGTTGTGTTATGTTGTGTCGTGTTGTGTTGTGTTGTGTCATGTTGTGTTGTGTTGTGTCATGTTGTGTTGTGTTGTGTTGTGTTATGTTGTGTCGTGTTGTGTTGTGTTGTGTTATGTTGTGTTGTGTTGTGTTGTGTTGTGTTATGTTGTGTTGTGTTGTGTTGTGTTGTGTCATGTTGTGTTGTGTTATGTTGTGTCATGTTGTGTTGTGTCATGTTGTGTTGTGTTGTGTTGTGTTAAATGCGCTGTTGGGTACTGTTAAATGCGCTGTTGGGGGGCTGTTAAATGTGCTGTTGGGGGCTGTTAAATGCGCTGTTGAGGGCTGTTAAATGCGCTGTGGGGAGCTGTTAAATTCGCTGTTGGGAGGGGCTGTTAAATGCGCTGTTGGGGGCTGTTAAATGCGCTGTTAAAAGTAACTTTTAGAAGTGCTATGACGCGCTGTTAGAAATATTACTGAGTTGTGCTAGCGAAAGCTGCTAATGACAGCACCAATCTCTGCTGCGAACATTTCCTTACCCCACATAGTTCTTGGTTTGCAAATGGCCTACACGGACTCTCTCCCGCTGATGTTGCAAAATCATTTAATTGCCACAGAAAATGCCACCACTGACGTACAATGATTTAATTAATGCAGATCATGTTGCCAAAGTGGGGGGGGGGGGGAGGGGGAAAGTCTGAACCAATTACTATATCCACAAATTGGCCTGATATTTGACCGAATAATATTATTAGTTGGCAACACAGTTAAATGACACAACTGTCGGCCAATTGTCATTGCTATTTCCACCTCATGCAGGAGGACATCTGACCAATATAGCACCTTTGCAATATTAAATCATCAACGCCATCTCTCACTTCATCACGGGACACATCTCCCGTCACGCAGGGTACAGTCGCACCTCCACAGATCTCCAGTATCATCTATTGATATTGGAAATGGCTCAAAAGGACCACCACTTATGAGCTATTCATGCCCAAGCCACCTTTTGGGTGGCTTAATCTTCTCTCTCTCTCTCTCTCTTCATGCAATAGGGCGTTATGCTATCAGCACCTCACCTATGCGGACATTGTGCCATCAGTGGCTCTTGAGTGTTCAAACACATTCCAAACTCTTCATGTAGACGCAGTCCTGATAGCGTCCGAATGCGTTAACACGGCTTCAAACCTGGCATGGCTCCACACATACACACACATACACCCTCGGAACAATCAAAGGCTGCAATGATGCACCGGGTGTGTAGTGTGTGGTGCGTTGGGTGTTCCAAGACTGTGTATAGTGAACTGAGCTCTGGGTGTTGTATGCTGTGCACTAGTGTACAGATTCTTGAGTCTATTCGCCTCTATCAAATCTACTTTTGAAACTGTGTATGGAATCTGCCATAGTGTGTATATAATGTACACATAGTGTATACATGCTGTGCATACATAGTTTATGCACAGTGTATATATATGCTGTGAATACTTTGTGTATACATGCTATGTACAGTGAAGTGGGCGTTGGATGCTGGAAGGCTGCGTATAGTGCGTTGGGTGTTGCAAGTATAGTGAACTGGACGCTGCAAGGCTTTGTATCGTGTATATAGTGCGCTGGGTGTTGCAGGGCTATGTATAGTGAACTGGGCGTTGTATGCGTGGTCATACTGCAATGGGTATCGCCAGGCTGCGTACTGGGTGTTGCAAGACTGTCATAAATGTACTAGAGAGTACAAGGCTGTGTAATCACCTAATTCTACTTGCAGGGGTTGAGCTTCGGTTCCTTGGTCACGCCTCTCAACTGCCAATCAACCGGTGTCCATGTTACTGAACAGGGGGAATAGGGTTAGGGATTTTATGGGGGAAAAAATGGTGGGGGGAGGGGAAGGGGGCGTTGATAATAGTGAAAAGGGGGATTGTGAGGGTTGAAAGGGATAAATACTTCACGCTCGTCTTTTGACAGAATTGAGTTTGTGATAAGAAAGTTATTTTGACGAAAGGAATGAATGTGTTAAGTTTTTTTTCCAGGAGTTAATGCAACAGCTTCGTTTGTGGTGGTTGAGCTGTGGGTTAATTTTCTCTCTCTCTCTTTCTCTCTCTCTCTCTCTCTCTCTCTCTCTCTCTCTCTCTCTCTCTCTCTCTCTCTCTCTCTCTCTCTCTCTCTCTCTCTCTCTCTCTCTCTCTCTCTCTCTCTCTCTCTCTCTCCCTCCCTACCTATATCATCCTCTTCTTTTGGAATGATGGGCATTCTTTTCTTTTATGTGAATCCTAACCCGCCCTGTTGTGCACGACTGACAGCCATTTTCATGTATAGACACAGACAGTTAAATGTGTAGACATGATTAAATGTTTAGCTGTATGCAAATACTATGGGCAGATTTGATTGTGTTTTGTACCCTCTATTTTGATTAAGGTGTTAATTTTTCCATACCCAAGTAACTGGAATTTATAACAAACATCATGTTATATTCCGCTACCCAATCGAATACTTTATAAATATCAACTTGCACTTTTTCAATGTCTTCTACAGAGGTAGTTTTTATGCTGATGTTTGTGTCAGCTGCAAAAGATGACACGAATCTGTGGGTTATATTTATGTCTATATCTGATATGAGAATTAGGAAATACAGTAGTGCAAGGACTGTGCCCTGAGGTACAGAGCTTTTAACTGTATTTAGATTTTCTTTTATTTGGTTGTCTGTTACTCTTTGCCTTCGGGTTTCACAGACAATTTAATATCCATCGCCCTAGTTTAACTGTTATTTGTACCGACCTCATTGTGTGGGTTATCACTCCATGGTCACATTTATCAAATGATATTTCAAAGCCAGTTTATACCACATCTGAATTCCGTTTTTCTTCTAATGTATCAATGGTTTTGTCATAGCGTCGAGTAGCTGCGAAAGGCACCATATCTGAATCCCTGTTGACCTGAAATATGGAAGTTTCCATAAAACTGGAGATCTAACTCCTGGGTCACTCTCTCAAAAACTTGTATTATGTGGATGTTAGTGCAACAAGTCTGTAATTTTGACCAGACCACACACTAGAAATTGAAGGGACGACGACGTTTCGGTCCGTCCTGGACCATTCTCAAGTCGATCGACTTGAGAATGGTCCAGGACGGACCGAAACGTCGTCGTCCCTTCAATTTCTAGTGTGTGGTCTGGTCAACATACTTCAGTCACGTTATTGTGACTCATCGCCTGCAAGTCTGTAATTCTTAGCCAATGCTTTGCTTTCTTCTTGTGTCAGATAAATAATAATCCTCTCGTTTGATAAAATATGTTTGGACATATTACGAGTATGAATGCTAGTCTGCTCTTCTATTTGCTTGTGATCTAAGTATGAGGTGTCTCAGGTCGTAGTGTAAGTGATTATTTCATTGTTGTTTGTGATGATAAGAACCTAGAATATTTTCGGTCCTAGTTCGTTGTGTTATCTGCTGGTTGAGCTTGAAAATTTGTCGCGGAATCTAGGTAATTATCTGACCTGTGGTTAGTTATTTCCAGAGTTATTTCCTGGAATAATATTATTGTTTGCTATTCACCATCTTAAAACGAGCAGTTTCCTAGTGTCCTAAGAAGATAGTATCGAGTTTGGAAGAATATCGTGTTGTGATATATTTTTTGTGATATCGTGTTGTGATATATTTTTTGTGATATCGTGTTGTGATATATTTTTTGTGATATCGTGTTGTGATATATTTTTTGTGATATCGTGTTGTGATATATTTTTTGTGATATCGTGTTGTGATATATTTTTTGTGATATCGTGTTGTGATATATTTTTTGTGATATCGTGTTGTGATATATTTTTCTCTATTTTGTTTATTTGATCTGTGTTATTCTGTCATGTTCTCAAACCTCAGCCGTTGCTTTTGGCGGCTTGTATTTTTTGTATTCTTACTTCCAACTCCTCTACGGCCTCATTTGTAGAGTTAAGGAGCTCCGAGCATACAAGATTCTCTCTAATATACAAACCTACTCCTCCATGTGACCTATTTACCTTATCACATCAACACATATATATAGTTATATATATTATATATATATATATATATATATATGACTATATATATATATATATATATATATATATATATATATATATATATATATATATATATATATATATATATATATATATATATATATATATATATATATTCCGATAACCAAATCTCACTATACATTAATTACCCTGCAAAGGTTTCTCTAAAAGCTGCGAGTACTGCATTTGACTGAAGAGACTGTTTATGAACGGCCCTTTGTTTTGTGCCCGTGATTTTAGTTGGTAAAACTCAAATGGGCTGTTTTGTTGTTCTGTATGTTAGCCAAGACGAATGAGGTCACTCTTACCTCTCACACGCGGCAAAGCTCGTGTTCCTGGAAGCAGCTACTAAAGCTCCTTACTGGCTTGTTATCACCATTGCTAAACACGTGATTCATTAATTATAACCATTGTTTATATATACAAAAAATTAAACACCAATTTATTCTGTGGAGAGCACAAATAAACAAAGAATAATCCAGATTAACAACTAAACGATTATGGGCTTATGACCACTCACGTTAATATATCCAACTTACTACTAAATCCCTTGAATACCAGACTCATGGCAAACACATAACCTTAAGCCAATAACAAACACAACTTCAGCTGGTACGTCCAGTCTAAATCACAACCAGTCTACAACTAACAACATTCGCTCCGACTGACAGCGTGAGCTCCCTGTGGATACACTGTAGTCACAACACCCTTTAATAATTCCCAAACAAAAACCACACTTTCACACTGTGATAAACACGACCATACACTACCATACACTTGAAACAGTATACTCATATAATTATACTTCCTACTCTGAAATTAATATCCATTCAGTGACACACACAACTGGTACACAGCTAATACAATACTCGTACACCGCTTCACTAACTCTTATACAGTATAATACAATAATGTAATAGAATAGCATAACTACAATACAATCACATAAACTAAATAACGTAACATAGCACTATGAAATGAAGTCAGATATATGGGGCAATTGTAATACATAAGTAATTTGAAGTGTGATAAAAAGTATAATATTTAATCTGAATAGTTATGAAACGGGGTAAATATCTGGGTCATAACAGGCACTCTGTTGTATTTTGAATTGGAGAATTTTCTGGCGGGTCTGTTATGCATGAGCATATCTGATTTGTTCTGACCATAACTAGTTGTTGGAGGATTGTAGTTGTAGCTCTGTTGTGGAGTTTATTTTTATGTGATTCGGTATACAAATGTTTTTTTTTCAGCCAGTTCCATATATTCTCTCTGTTCTGCCTTTAGAAATTTATTTTTTTGGGGGGTTTAAGAAATTATTTTACGTTCCTCCAAAGCTGTTATCCTGTTTGCTGCCCTTTGTGTAGTTTTGTCTGGATGTAAATACCTGCATATTGTAGTTTTGTCTGGATGTAAATACCTGCATATTGTAGTTTTGTCTGGATGTAAATACCTGCATATTGTAGTTTTGTCTGGATGTAAATACCTGCATATTGTAGTTTTGTCTGGATGTAAATACCTGCATATTGTAGTTTTGTCTGGATGTAAATACCTGCATATTGTAGTTTTGTCTGGATGTAAATACCTGCATATTGTAGTTTTGTCTGGATGTAAATACCTGCATATTGTAGTTTTGTCTGGATGTAAATACCTGCATATTGTAGTTTTGTCTGGATGTAAATACCTGCATATTGTAGTTTTGTCTGGATGTAAATACCTGCATATTGTAGTTTTGTCTGGATGTAAATACCTGCATATTGTAGTTTTGTCTGGATGTAAATACCTGCATATTGTAGTTTTGTCTGGATGTAAATACCTGCATATTGTAGTTTTGTCTGGATGTAAATACCTGCATATTGATCCTAAATTACCTTTTACCTATCTAAATACATTTAGGCATTTTCTAGGATAGGTGGTAGCTGCATACTAATCCCTCTCTCTTTCCAGAATATCTATGTCTGCAAATGACCATTGCATAGACTTTGCAAATGACTGTCAGATTTTTAATTTATCTGTCTTAATCGAGGTCTGTTGTGGTGTCTGTATCCATCGAGCTGTCAGTGCTGTCTGTTACACTCTCCTGTTTACTGTCACTTTTATCCTGGCATACTGAGTCAGAATTTACACCACCTGAATTTCTATTTAAATCCCCCCCCCCCTTACGTGTCTGTTGATACGTAAGGGGGGGGGGGGATTAAAATATATCAGATCAGATCCTCAGATTCTCAGATCCCTTTTACATTATTATTTATTTGGCAGTCTTCCTGGAAGGCTGGAAAGCCTTCGACGAATGACATTACTCGGTCGTGAGTCGTGGTATCTAGAAGTTGCTTTAATATATTCCAAACTGGTAAATTATCGTTGTATATCTTGAGTAAATGTCCAGCTCTGAGGTTGGTGTTGGTGCTCACTTCTATGTGGTTTAACAGGATGATAGACTTGATAGACTTTCTTTGGATTAATATAGCTGTTAGTTATAACTTTGGGATTATACGGTTCCTAAAGCAGGCCGTCAACAAGACTGTTTTTGATCAGTGGTTTGTGTTGATGAAAGAGTTGTGGTCAATAGATGAGTATGTTTATATATATCTTACTAATTACTCCTTTTTCATCTCTCTCTCTCTATCTCTCTCTCTCTCTCTCATTCAACAAACACCTTCTGTTCTAACCCCACACTTCCCTTTCTCTCTCAAGAAGAGAGAAATCGGATCTCTCACCTACTTCTCCTCACCTTCTCTCTCCCTCTCTCCTACACTCCCCCCCCCCCCATGGGCTCACCCTCCACTCCACAAAACACGAGGTGGTCATCTTCTCACAAGGGTGTGAGAGGTAAACGAGATTAAGTTCGACTCCACTTTCCGGCGTTTTCCCAAAGAACTCCGTGGACATAGGTCTCCCTCCCTCCCTCCCTCTCTCTCTCTCTCTCTCTCTCTCTCTCTCTCTCTCTCTCTCTCTCTCTCTCTCTCTCTCTCTCTCTCTCTCTCTCTCTCTCTCTCCTCTCTCTCTCTCTCTCTCTCTCTCTCTCTCTCTCTCTCTCTCTCCCTCCCTCCCTCTCTCTCTCTCCCTCCCTCTCTCTCTCTCTCTCTCTCTCTCTCTCTCTCTCTCTCTCTCCCTCCCTCTCTCTCTCTCTCTCTCTCTCTCTCTCTCTCTCTCTCTCTCTCTCTCTCTCTCTCTCTCTCTCTCTCTCTCTCTCTCTCTCTCTCTCTCTCTCTCTCTCTCTCTCTCTCTCTCTCTCTCTCCCTCCCTCCCTCTCTCTCTCTCTCTCTCTCTCTATCAGTCTGTCCCTGTCTGTCCTTATCCGTCTGTCTATGTCTTTCTCTATCTGCCTGTCCGTCTTTCTCATTCTGCCCCTCTCTTTACTTCTATTTCACCCTCTCTCATAGTCTTTCCCTGTTTGTCTGTTTCTCTGTCTTTCTCTCTCTCTTTAATATATGTCTTTCTCTGTCTCTCTTTTTTGAATGTTTTTTTCTCTGTCTCTCTTAATGTCTCTCTCTGTCTGTCTGTCTTTATGTCTGTGCTACTATCTTTCTATGTCTGTGTTATTATCTCTCACACTCTATCAAACCCTCTTTGTCTTTCTCTGTGTCTCTCTGATTCTCTGTCTTTAACGGCCTGTCTCTCTGTCAATTTTGAATATCTGTTTTTCTTTCTTTGCCTCTCTCTCTCTGTCTTTTTCTGTTACCATGTATGTCTACTACAGACTGTCTGTGTCTGTCCATATATGTCTATGCCTGTCTCTCATTCTGCCCCTCTCTGTCTCTTAATCTGCCTATCTCTCTCTCTCTTTGAGTTTCTGTTTCTCTGCCTGTTTATATGCTTCTCTTTCTCTCTGCGATTTCTCTAACCTGTCTATATTTCTGTCTCTATCTCTATTTCTCACAGTTTTTCTCTATCTCTTTCTCTGTGTCTGTCTCTGATTCTTTCTCAGACTCTCTTCATGTTTATCTTAATTTTCTCAGTGCTTGTCTGGTCTGCCTCTGCACGTGCCTCTGTTTCTCTTTGTAATGTATTATAAAAAGATACAGACTCTTTCTGCCTCTCATTGTTTCTCTCTTTCTGTCTCATTCTCTGTCGGCCACGTGGACACGTTTGGTTGAATTAGGGAAGGAGGTTGATGATGAGATTCTCGGTGTATAGCTGATGTCTTATGAAGGTCTATTACAGGCTACAATAGACAAAGTATGACTGTTGAAATAAACTGAAAGTTTTGTGAACGTCAGTGTATAAGATTTTTACAATCAAGTAAGAAAGGCTGAAAGGAAAATAAAATAATCCAGAAATGAGTATCGTGATATTAAAGAATTCAGTGCAGGGGGGTCGCTTTTTCACCATGTTAAGTGGCATTCGATTCACTGATGACCACCCTGACTCACTCAGCCTGGCCAAATACCGAACAGCAAATTACTATTAAAAATTGTGTGAGACTTCAGCGTCTGACTTCTAAAATTATATAGATATATGTATATATATATACAAACCGTTCCCAACGTTGCTTCGTTCTCTGCATTAACATTAGTCCCAGCATCTTTTAACACCTCCATCCTATCCACCACTCTGCTTCACCCACAGCCTCCCTACCCCAGGCAGGAGGACTCCTCGACCTGCCTCTCCTTCAGACCATTCCCTCGCCTCACATTGGCCACGAAGCCGACACTCAAGAAGGTGTGGAGGGACTTTATATACGTCTGGCCTGAAATGTAAAGTTGGCCGAACCTTAAATATATTTCTACTGCGGATTCCAGGAGGAGGGAGTGAGTGGCTCGAGTTGGTTACTTGTTTATTTTATTGACCATAAACCTGCATTTTTGACCACTGACAGAAATGGCAAAGGAGATTGACTTTATTTGTTCCTTTGGAATGAATAAATGTTTCTTTACAAATTGTTGAAGAGTTGTATTAGTGTGTGTGTGTGTGAGAGAGAGAGAGAGAGAGAGAGAGAGAGAGAGAGAGAGAGAGAGAGAGAGAGAGAGAGAGAGAGAGAGAGAGAGAGAGAGAGAGAGAGAGAGAGAGAGAGAGAGAGAGAGAGAGAGAGAGAGAGAGAGAGAGAGGGGGAGAGAGAGAGGGGGAGAGAGAGGGAGAGAGAGAGAGAGAGAGAGAGAGAGAGAGAGAGAGAGAGAGAGAGAGAGAGAGAGAGAGAGAGAGAGAGAGAGAGAGAGAGAGAGAGAGAGAGAGCGAGAGAGAGAGAGAGAGAGAGAGAGAGAGAGAGAGAGAGAGAGAGAGAGAGAGAGAGAGAGAGAGAGAGAGAGAGAGAGAGAGAGAGAGAGAGAGAGAGAGAGAGAGAGAGAGAGAAATTCCTCTGCCACTCCGTCGACCTCTCACAGGTCCCCAGGGTGAGATCTCTACAGGTGATGTTGATGGAAAATGTACTATTTTTTCAACCCAAGCTGACATACACATATTGTTTTCGAAAATGTGATTTTAAAATCTACATTTAAATATCTTCATATTCTCCTGGACTGACCTAAAAATCTATTCATGTCAGACTTCTCAGAACTAATCATTCCACTGATATGTGAATGCCGAATGGTGATCTTTCTAATTTAGAACGATTCGTGAATCATGTTTTGAATTAAGCGCGAGTTATGCTCAAAGGAAGCGCAAAGGATTATTAGCAGCAGTGTGTCTGTCCAGCCAATTCTCCTAAGGTTTCCCAACGTCAAGAAACGGTCGTGCTAAAGTGCCATTATCCTAACCTACCAGAGGACCCAAAACAGAAAACGGGACAGTACATCAATTTCGCGAACCGCTACCATTTTCTAGTACGACCATTTGTGGCCTTAGATAGAGCATACGTCTAAATACGACGTTCTTTTAGGAGGACGGGTTAGTCTGTCATCCGAGCAATGCAAAATACATCACAAATAAAAATACTTTTATTCCCAACTTGTGGATAACTTGGTAACGATGCTTGTGTCCTGTGTCGAGCTCTGTGCTTCGCTCTGTGCTTCGCCTATCATCAAAACAAAGGTCACAGACGCGTTACTCCACCCGCGGAACCCACTGTTTATATATGGACAAATGTTTATACACAACTCATTACTGACGGCGTTCGAACTGTTCGCAAACAGTGCTTCGCTTGCTTCATGTGTTCGAATCGTACTTCTATTAACGCTTTACCCATATACTGCAACTGCAAATAATTCAACTCATCATCAAAACATTGGTCTGTCTGGTTGACAGCGCATAAGTCAAATAATGACTTCATAAAATCTACATAAGTCCAATATTCGACTTATAAACTACTGTAACGATGCTAACGCCATTTGTTGACCACACCTGATCCCATTTTCTGTTCTCCGGTGGAAGGCTGTGAGCTTACTGAAACAGATGTAGTTTCCTTCGAACTATACGATTTTCTTTCCTCAAATGTAATGTGAAAATACCTCTCAATCCAACAGGAAGGGAAGGGAACTATCAGGAGAAACCCAAAGCCATATTGACTATATAGCACCTGAAAGGAAACAAGATAAGGGTTTGGGATAGGACGAGAGGTAAGGAATGATGCCCGACCACTTGGATGGTTGGGGATTGAATGCAGGCTTGCATAAAGAGACCATCGCTCTACCGTTTTGCTCAAATAGTTGGAAACTATTCCTTGCGTGGCCAGGAGTGGCCAGCAAGGGCAATCCTGAAGAACGCGAAGCAGGTTTCGGTCGGAACAAGAAGGGCCTGGTTGTTGAAGACATTGAAGTGTCTGTAGTAGCCTATTAGTGTTGGAACGACGTATCCCTGGCTGGACCAGTTGTGTTCGTAGACGGAGCTCTACGTCCAGCCAATGTCAACGTCAATGTCTCTACGTCAATGTCCGTCTGTCTTCTAAGTTAAGGCTTGTTAAGTGTTAAGCCTTGAGAGGAAGCTAGTCAGCGTGTTGCTGAAGTCAATGTTTATGTACTGTGGAGGACTTGCCCGTGAAGAACATCAGAAGAACACACAGAGAAGGAGCCCTGGGTGTTAGAGGGAGGACTCATCCTGACAGAAGCTCACAGAGGCTCTGAAGTGTCCTGTGTGAAAGTGACACATACAGTGTTATCTGTGGTGTATAGCTACTGGTGTATATTTCTTGTAAATAATTACTGATACATAATATTGAAGTACATTTGGTGATGGATTTGTCAAATGTTGTTTAACCTTCCCTTTCCCCGTTTGGTTGTCTATTACTGCTCACTTCATGATAACCTCAACCCTGACTTGGAGTTGGATCTGTGAAAATAAGAGGCACCAAGACCCTATAGAAAAGAGAGATGAATGGAACCCGAGTTACTGGCTAAGAGAGGTCGTAAAATCCACCAAGCCATGTTCGAAGCTGTGACTTGACTTGTGCTTCGTTCACTTTCAGCCAGTACAGTAAACATTCCTAAATCTACGTAATCAAAATACCTTACCTTACCTTGCCTCGGTTTAACTAAGTGTAAACCCACACTATTTAATAATATAAATTTTGACAAATTTATTACAGAAAAAACATTGTCATTGTATTGTATGGAAGATTTATCATGTCAATGATAAATCTGCCGAATAATTAAAAAACTGTACTTAATAAAAACCTAATAAAAATGTCACTATATGACGTATGGCTTTAGCTAGAAAATGGGTTGAATAATTGCCAATTGAACTTAAACACCTAACCAAACTTAGCAAAAGAATGATTGCCTATCTGTTTAAGGTTGGAGGCTAGATGCTTGGGGCTACTTTCACCTAACTTTGCACACAGAATGGTCTGGGGTACGTGACTGACATAGGCAGAACCTGGGTTGCCAAAATTAAAGAGAAAACAGAATGGCAGGATGATATTCTGACCCCCACAACGATTTTTTTTACTGTCACCAGCTATACTTAGCAAAATATTTTTTAATTTTGTCAAAAAACGTTTCTATACATCTTTATTCACCGAACTCAGAGAAATTAACAGAAATTTGCTGCTATTCAAACTTAGGCTAAAATACCATAAAACATGTTACTTCAACTTTGGCTTCCTCCTCTCCTCCCTGTCAGAGAAAACGGAAGGCTGACCCACAGATTCGAAAGGCGGGAACTATTCTGTTCTGTGTAAATGTCATTAATTATAAAGACATGACGACACTTAATCTTTTTGTATTATTAGTAATATTGTACGAGAAACAGATAAAGATATATAAAAAGAGAAAGATAGAGTTAGAGAGAGAGAGAGAGATAGAGATATAGAAAAAGGGAGATAAAGAGAGATATTGATAACGAGAGACAGAGATAAAGAGAGATAATGAGTGATAATGAGAGAGATAAAGCGAGTGAGAAAGAGAGACCTCGGTAGACCGGGTGACCAACCCCATCCCCCCAAGAACTAATTTATAACAATCCATTTATTTGCATCTTCAACTTTTCTCTTACTTCCGCTCATTAAATATCCTACGTGCTGTCTCCACCTGCGTCAGCTGTCTGCAGCACCAGGAGACACTCTCACGTCCTTACCATCAACATTACCACTGGTTTCTCCACCTGTCTCATTTGCTCCAGCTTCTTTCTTATTGGAAAGAAGTTGAATTTTGGTCTGAGTGAGTTTAATATTTCTTTATAACTAAATCTCTGTTACTTCCTGAGTGATCGTTTCACATTCATTACTTCTCTTGTCAGGAGACTTCAGTTTTTCTGGTTTCACATATTCTGTCTTTCTGTCTATCTGTATGTCTGTCTGTCTGCCTGACTCTCTCTCTCTCTCTCTCTCTCTCTCTCTCTCTCTCTCTCTCTCTCTCTCTCTCTCTCTCTCTCTCTCTCTCTCTCTCTCTCTCTCTCTCTCTCTCTCTCTCTCTCTCTCTCTCTCTCTCTCCCCAGAGATAAGTTAATAACAGAGCGTGTGGTGATTACGAGAGGGGGGTCCAGTAGGAATTAGCAGGAACCATCATCCTAGTAATTAACGAAATGGTGAGGACACATCCCATCTAAGCAGAAGGGAATGTGTTGGGCTGTAGAGACATCTGCAAGCATGGTTGTGTACTTGTTATGCAGTTGAAAATTGTTGAAGGCTGCTAGTGTGGGGATTGTGTGTGTGTATGTGTTTGTAATATATTGATACCACCAAGATGCTGGAGACGGTGGCACGCTTGGCTGCGTAGTTGTAATGTTGATATAGAGGAAGATGATGACCATGATATATTCGCACTATATTGAACTCTGTCAAACACATCTCTTCCCTGTCTACCTGTCCCCTGTCTTCTACTATTCCCTTGCTTAGCAAATTTCCCCGTGGCCCATTCAGTCCTCCAACTAGTTTTATAATTATGTTCTTGCACGACACATTTCCTATTTAACCCCCCCCCTACCCCCTTTTTCCATCTGTCATTTTTTTGCTACATCCCTTATTCACTTAATCCTTCTTCTCAACCCTGGCTCCCATCCTCCCTTCCTCTGTCCATTCCTCCGTTTAATCTTCATCCATTTACTCGCACGACTATTCTATTTTGCCTTCATTCAATCTCTAAATCTCTCAGTTTTCCAATTCGTTCGCACGTCAACCTTCCCTTCATCGCCCTTCTCTCTTCACTCCCCCCTCCCCTATACTCAATTATCGCTTCTCTCTCTCTCTCTCTCTCTCTCTCTCTCTCTCTCTCTCTCTCTCTCTCTCTCTCTCTCTCTCTCTCTCTCTCTCTCTCTCTCTCTCTCTCTCTCTCTCTCTCTCTCTCTCTCTCTCTCTCTCTCTCTCTCTCTCTCTCTCTCTCTCTCCTCCACTCCTCTATGTTCCATACCACTCAACTAGATTGCCATCCTTCTCTTCATCTCTTACCGCCTTCTCTACATATAGCACTATTCATCACGCCCTTCTCTCTCTCTCTCTCTCTCTCTCTCTCTCTCTCTCTCTCTCTCTCTTCGTATTTCCCCTTCTTACTTAATTCCTCTCATCTTTCCATCCCAGTACCTAGAGGGTCTTCGACTCTCAAAACATTTCCTTATTATCGCTTCCCTTCTTTCTCCCTCTTGCTTAAGAAAAGCTGTAAGGATCCATCCCAGGGTGAACGTTGATTGTCTTAAGCAAAACTAATTCAAAGTCAAACCTTCATTACCAAGTCATATAACATCTGCTGGAAACTTGCATATTTAAATAGGGAATTTAAATATTTTAACCGTAATAAAATGTTATGCGAAGAAACACTGTTTTGGTTATACTGAAGTTGTTCAATTTAGGTATTGTTTTGAGTTTATGTAAAACAAAAACAGCTGATGGAACTCGGCCATATTTGTTCCCTCAAATCACTGATCAAACATTTAAAAAAAATGAAGATGCAGGAATCCAGCGGTTGCCATAGCAACAGAGATCAAGGGAAGAATTTAATTAATTACTCAAATAAATTATCAAGTCAGGCTAACGGACTAACTCCTGATTGACTGATTTTCCCTAAACACACGTTTGATCAGAAATACTGGACAACACACAGGAACTGTTGCTTCAGCTCTTGGGCCCGAGTCGTGGTTACCTAGTTAGTAAAATAGTCTTCAAGACATGGAGAGGGAAGCCGGCATATCTTGGAACATAGAAGGTTCACACAAGCTTTCGCAACCCTTTGGTAAATAGAGCAGCTGAGGTGCTTGCAATACTAAGGGAGGGAAAGCAACACCAGGTATTGCAACAGCTGGGAAGGGAGATCAACACAAGGTCTTGCAACAGCTGGGAAGGGAGATCAACACAAGGTCTTGCAACAGCTGGGAAGGGAGATCAACACAAGGTCTTGCAACAGCTGGGAAGGGAGATCAACACAAGGTCTTGCAACAGCTGATGAGGGAGATCAACACAAGGTCTTGCAACAGCTGGGAAGGGAGATCAACACAAGGTCTTGCAACAGCTGATGAGGGAGATCAACACAAGGTCTTGCAACAGCTGGGAAGGGAGATCAACACAAGGTCTTGCAACAGCTGGGAAGAGAGATCAACACAAGGTCTTGCAACAGCTGGGAAGGGAGATCAACACAAGGTCTTGCAACAGCTGGGAAGGGAGATCAACACAAGGTCTTGCAACAGCTGATGAGGGAGATCAACACAAGGTCTTGCAACAGCTGGGAAGGGAGATCAACACAAGGTCTTGCAACAGCTGATGAGGGAGATCAACACAAGGTCTTGCAACAGCTGGGAAGGGATATCAACACAAGGTCTTGCAACAGCTGGGAAGGGATATCAACACAAGGTCTTGCAACAGCTGGGAAGGGATATCAACACAAGGTCTTGCAACAGCTGGGAAGGGATATCAACACAAGGTCTTGCAACAGCTGGGAAGGGATATCAACACAAGGTCTTGCAACAGCTGGGAAGGGAGATCAACATAAGAGATCACATTTGTCTGGCCTTGTTGGTCTCCTCCTCCGTTAGTTCTCCAAAAGTGTTCTTAACTCTGGCCCATCTCATCTTTCTTGCTCTTTCTACGTTGTGTCTAGACGGTTTCTTCTTTCATGTTCTGCTTCGCTCATTCATTTCCAGGAATTTCAGGAAATTGCTTTCTGTCAACATTGTGTTTCAAAACTTTCTGTGTCCTTCCTAAGCATCGGCCACTTCATAAATTAACTTTCTCCTCTCGGTGGCTATTTTAGACCTTATTTTGGACTTCAGTCATACCTGAGAGCTTTGGCGCTAATCAGGCCATTCTCTAGATTTGTCACTCCTGACAAAGTCCATATCCCTTCTAACCTAACCAGAAACATAAGTTAACCCAACTAACCTGTTATTCCGTTACATAGAAAACGTGGATATCTGGGGCCAGATTCACGAAAGCACTTACGAACCTGTACATCTTTCCTCAAACTTTGACGGCTTTGGTTACATTTATTAAACAGTTTACAAGCATGAAAACTTCCCATTCAACTGTTGCTATTGTTATAAACAGCCTCCTGGTGCTTCGGCGCTCATTAACTGTTTAATAATTGTAAAGAAAGCCGCCAAAGATTGAGAAAAGATGTACAGGTTCGTAAGTGTTTGCGTAAGTGCTTTCGTGAATCTGGCCCCTGGGAGCTGATACTTTTTCATAAAGCAGGTTGTATTTGGTACGTTGGTTTCGATAGCTATTAAAATACGACCTCTTTGCAGAGTTGTTTTTTTTAGAATCAGCAACTCGGAGCTAATATTGCAAGTAGCACGTACTTAGGTAAATGTGTAGAAAATGTTTAACAGAGAGAATTAAATTCTTTGATATTAACACGACTACTGCGGACGTCGTATTGAAGTTTTTTCGGGAAACATTGACAATGACGCACCGTGAGGCCAGGATGTATTCAAACAAATAGCGGGACGAGCTATATATATTTCCCACACCAATATGAGAATATAAAAACTTTTTCTATCACCTTCCCCACTAAACTTTTCGGATCTTCTTGTTCGTTCTGCACAAACTCCAAACCCTCTCCAGAATATCGAAGTCTCTCCAGCTGCTTCGTTTTCACTGGCATCGAGGATACGTGTTTTTTGAATGACTTATTTTAATCTTCAATCTCTCTCTGTTGTGTCCTGCTTCTCCACCACCACCACGTCACCCACTCCACACGAACACTTCTGCTCCATTACTAAGATCTGTCTCCACCATCAACAGCTACCTCAAGTTCAAGTAAGTTTGTAGAGTTATTAAAATACATCACTAAAAGGAGAGAGCAGCTAATTCTTAGGCTAATTCTACCTTCCTATAGCAACCTTGACTCTAATTCTGTTCAATGTTCATCTCAACCTCGTGAGCTTCTCTCTCTCTCTCTCTCTCTCTCTCTCTCTCTCTCTCTCTCTCTCTCTCTCTCTCTCTCTCTCTCTCTCTCTCTCTCTCTCTCTCTCTCTCTCTCTCTCTCTCTCTCTCTCTCTCTCTCTCTCTCTCTCTCTCTCTCTCTCTCTCTCTCTCTCTCTCTCTCTCTCTCTCTCTCTCTCTCTCTCTCTCTCTCTCTCTCTCTCTCCTCTCTCTCTCTCTCTCTCTCTCTCTCTCTCTCTCTCTCTCTCTCTCTCTCTCTCTCTCTCTCTCTCTCTCTCTCTCTCTCTCTCTCTCTCTCTCTCTCTCTCTCTCTCTCTCTCTCTCTCTCTCTCTCTCTCTCTCTCTCTCTCTCTCTCTCTCTCTCTCTCTCTCTCTCTCTCTCTCCTCTCTCTCTCTCTCTCTCTCTCTCTCTCTCTCTCTCTCTCTCTCTCTCTCTCTCTCTCTCTCTCTCTCTCTCTCTCTCTCTCTCTCTCTCTCTCTCTCTCTCTCTCTCTCTCTCTCTCTCTCTCTCTCTCTCTCTCTCTCTCTCTCTCTCTCTCTCTCTCTCTCTCTCTCTCTCTCTCTCTCTCTCTCCTCTCTCTCTCTCTCTCTCTCTCTCTCTCTCTCTCTCTCTCTCTCTCTCTCTCTCTCTCTCTCTCTCTCTCTCTCTCTCTCTCTCTCTCTCTCTCTCTCTCTCTCTCTCTCTCTCTCTCTCTCTCTCTCTCTCTCTCTCTCTCTCTCTCTCTCTCTCTCTCTCTCTCTCTCTCTCTCTCTCTCTCTCTCTCTCTCTCTCTCTCTCTCTCTCTCTCTCTCTCTCTCTCTCTCTCTCTCTCTCTCTCTCTCTCTCTCTCTCTCTCTCTCTCTCTCTCTCTCTCTCTCTCTCTCTCTCTCTCTCTCTCTCTCTCTCTCTCTCTCTCTCTCTCTCTCTCTCTCTCTCTCTCTCTCTCTCTCTCTCTCTCTCTCTCTCTCTCTCTCTCTCTCTCTCTCTCTCTCTCTCTCTCTCTCTCTCTCTCTCTCTCTCTCTCTCTCTCTCTCTCTCTCTCTCTCTCTCTCTCTCTCTCTCTCTCTCTCTCTCTCTCTCTCTCTCTCTCTCTCTCTCTCTCTCTCTCTCTCTCTCTCTCTCTCTCTCTCTCTCTCTCTCTCTCTCTCTCTCTCTCTCTCTCTCTCTCTCTCTCTCTCTCTCTCTCTCTCTATCTCTCTCTCTCTCTCTCTCTCTCTCTCTCTCTCTCTCTCTCTCTCTCTCTCTCTCTCTCTCTCTCTCTCTCTCTCTCTCTCTCTCTCTCTCTCTCTCTCTCTCTCTCTCTCTCTCTCTCTCTCTCTCTCTCTCTCTCTCTCTCTCTCTCTCTCTCTCTCTCTCTCTCTCTCTCTCTCTCTCTCTCTCTCTCTTTTGAGGATATCTGTCTCAACTCTCTCTCTCTCTCCTTCAGGTGTCGTGGATCCGGCAGAGGGACCTACACATCCTGACAGTGGGCCGCTACACCTACACGACGGACCAGCGCTACGAGGTCATCCACTCCGAGGACTCCCAAGACTGGATCCTTAAGATCAGCTACGCCCAGGTGCGGGACTCTGGCAGTTACGAGTGCCAGGTGTCGACCAAGCCCGTGAGGTCTTACGTCGTCCATCTCAACGTGTTCGGTGAGTCTTTCAGCTTGTTCGGTTAGCATTGTAACACTTAAGGGCATCTCTCTGTCTCTCTCTCACTCTCTCTCTCTCTCTCTCTCTCTCTCTCTCTCTCTCTCTCTCTCTCTCTCTCTCTCTCTCTCTCTCTCTCTCTCTCTCTCTCTCTCTCTCTCTCTCTCTCTCTCTCTCTCTCTCTCTCTCTCTCTCTCTCTCTCTCTCTCTCTCTCTCTCTCTCTCTCTCTCTCTCTCTCTCTCTCTCTCTCTCTCTCTCTCTCTCTCTCTCTCTCTCTCTCTCTCTCTCTCTCTCTCTCTCTCTCTCTCTCTCTCTCTCTCTCTCTCTCTCTCTCTCTCTCTCTCTCTCTCTCTCTCTCTCTCTCTCTCTCTCTCTCTCTCTCTCTCTCTCTCTCCCTCTCCTTTACCAATAAACCGTGTTCAGTATTTCACTGCTGGACGTCAGTTCTGTACATACTGCAACGCCTTACAATACGGTCGTGTATTGTAGCCTGACAATATGGCCGGGTATTGTAGAGTCTTGCAATATAGCCGTTGTTACATCTTTCTATAAATGGGCTCTTGCTTCCCCATTACAGTCTCTCTAAATATCTATTTAGAGATATTATTATGGGACTATTATCATGGCCATTCCCTATGTCTGTTCAAAGTCAGTATGAAAAGCATTCTCCACAATTTTCCTTTTGTCAAGTGATTTTCACTTATTACCCCAGGTATGGTTCACCCTGTAATTCAACCCGTTCTCGCACTTTCGTATAGTCAATATTGACTTATTAAATACGTGCATATGTGACATACTAACTTATTGTGAATATTTTAGTTTACCTTGATAAGCTTCATAGAAAACACCGACCTTACCTAACCTTCTTAGTATTACTTATATGTTTTCTATGAAGCTTTTCAAAGTAAACTAAAATACTCACAATAAATTAGTAAGTCACATATGCACTTATTTAATAAGTTAATATTGACTGTAAGAAAGTGCGAGAACGGGTTGTGTAATTACCCGCACAGTTGTTAAAGGTTCGGTTGAATAACTCTAGCTACCTCTCGGGAGAACAACCTTGTTCTCCTACAGAGAACGTCACTTTTCGCTCGTATGCGTTACATAAAAACAAAAATGAATTGTACTAGAAAATGGAAGCGGCACGCGAAAGTGACGTTCTTTCTCGTTTTCTGTTTTGGGTCCTCTGGTAGGTTAGGATATGGGCACTTTAGATTGACCGTTTTCTTTAGATTGACCGTTTTCTTGACGTTGGGAAACCACCTTAGGAGGACGGGCTGGGTTGGGGGGGGGGTTTACCTTGTGAGTAGAGAAGCCAGGGAATATAGTCAGTAAGGTGTTGGACTCTCGTCTGGTGAGAAACTTGTAATATATAAGTCTTAAGAATTGCTTAGGCTAAGTTAGTAAAGTTTGTGGGCTGGTAATGTAACTTTGTAATTTGCTTTTTGTGAAAGTCCGAGTCATTTGTTAATATTTTGTCTCTATTTATGTGTCGCTATTTTTATGTGTACAATCTTGCAATTGTTAAATTTGTGTTTGTTTTAATTAGAGTATCATTTGTTTTATTTTAGGTTTTGAGTTGAGTTCTGTTTTCTCATAGCATATTGACTTAAATGTGGCTTTTTATGGTAAGTTTAACACTCCATCAGTTGAGTTCTGTTTTCTCATAGCTTATTGACTTAAATGTGGCTTTTTATGGTAAGTTTAACACTCCATCAGTTGGGTATCACCGTATATCTTAATTAACGTAATATCGTGTATTATAGTCTTGCAATATGGCTGTGTATTACAGATAATTGCAATATTATCATGTGTTGCAGCGTTACTGCAAGCTGATAGTCCATGCTCATTTCCCTTCCATGGGCTAAATGATCTCTTTAGAGTCTTACAAAGTAGTAAGATCCCAATGGGTTAAATAAATTGTTACTTTAATAAATGAAAACCAGTGTAAGACCGAGGAACTGAACGACATTATGTATAACTGATAAATTACTCAAAATCGGACAAAAATGTAAAATAAATGAATATATTGAAGCCGCTTGTAAAAAAGCTTGTTTTCCCCCCTCCGTAATCAGGTCAGGGGCCAGATTCACGAAGCAGTTACGCAAGCACTTACGAACCTGTACATCTTTTCTCAATCTTTGGCGGCTTTCTTTACAATTATTAAACAGTTAATGAGCTCCAAAGCACCAGGAGGCTGTTTATAACAATAACAACAGTTGACTGGCAACTTTTCATGCTTGTAAACTGTTTAATAAATGTAACCAAAACTGCTCAAGATTGAGGAAAGATGTACACGTTCGTAAGTACTTGCGTAACTGCTTCGTGAATAATGGGCCCTGGTGGCCTACTTGTTCACGGAGGTGCGGACGCCGGACTTGTAAATCCTCACCAGCCTTCCGGTGGGTCCAGCACTGTCAGGACAAATTACATCTTTGATCGAGACCACTTTCTTACACGCATCTTCTTGAAGAGTTGATTTAGAGCCTCGCGCCACGCCACGGATGGTGCTAAATGTGTATTATTATTAAGATTGATGATTCTTCGGACCAAGCCGTTGTGGTTCCCGGATGTCGAGTATGCAAGAATTTAGAGTTAGCGTCGAAGCGTTCAGGCATTTTCTCTCGGTTAATGTACTTTACGAGGGAAAAATAATGGATAATAAGTGAGACTTGCGTACATTGTTCTAATATGGCATATGATATGGGCAGTGTATTTACAACAAAAATATTAAAATTTACCCCTTTTTTAAGATAATATATTATAATTCTTCCTTGCTTCGGAAGTGACATGAAACACTATATTGCGTTGAAGCGCATGGATGGTAGAGACACACACACACAGAACGGGCTACATGTTTTTTTGTTTCAGCTAAATACATAAACTCTACAGCGTGTTTTATGCTTGGATAATGCAGCTGGCACTAATTAGACCGTGTTGCATAAAGATTTAGCACAGACTTGGAATTACAGAGTGAGAGGAATAACATACACTGGCAAATGTGTAGATATGTTTGCATGTGTGCATGCATGAGCACTACTGTTGACGGAGGAACATATACACGCATTTTTTTAAAGTAAATTTAATAAGAAAAAAGAAAAACGCTGGAATAGAGGCTATTGGGAAAGAGGAGATAAGTGCTCAAGCTTGTCCCTACAAGTACATTATATTTGTATATTTTATATATATATATATATAGGTCAAATATATAATATATATTTATACATATACATATATCTACATACATGTAAACAAATTCACAAAAGAGAATCTTTTTGTCAACCTCACCAAAGAACGACATCGATTATGAGCTTAGAATTTCCATGAGCCCAATATGCTCTCAGAAACCCCAATGACACTCAGTAATGATGAGAGTATTGGATGACGCGGTATTTAGAGCCGCACCGGAGCCTCGGGGTGCTGTCGGTAATGAATTGAATTCTTGAATTCTCTGAATATTAGTGAAAGGTGTTGGAATTCGATAGTAGCTGAAGGAGATAAAACACACACACACACACACACACACACACACACACACACACACACACACACACACACACACACACACACACACACACACACACACACACACACACACACACACACACACACACACACACACATCTTACCCACCCTTACACTACCTCCAAACTCCTTCAACCCAAATCCCTACACAACCCCATTCCGGACCAACAGCTAACAATGCCATTAGCAATTAGTACAGTAAAAGCCTTGCAGGCCCTTGGGACCACTTGTGACCTCATTTTGCTAATTAGAAACAATTGGGAGAATACGATGCTATGCCACACCAGCATTATTTGTGCTTGAGGGATGGAATTCAGTTTGCCAAGAAAATTGAAATATGAAAGACTGAGATTTTAAAAATAAGGAAAATAGGATAGTTTCATAACAAAAAAAAATTCATAACTCATAACAAAAGTATTATGAGGGAGTAAGTGCGAGTATGCACTTATACTATATAAGTGCGAGTATGCACTTATACTCGCAATTCACACCGAAATCATTAATTTTACCTTGAGGTAAAATGAGGTTTGTGCCTCGGAGAGGCTACAGGATCCAGTAAGTTCAACTTCGATTTCAACTCCTTTCCATGTTGTAGCCCAGTCGATTAAGACAGCGTCTGGGATACTCTCGGACGCAGGTTCGAATCCTCGTCACTGCCCTTGTGGATTTGTTTACCTTGAGGTTTAAAGTAAATTTTGGTAAAATTTTACCTTTGACCTATTTAACCTTAAAATTTCCACATCAAAATCCTGTTTACTGGTATTCAAATTTCCTAGTGTTGATATATCGCTTAATCTTTCTATATCTTTCCCCCACATTTATTCTCGTTCTCACTTACTCTCACAATCACACTCACATCACTCTTCTCACACTCATACCTCACAGTCACACTCACACAAGCTTCACACTCCAAGCTACACACCTCCCCACTCCCCTCTCTCTTGCTAAAGACCTACCGGTTTCGTCCACAGCTGCTCCGCAGGCGGAGATCATCGGGGCCCCGGACATGCACGTGGACAAGGGGTCTACCATCAACCTGACTTGTGTGGTGGAGCTCAGCCCCAAGCCACCAGCCTTCATCCTCTGGTACCACAACTACAAGGTAATCCCGCGACCTTCTAGCGTCGTGGCATGACGGCTTGTTTCAAGGAGCGGTTTTCTTCTGTGAGGGACAATGATGGTAGCTGATTATTTTGTTTTTGTGCCCCTCAATGGAATTCGGAAATGCATTTTCTGTATTCAAATATTCGGTAACCGAGTGGTATTGTATCGCTGGCAAGATTCGGTTCACGCCACACGTACGGTATCTTATCGTCTCTCACATGCAACCGATGAGTCACAATAACGTGGCTAACGTGACTTGAGAATGGTCCAGGACGGTCCGAAACGTCGTCGTCCCTTCACCTTCTAGTGTGTGGTCTGGTCAAAATCCTCTCTCACTCTCCCCGCATTGGACGACGACTTGTGCTCTAGCTATGTCAGGTCAGGAAAGTGGTTCCCAACCACGCCAGCGCGAGCCTGGCGGCTTAATCCATTTGCCGAGACGACTAATTACCTCGCATTAAACAGCTTAGGCGAGAGACAGGAAGCTACAGCCGCTACATTGCAGAACTTGTCCTTGTCTCGCGTAAATGAAATCAGCAACTTGGACTGGTCGGTAGAGCGATGATCTTAATTATTGCAGGGTCAGCGTTCGATCCCCGAATGAAATGAAATTATCAGGAGAAAGGGCCAAGCCATTACGAATATATATAGCACTTGGAAGGGGTCAGGATAAGGATTTGGGATGTGACGGGAGGTGAGGGAAAGGAATGGTGCCCAACCACTTGGACGGTCGGGTATTGAACGCCGACCTGCATGAAGGGAGACCATTGCCCTACCGTCCACCGTCTTCGATCCCCGAAGTGGCAGCATGCTTTCACCCTATCTATATATCCCAGCTCCTTGTTCTCATCTTCCCTGCACAGAGATATAGGGGGCGTATTGGCACTGCGCTTTGTCCTCGTGGCAGCTTTACCACCCGCACCCTTAACACACTGCACCAGTTACACTGAAGCACTTTGTCTCGTGTTGGTGAGAGGAAGTTTAGTATGGTCGCGAGGACCAAAACTAATGCTAATGATCGGAGCACTAATAGGGTGCTAATGATCGGAGAACTAATAGGGTGCTAATGATCGGAGAACTAATAGGGTGCTAATGATCGGAGTACTAATAGCGTGCTAATGATCGGAGCGCATAGACTCTCGACTGCTCAATAATGTCCTCTTTTCTGGACAAAAGATCTACTTGAAAATCTGGTTAAGTATCGATCGTTAATAAATAATGTAGTTTAAAAATATGAATTTATTGCCTCCGTTTATAATATTATGAATTATAATTATAGTTTAATTAACAGAAGGTAGCCCGGTAGGAGAGTTTATCTCTGAACATCTACAGATATATTTCTTGAAGATTAACTACGCTGTTCGCTAGTTACTGCTATACGTAATAACCGCAGACAACGACAATTATGAAGAATTTTGAGCTGTCGTTAATTAAGAACAAATTACAAGCTTTGGTCGATAATTTCACATCTGCGGCGATAATCAATCAGTTATAGTATTTTAAAGCACGTAGTATTAATTTACGTACTTCATTCCAATACAATAATCCCGTATTAAAACCATCGAAAATTAGCTACCAACATTTTGCAGCCAAAATCAAAACAAGGAGCCCTTGGGTTCAAATATAATCAAATAGTGACATATTACAATCAACTTGGCCGCGCTTCAAGTTATAACCCTTGACCTGTAAACATTTCCTCAATCGACGTAACTGAACTACGTCTTACCTAACTACGCCTAACTACGCCTTAGCCTATGGGTTAGTAATACCTATATACAAAATGTAAATAACAAAAAGTATATTCACAGAAGCCTTTTACAGCGTCTAATGACAGGTTTCTGTAAACACAATATATTGTAATTCGAGCCTAAAAATGTTCCAATAACACGTTGGTTATTAATAGCATTTTATATAACAAAAAAGTTTATTATACCTTACTTAGGATTCATCCTGCCAAATGGTGTCTAGGGCCAGTATTCATCAAGAATTTACCCATAAACTGACGAAACCAGTACATCTTTCCTTAATCACAGAGGCTTGACTTACATATATTAAACACTTTACGAGATTCAAACCTTCATAATCCAAGGTTATTATCGTCATAAAGACCTCATAGTGCTCACGAGCTCACAAATTGCTTAATAAACGTCAACAAATTCGCCATCATTGTTCAGAGATGTACAGGTTTCGTAGGTGATCTTTCGATCTTATCTTTCCTCAGGTGGTGACCTATGATTCGCCCAGAGGAGGCATTACCCAGGTGACAGAGAGAGGCAACAAAACCCGTGGGTACCTGCTTATACAGGTAAGGGAGAAGCAGAGAGAGAGAAAAGAGAGAGAATGACAGAGATATAGAGAGAGCATGTGTGTGAAAAAGACAGAAATATTGATTATAGATGCTGTCTGCTTATAAGCTTAATTATAGAGAATATATAATAATCTCCAGTTATCCTCAAGTTAATCATACTCCCTTCTACTACAGGACGCCAAGGCTTCAGACACCGGGAACTACTCCTGTGCTCCCTCCAACACCACCCCCACCACCCTCAGGGTCCACGTCCTCAATGGTGAGTGTTGGAGAGAGGGGAAGAGAGGGAGGGTGGAGTGGTGGAGAAGGGGGGAGGTAGAGGACGTTGCTCCCTTCAACACTTCCGCCACTGCTCTCAGGGTTCAATTCCCCAACTCTGAGGGTTGGAGGGAAGGAGAAAGGAAGGGAAAGATGAAAAGAGAGAGAGAGAGAGAGAGAGAGAGAGAGAGAGAGAGAGAGAGAGAGAGAGAGAGAGAGAGAGAGAGAGAGAGAGAGAGAGAGAGAGAGAGAGAGAGAGAGAGAGAGAGAGAGATTAAACAAATTACCTCTCCCAAAACCAGCAATAATAGTAATAATAATAATAATACTAATAAATTGATCATTAAATAAAAAGCCAGGACGGTACATTTAGTTAAGATAAAGCTCTGTGTACCGGGCCCAGTACCGTACCTACAAGAGAGGTACCGCTAGTCTGCAGGTAGCTGCAGGTACACTACACAGGGAGCACAATCGGCTCTCACCTTCTCTTCTCATTCTTACCTCAAGTATATATAACCCAACCCAGCTCGAATAACTTTTAATCAACGTTTAATCAAAGTTTAATCAACGTTGATTCACAGCTGCTTCATCAGTGTTGCGTCAGTGTTGTTGGAATATTATCAACACTGAACATTCCAAAGAAAACTATTACAAGACACGCCAAAAATTTAGAATTGAAATATATAATTTTGATAATAATTATAATAATGCTAATAATAATAAACAATATTAAAAAAATAAAATCAGTCCTAGCTAGTAAACTAGAAAATAACAATAGTGATATATAATAATTAGAAGAATAATAATAATAGTTTAAAATCAATATTTACCTATTCCCTCTTCCCGTACCCAAACATACACCTCCCCCAAATATACACAACCCCCCCCCCCCCAACCAAATGCTAACATCAGCTAAGCATCATACTGTCTTACCGTTGCCTGGAGCTCCGGCAACCCGCTTACCAAATTGCAATCTTTGCCACTATAGCGGAACTTATGCATTAATTAATCCTGGAGGGGACATTATCCCCGGCCTGCTGGCTCAGGCTTCAACAAGGCAACGGAGGGCGGAGCGCATATCTCCTTAACTTAGTGGTTGAATTTAACGTTGTTGTTGGCATAAGTGAGTTCATTTGTCAGTAGTGTGTGTGTGTGTGTTCTCTCTGTCAGTGATATTGTGTTGACTGTTTGTCTCTCTTTCTGCCCCAACGGTGGAGGCCAGACTCTTGGCCTCGCCCAACTTTCTATCGTGAATGGTCTGGGGTATGGGACGGACATAGGATGGTCAGGATAGGTCTAAGTTAAATAGTTTAAGAAATATTTATAATTATATACAACCCCGAGCCATTTTCTCAGTCAAGTGTGGGAGTTAATAGTAAAATATGGCGGGTGATTAACGTAGACTTTGTAATATCTGAGTTCTAAAATTTCTAAGATCAATACAGTTGGTTCAGTGGTTAATATATATTCATGTATTCATATATACATAGATAGACAGACAGATGGATAGTTAGATGGATGGACAAATTGAGAACTTGATTGATACATTGATTGATAGATGGGGGTGGATATATGGGATAGTAGAATGGATATATTGATTGATAAATAGGTGGATGGATAGATAGTGATGGACGGACAGATGGTTGGATAGAAAGATTGATAGCTAGTTAGAGGTATAGATAAGTGGATGGATAGATCGATGGATATATGGATTAATAGATGGATAGATTGATGTATGGATGGATGTATGGATAGATGATGGATGGATAGATGTATGGATAGAAGATGGATGGATAGATTATTAGATGGATAGATTGTTAGATGGATCGATATATAGATAGGTGGACCGAATGATAGATGGATAGACAAATGTATGGGTAAGTAAGAAAATAATATCAGTGAAAAATACTCTAAATATAATAGTTACCCCTTTACTCTGAGAAAGAAGGGCGACCGAAGAAACCTTTGACGTTGTGGGAGGATCGTTTATTTTATGTGAGTATGGGCAAATTATGAATAGCAAAAAATTTCTGTTAATTTTCCCAGGGTAGTGTATTACTACCAAATTTTTTGTTATGTTTATTTTGAAAATATTTAGCTGTGTTGCCGGCGGGCAGTGAAAAGAATCGTCGTGGGGATCTGAGTGAAATACTGGCACGCAGTTTCCTTTTTTTTAATTCTTTAGACCTCGATTAGCCTGTATTCATCCCATACCAGAGACCATTCACCTTGGACAGACAAACAGATAAGCAAACAAACAGATATTATATATAACAGATATATACCGCAATTGGACAACCTTATTATTTTATATTGAATATTGAATCTAATTGTATATATTTTATATTGAAAGTTAGTAAGCTTCAAGAGATAAATATTAGAAACTTTTTAAGGCACTACGGGCTCACCATAGCCCGTGCTACTTGGAATTTTGTTCCAGGTAGCAAATCTTTAACAACAACAACATAGAAACTAGACAGTTTGACCATGATAGCAGAAAACGTCACGAAGTTATCAGTGGATAAATACACAAAGTTGACTTTGCGACAGAATGATCAGAACTTCCTACATTATTCCCTCTATTCATATATACCAAAGTTACTTTTCTTTAATGATCTTGATATATAAATAGTTTTCCGAATAATTCCTTGAGAGATGCATTAAAATGTAGAATAATTTCCACGATTTTCTCAGTCTCACATAAAAACAAGAATCAAAATTTTTCGTTGTGCCAAATGACATATGTATTTTTTTCTACAGGTGAGACTCCAGCTGCCATGCAGACCAGTGGAGGTGTGGCCACCGTCGCCCCGCCCACAAGCCACGCCTACCTGCTCCACCCACTGCCACTTCTGCTGCTGCTCCTACTGGTGGTACACGCCTGCGACCCCACCCAACCAGCAACCTTTTGTAGAGTTATTTGAGGGCGTGTGGGTATTTGCGCGTAGAGGTCTGGGTGTGTGGACGTTGGCGTGAGTGTTTGTGGAGGTGGGTGTACATTGGTGTGTGTGTGTGTGTGTGTGTGTGTGTGTGTGTGTGTGTGTGTGTGTGTGTGTGTGTGTGTGTGTGTGTGTGTGTGTGTGTGTGTGTGTGTGTGTGTGTGATTGTATGAGTAGGTGTCGTATCGTGCGGTAATTTGAGGATGGAAATGGGAGGGCGTGTGCTTGATGTGTGTGTGTGTTTCTGAGGTGTCAGCGTGCAGTTGTGTGTGTGTGTGTGTGCCACACACCCCAAAACGGGTGTGTGGGCGTGTGGTTGGTGGTGTGGAGCGAGGAAGGGGGGGGGGAGGCGCCTGGGAGGACGATTTCTTTCTAATGTGGGAGAAGGCTTACCGTGGGTGCGTGAGAGGGAGTAGAGATTCAAGTCCACTACGGGCTCACCATAGCCCGTGCTACTTGGAACTTTTGTGTTCCGGGTAGCTGAATCTATAACAACAAGTAGAGATTGCAAGTATTTTGCAGGTGTCTCGCATGACAGTGTGGGTGTGGCATGACAGTGTGGGTGTGGCATGACAGTGTGGGTGTTGCATGACAGTGTGGGTGTGGCATGACAGTGTGGGTGTGGCATGACAGTGTGGGTGTGGCATGACAGTGTGGGTGTGGCATGACAGTGTGGGTGTGGCATGACAGTGTGGGTCTCGCATGACAGTGTGGGTCTGGCATGACAGTGTGGGTCTGATATGACAGTGTGGGACTGGCATGACAGTGTGGGTGTGGCATGACAGTGTGGGTGTGGCATGACAGTGTGGGTCTGACATGACAGTGTGGGTCTCGCATGACAGTGTGGGTCTGGCAGGACAGTGTGGGTGTGGCATGACAGTGTAGGTCTGATATGACAGTGTGGGTCTGGCATGACAGTGTGGGTCTGGCATGACAGTGTGGGTCTGGCATGACAGTGTGGGTCTGACATGACAGTGTAGGTCTGGCATGACAGTGTGGGTCTGGCATGAGAGTGTGGGTCTGGCATGACAGTGTGGGTCTGACATGACAGTGTAGGTCTGGCATGACAGTGTGGGTCTGGCATGACAGTGTGGGTCTGGCATGACAGTGTGGGTCTGGCATGACAGTGTGGGTCTGACATGACAGTGTAGGTCTGGCATGACAGTGTGGGTCTGACATGACAGTGTGGGTCTGGCATGACAGTGTGGGTCTGACATGACAGTGTAGGTCTGGCATGACAGTGTGGGCCTGACATGACAGTGTGGGTCTGGCATCACAGTGTGGGTCTGACATGACAGTGTAGGTCTGGCATGACAGTGTGGGTCTGGCATGACAGTGTGGGTCTGGCATGACAGTGTGGGTCTGGCATGACAGTGTGGGTCTGACATGACAGTGTGGGTCTGGCATGACAGTGTGGGTCTGACATGACAGTGTGGGTCTGGCATGACAGTGTGGGTCTGACATGACAGTGTGGGTCTGGCATGACAGTGTGGGTCTGGCATGACAGTGTGGGTCTGGCATGACAGTGTGGGTCTGGCATGACAGTGTGGGTCTGACATGACAGTGTGGGTCTCGCATGACAGTGTGGGTCTGGCATGACAGTGTGGGTCTGGCATGACAGTGTAGGTCTCGCATGACAGTGTAGGTCTGGCATGACAATGTAGGTCTCGCATGACAGTGTGGGTCTGGCATGATAGTGTGGGTCTGGCATGACAGTGTGGGTCTGGCATGACAGTGTGACTCTGGCATGACAGTGTGGGTCTGGCATGACAGTGTGACTCTGGCATGACAGTGTGGGTCTGGCATGACAGTGTGGGTCTGGCATGACAGTGTGGGTCTGACATGACAGTGTGGGTCTGGCATGACAGTGTGGGTCTCGCATGACAGTGTGGGTCTGGCATGACAGTGTGGGTCTGGCATGACAGTGTGGGTCTGGCATGACAGTGTGGGTCTGGCATGACAGTGTAGGTCTGGCAGGACAGTGTGGGTCTGACATGACAGTGTGGGTCTCGCATGACAGTGTGGGTCTGGCATGACAGTGTGGGTCTGCCATGACAGTGTGGGTCTGGCATGACAGTGTGGGTCTGGCATGACAGTGTGGGTCTGACATGACAGTGTGGGTCTGGCATGACAGTGTGGGTCTGGCATGACAGTGTAGGTCTGGCAGGACAGTGTGGGTCTGACATGACAGTGTGGGTCTCGCATGACAGTGTGGGTCTGGCATGACAGTGTGGGTCTGGCATGACAGTGTGAGTCTGGCATGACAGTGTGAGTCTGGCATGACAGTGTGGGTCTGGCATGACAGTGTGAGTCTGGCATGACAGTGTGGGTCTGGCATGACAGTGTGAGTCTGGCATGACAGTGTGAGTCTGGCATGACAGTGTGAGTCTGGCATGACAGTGTGGGTCTGGCATGACAGTGTGAGTCTGGCATGACAGTGTGGGTATGGGCTCGCACATGTCAAAACGTGGGCATATGGACGCTAATAATAACATTTTGTATACATAGGAGTAAGTATAGTGTTACAGGGCTGTATCACTATCTGTATAGTGATACAGTGATAATGTTCCAATATATACTATACTATATAGTGATACTGTACCACAATATATACTGTCTGGGATTGCGTGTATATGTATGGGCGTATGTGCTTGTGATATGGGTGTAGGAGCTACGTCCATCAGCCAAGTATACCACTACCGTATATATTATACTCTGTATATATATGTATGTATATATATATATATATATATATATATATATATATATATATATATATATATATATATATATATATATATATATATATATGTATATATATATATATATGTATATATATATATATACAGATAGATAGATACTCCCTCTGGTTAGATTTGTCAGAACCCTTAGCCTCGGAGAAGAAAATAAATTACATTCGAAGGAGCTATTTTAAACTTCGTGTATGATCTTGTACATAGTCGTCTCCTGCTTTATACATATATTTATATATTTTTTTTCACCACCTGATTGTTATACATTATATATGCGACATTTAGGAGTATTAGGTATCTGTAAACATTCGTGAATAAGGTGATAAAATTGTGACAGATGTCTTGCACGGGTTGAGAAATATTTTATAAACATACAGGCACTTGTCCCCCCCATACGTTGGTGTGAGTGTAGGGGGGGTGTTATAGAATATGGCTAGAGGCGGAGTGGTTGAATAATTCTATCGGAAATCTTATTCATATTCAACTGAATATTGGTCACTTGATAATGAAGTGGAAAACTTTCTACTTAAATGATTATTTACACTTAAATGGGTCTGACACTTGTCACAGCAGGATGAGTCTCGCTAAGAGTCACCTATGAGCACCTATGAAGGGAGATGGGAAGTGATTTACAGATGGAGTAGAGGCAGCGTCACATATTCCATGCAGGTATAGAGAGATAGAGATAACGTTGATTAGGTAATCTTGCCCAACCTTCTCTTCAGTTGTCAAGGGCACCATGTGAGGGGTACACTGCCAGGGGACTCCCAATCCTACTGCCACCAACAACCAGTGAGAATACAGGGTAAGTTTACCCCAGTCCTATCGTCAGTTTACCTCAGTCCTCTCGACAGGGTAACAACCTCTCTACATAAAGGGATTGAACATATTCGGCTATTTCCACTAATTTGTATTCATTTCTGTCTGCCTCAGAAGATGCTGATGTGTGTTTTATCGAAACGCATCCCATAGCAACACATTAGGTCCATGAAATGGGTGATATTATCTTTTGTGAGAAATTTTCAAATTTTTGTTCGAAGTGAAAAGAAAGTTAGATGAATAGAAAACATTCATACTAGATTCGTTGATTTAACCTTTCTTGTAATTTACAATAAAATTCATGTATATATATATATATATATATATATATATATATATATATATATATATATATATATATATATATATATATATATATATATATATATATATATATATATATATATATATATATATATATATATATATATATATATATGTGTGTGTGTGTGTGTGTGTGTGTGTGTGTGCGTGTGTGTGTGTGTGTGTTTGAGGTACAGGTTAGTGCACATACATTCCATCCTCTCTCCCTAAAATAAGATTGTTTGTACAAAGGAAGTTTTCTGCATGGATTTGTCATCACACGGATTGGATTCTCCACAAATTCCTGAATCAAATCTTTTTTTCCGGATGCACCCAACTTTCAGAGGTAAGCTAAATCACTTTTAACGTCGTGAAAATGACCTCTGTGTTGCCCTACGAAGGGCTTGAAAAAATAAGAACTATCGAAGGAGTTTGTGAAAATCCAATTCCAATTATAGATTAAGTTTACATACATTCCAGCATTTTGGATTTTTGCATTAATGATGAAGATTTGTAAATAGAAACCCAAGAGGTCAGTCAATATTTACGAGTAAGTGTAAACAAGGGCCAATAATATGTAAATACATGTCATACAGAAACCTTCATATTCACAGAAATCGGGTTTTAACAAGGCTGAATGTTTATATATATATATATATATATATATATATATATATATATATATATATATATATATATATATATATGACAATGTCAGACCAACAGGAAATTCCTGTTTCATATTCCTCCGTGGTCTGACATTGTCACATTCTTAATCACGTATTTATTTTCGTGATATACACACACACACACACATATATATATATATATATATATATATATATATATATATATCAGCTCTAAGAAATCCTGAGTATCTAAAATGTTATCTATAGAGGTGTATGAATAATTTGAGAGATAAGCTCTAAGAGAACCTGAATATTCACAATAATCAGATCTTTAAAAAAAAGGCCAAAATACATACAAAAAAAGGCCAAGGAATAATTATAATTTTTGTAAATTGTTTATCCCTAAAGACGCCTGGTTTTCAGTAATTACCTATCACAAAAGCTCGTGAGGTTGAGTTGAAGACCATCATTTTCCATCGGAGACGAAAAAAATTCTACCCAAGGAAAATAAATTAAATATATACATAAATGAATATACAAAATATACATAAACTCTCAGCATTTATAAATCTCTCTGTACAAGGATTAAAAAAGAAATTACCGATAGCCCTACAAAAAAATCCTTGTGTGGTTCCAAAAATCCAAAGAATTTTTTAGTGTGTACGTTTAAATATTTATTGAAAGGACATGCACGCCACACGGACAAAATTTATTTTACCTTTGTGTAGATATTGTGATAATGAAGTTGCAGTCTCTGACTGGGGGAGGAGTGTAGATGTTTGGACTTTTGTGGACTCTTTTGGTAATTCCATTTTCTTGTAAATATTGTAAAATAAACTTCCTTTATATATCTAATTTGTCGTATCATTTACCTTCTGTTCCATACTCCTCTCACTGTTCCAGGAGTTTAGGGGTAAAGGACGAGAAATACAGAAAGTAATTTTGAGAGAGTGAATTAGAGAGAGAGGATGAGACAGAGACAGCGAGAGAAAGGGAGAAGGAGATAAAGGGAGAGAGAGAGAGAGAGAGAGAGAGAGAGAGAGAGAGAGAGAGAGAGAGAGAGAGAGAGAGAGAGAGAGAGAGAGAGAGAGAGAGAGAGAGAGAGAGAGAGAGAGAGAGAGAGAGAGAGAGAGAGAGAGAGAGAGAGAGAGAGAGAGAGAGAGAGAGAGAGAGAGAGAGAGAGAGAGAGAGAGAGAGAGAGACAGAGAAAGAGAGACAGAGAGAGAGACAGATATATTATTATTATTATTACTGTATTATTATTATTATTAACATTAATATCTATGATAGAGTGATGATTTGGTTAATAACCTTAATGTTAGTTTAACACTAACAAAATCCGGTGTTTGTGGAGGTAATGGGAGGTAGAGTTATCAGTGATAACCTTGATAACAATGAGAACAATGTTGGTTATGATGTTTGATGACGAATTGGAATGACAGCAATTAATCACATGTTGGAGAGACTCGTCCTGGTTTATTGAAGAGAGTTGATGAACACGAAAAAGCAGCAACAAAATTTGATAAGAATAAAGCCATTGCCTACCATTCCTGGATGTTAAATCAAAGGATAGATTTTAATAACAGTAGAATTCTTGACAATTGCTCAAATATCAAATAAAGACGCCTAATAGAATGAGTATGTTGACCAGACCATACACACTAGAAGGTGAAGGGACGACGACGTTTCGGTCCGTCCTGGATCATTCTCAAGTCGACTCTCACAATCGACTTGAGAATAGTCCAGGACGGACCGAAATCTCGTCGTCCCTTCACCTTCTAGTGTGTGGTCTGGTCAACATATTTTAGCCACGTTATTGTGACTCATCGCCTGAAAATAGAATGAATAATTACAAAACTTCTATAGAGGACAGTAAAGAACCATAAATATTTTAGTAAAGTAGATGAGATTAGCTGAAAAATTATTCTTACGGAAGCAAAACTAACTAATCTCATTAATTCACACAAGCACAGACGACCTTGTTGGCGTCCAGGATATAGAGAGAATAACTCCGCCGAACCCCTGCCCACAGTTCCCGGAAATCAGGATAATTGAGCATTTTTCTATAACTGCAACAGCCATCCCTTGGTGAGTCCCCGGGGAACATAATCACAACAACGTCTAATGATGAACTCCAAGTGATGGGCTCAACCCAGATTTATAAAAGCAAACTCCTATAGAGCCTTGTCCAGCTTTCGGGGTATTCATGCCCATGCCACCTCTTGGATGGCTTAATCTTCATCAATCATCATCAGCTTGTGTACAGTAACTTGAGAAATGATGTAAGTTACATCCTTCACCTTCACTAAGAAGCTACTTACAAGCATAGAAGGCTTATACTATTAGATCAGCAACACGATCATATTCAGCCGAACAGATTTATATATTTTAAAGTACTGAATTGCCAGGAGTATGGTTCCCTGGAAGACCAGGTTCGAATCCTTCAGGGATCTTAGAGTTTACAGTTGTACATTGGTTTGGGAACCATTCAAGCTTTCAAGGAACACAAGATAATTACCCACAGCCCCTGTGCATGGGACCAGTCACTACGCTCTCCGAGTAATTATTTATAAAGCGAACAACACAAGTGTTCGATGCAACGTAATTAATGGTAATGGCAATTAATGGCATGTTTGATTACCACATAATATATATATACAACTAATTGGTCCATTATTAGGAACATGCTTAGCACCTCACTACTTAAGTCTGAACTGATCCCTTAACACACATGCAGTAATAATAATAATAATAATAATAATAATAATAATAATAATAATAATAATAATAATAATAATAATAATAATAATAATAATAATAGTAATAATAATAATATTAATAATAAAGCATATAAATACGAAAAGAGGAAAAATACGTGGACTTTGATATAACAATTTAAAGAAGCCACGTTTTTACCTATCAATTAGAGCTCTGCTGAAGTTTTAATTTTAACTAACATAAAAAAAAATCAACCAAAAAGTAATATTTTCAAAGAACTAGTAGCTGCAATGTCAGCTAAGTTGCCATCATGAATCCTGAAGACATGTCGGCTAAGTTATCATCATGTCAGTTGAGTTGAAAGGAAGGAATTAAGATTCGTGAAGTGTCTGGGACGACTCTGACACGAGTAAATATTTCCGTGTCCAAATGTCATTTAACTTTGCACCAGGGATGTCGTCGATATGAATCCTCTGGGAATTAAGAGCAATCCCGCTGCCAAGTTTGTGGCCGCCACTGGCAGCGAGAGATCACGGAAGGAGATACAAGCGGGGCCGCCCAGAGAGAGGAGAGATGGATGGGTGAGGACAGACACGAGATGATAAAATGGAACAAGAAAAAAATTACATTTATAAGTCATATTATAGGGACCCATTGCCTCGGAGAAGAAAAATAAAAAATATTCAGAGAAGACCTTGTAGATCCTTACTGAACACTTGGATATTTTGTTATATTATATATAAAAAAATATTATATATGTCATATTATATATATGTAAATATTATATATGTCATATTATATATATGTAAATATTATATATGTCATATTATATATATGTAAATATTATATATGTCATATTATATATATGTAAATATTATATATGTCATATTATATATATGTAAATATTATATATGTCATATTATATATATGTAAATATTATATATGTCATATTATATATATGTAAATATAAATATATATATATATATATATATATATATATATATATATATATATAAATATATATATATATATATATATATATATATATATATGACAATGTCAGACCACGGAGGAAAAATGAAACAGGAAATTTCCTTAAGTACTTTCGTATATTAAATACATCTTCTTCGTCGACCTTCTGAAGATGTATTTAATATACGAAAGTACTTAAGGAAATTTCCTGTTTCATTTTTCCTCCGTGGTCTGACATTGTCACATTCTTAATCACGTGTTTATTTTCGTGATATACATATATATATATATATATATATATATATATATATATATATATATATATATATATATATATATATATATATATATATATATATATATATATATATGCAGAAAATCCACAGAGAAATATGAAATGAGGTGAACGTTTCGGCTTTGTTAAAGCCTTTGTCAACACCAGACTGACTCAGAGTCAGTCTGGTGTTGACAAAGGCTTTAACAAAGCCGAAACGTTCACCTCATTTCATATTTCTCTGTGGATTTTCTGCATAAAATGATCAGTGTTTTGTGATCGTCAATTGCATATATATATATATATATATATATATATATATATATATATATATATATATATATATATATATATATATATATATATATATATATATATATATATATATATATATATATATATATATATATATATATATATATGTCGTACCTAGTAGCCAGAACTCACTTCTCAGCCTACTATGCAAGGCCCATTTTGCCTAATAAGCCAAGTTTTCATGAAGTAATTGTGTTTCGACTACGTAACCTACCTACCCTAACCTAACCTAACTTTTTCGGCTACCTAACCTAACCTAATCTATAAAGATAGGTTAGGTTAGGTTAGGTAGGGTTGGTTAGGTTCGGTCATATATCTACGTTAATTTTGACTCGAATAAAAAAAATTGACCTCATACATAATGAAATGGGTAGCTTTATCATTTCATAAGAAAAAAATTAGAGAAAATATATTAATTCGGGAAAACTTGGCTTATTAGGCAAATCGGGCCTTGCATAGTAGGCCCAGAATTGCGTTCTGGCTACTAGGTACGACATATATATATATATATATATATATATATATATATATATATATATATATATATATATATATATATATATATATATATATATATATATATATATATATATATATATATATAATTATATTTTATCAACCACAATGAACGTCGATAATAAGATTTCACTTACCTGGGCCCCTATTAAAGCCGCGAACCCCCGACCCCCAATAGTGAGAGACGGAAGCTCTAACAGGCACAGTTACTCAACTGCCACAATAACAATGGATTCCAGAAGGACCTCACTGCTGCCCAATCTTAAAGATACTGAATAACAAAGAGTCATTGATTTAGACGTAAGGAAATTATTTTATATTATCATATAATTTCCCCAGAGACTGTAAGGATTTCAACTTTTCGTTATCCGTGAAAGCTGTCCAGCAAGACCCCCGTTAGCAGGTTATAATCTATTTTTTTTTTACTCTTTATTGTTTTGACCTCAATTGTAGAAACTTTCATTGTTGGAAAATATCTACTTTGGACTTCCCAAAGTATCCATTTTCTTTTTTAGCCGAGTTAGCCCTGGTTGCCGGCGGCGGAGCGTTTAACATCTTCGTTTTCTTCTGACGGGGAGACTAGTAAAAACCTCTAAGCGACCCACAACTTTCATCACTAAAGGACCTCCCACTGGATTAGTTACGTCTGAAGATCGTCTCGCAATGGCCTTGTTTTCCACGGTTTAGTGTACTTATCTCTTTATATGTCTATCTGTGAGTCCAAAGCTGCAGGCCAGACGCTTGGAGCTAGCCTCACGCAAATTGGCAGAGAGAATGGTCTGGTGTACGGGATGAACATAGGATGCACAGAATGGTAGATGGATAGAAGATCAGATGGATGGATTAGATGGACGAATTTGTTGATGGATCCATAGATGTGGAAATAGATGGATAGGAGCGAAAGATGGATGGATAGAGAGCTGGATAAATAGCTGGAAAGATAGATGAATATAATAGATAGATGCTAAACGAATAGATGGATGGATGTATTAATGGGTAGATAGATTACTTAGATGGACAGATGGGAGATAAATAGACAGACCTGTGAAATAGTGGGTACCCCCTTAGTATATATATATATATATATATATATATATATATATATATATATATATATATATATATATATATATATATATATATATATATATATATATATATATATATATATTTTTTAATTTGTGAGGGTACCACTTCTGGTGCCAATGTGGGGACCCATCCCCACATATATATATATATATATATATATATATATATATATATATATATATATATATATATATATATATATATATATATATATATATATATATATATATATTTATATATATATATATATATATATATATATATATATATATATATATATATATATATATATATATATATATGTCGTACCTAGTAGCCAGAACTCACTTCTCAGCCTACTATTCAAGGCCCGATTTGCCTAATAAGCCAAGTTTTCCTGAATTAATATATTTACTATAATTTTTTTCTTATGAAATGATAAAGCTACCCTTTTCACTATGTATGAGGTCAATTTTTTTTTATTGGAGTTAAAATTAACGTAGATATATGACCGAACCTAACCAACCCTACCTAACCTAACCTAACCTATATATATAGGTAAGGTTAGGTTAGGTAGCCAAAAAAAGCTAGGTTAGGTTAGGTTAGGTAGGTTAGGTAGACGAAAAAACATTAATTCATGAAAACTTGGCTTATTAGGCAAATCGGGCCTTGCATAGTAGGCTGAGAAGTGAGTTCTGGCTACTAGGTACGACATATATATATATATATATATATATATATATATATATATATATATATATATATATATATATATATATATATATATATATATATATATATATATATTATTAAATATGACAGAAAAAGTAAGATTAATAATTCTAACACGAATTTTCTCAATCTTTCGTACATTTCTTTTCACTGTTGGAGGTAAATCAAAAATCAATTCTCCAAAATTCATTTTTATTTCTAGTCTGACGCGACACGAGCGCGTTTCGTAAAACTTATTACATTTTCAAAGACTTTAGTTCACAAATACACAACTGAATAGAACTTACGCATCTCCGATTTTATATCTACATTTGAGTGAGGTGGAAGGGGTGATGTGGCATTAACACAAGACAGAACAAGATGTGGCATTAATAGGGTATTAATTTCATCAACACAAGACAGAACAAGAGTATTAATAGGGTATTAATTTCCTCAACACAAGACAGAACACGAAACAATGGGTATTGAATAGAAGTGTATGTAGAAAGCCTATTGGTCCATATTTCTTGATGCTTCTATATTGGAGCGGAGTCTTGAGGTGGGTAGAATATAGTTGTGCATTAATTGGCTGTTGATTGCTGGTGTTGACTTCTTGATGTGTAGTGCCTCGCAAACGTCAAGCCGCCTGCTATCGCTGTATCTATCGATGATTTCTGTGTTGCTTACTAGGATTTCTCTGGCGATGGTTTGGTTGTGGGAAGAGATTATATGTTCTTTAATGGAGCCCTGTTGCTTATGCATCGTTAAACGCCTAGAAAGAGATGTTGTTGTCTTGCCTATATACTGGGTTTTTTGGAGCTTACAGTCCCCAAGAGGGCATTTGAAGGCATAGACGACGTTAGTCTCTTTTAAAGCGTTCTGTTTTGTGTCTGGAGAGTTTCTCATGAGTAAGCTGGCTGTTTTTCTGGTTTTATAGTAAATCGTCAGTTGTATCCTCTGATTTTTGTCTGTAGGGATAACGTTTCTATTAACAATATCTTTCAGGACCCTTTCCTCCGTTTTATGAGCTGTGGAAAAGAAGTTCCTGTAAAATAGTCTAATAGGGGGTATAGGTGTTGTGTTAGTTGTCTCTTCAGAGGTTGCATGGCGTTTCACTTTCCTTCTTATGATGTCTTCGACGAAACCATTGGAGAAGCCGTTGTTGACTAGGACCTGCCTTACCCTACAGAGTTCTTCGTCGACTTGCTTCCATTCTGAGCTGTGGCTGAGAGCACGGTCGACATATGCGTTAACAACACTCCACTTGTACCTGTCTGGGCAGTCGCTGTTGGCATTTAGGCACATTCCTATGTTCGTTTCCTTAGTGTAGACTGCAGTGTGGAAACATCCGCTCTTTTCCATGACTGTTACATCTAGAAAGGGCAGCTTCCCATCCTTTTCCATCTCGTAAGTGAAACGCAGCACGGAACTCTGCTCAAATGCCTCCTTCAGCTCCTGCAGATGTCTGACATCAGGTACCTGTGTAAAAATGTCGAGATGGAAAACTTACGAGATGTCACTTACGAGATGGAAAAGGATGGGAAGCTGCCCTTTCTAGATGTAACAGTCATGGAAAAGAGCGGAGGTTTCCACACTGCAGTCTACACTAAGGAAACGAACATAGGAATGTGCCTAAATGCCAACAGCGACTGCCCAGACAGGTACAAGAGGAGTGTTGTTAACGCATATGTCGACCGTGCTCTCAGCCACAGCTCAGAATGGAAGCAAGTCGACAAAGAACTCTGTAGGGTAAGGCAGGTCCTAGTCAACAACGGCTTCTCCAATGGTTTCGTCGAAGACATCATAAGAAGGAAAGTGAAACGCCATGCAACCTCTGAAGAGACAACTAACACAACACCTATACCCCCTATTAGACTATTTTACAGGAACTTCTTTTCCACAGCTCATAAAACGGAGGAAAGGGTCCTGAAAGATATTGTTAATAGAAACGTTATCCCTACAGACAAAAATCAGAGGATACAACTGACGATTTACTATAAAACCAGAAAAACGGCCAGCCTACTCATGAGAAACTCTCCAGACACAAAACAGAACGCTTTAAAAGAGACTAACGTCGTCTATGCCTTCAAATGCCCTCTTGGGGACTGTAAGCTCCAAAAAACCCAGTATATAGGCAAGACAACAACATCTCTTTCTAGGCGTTTAACGATGCATAAGCAACAGGGCTCCATTAAGGAACATATAATCTCTTCCCACAACCAAACCATCGCCAGAGAAATCCTAGTAAACAACACAGAAATCATCGATAGATACAGCGATAGCAGGCGGCTTGACGTTTGCGAGGCACTACACATCAAGAAGTCAACACCAGCAATCAACAGCCAATTAATGCACAACTATATTCTACCCACCTCAAGACTCCGCTCCAATATAGAAGCATCAAGAAATATGGACCAATAGGCTTTCTACATACACTTCTATTCAATACCCATTGTTTCGTGTTCTGTCTTGTGTTGATGAAATTAATACCCTATTAATGCCACCTCTTGTTCTGTCTTGTGTTGATGAAATTAATACCCTATTAATTCCACCTCACCCCATCCACCTCACTAAAATGTAGATATAAAATCGGAGATGCGTAAGTACTATTCAGTTGTGTATTTGTAAACTAAAGTCTTTGAAAATGTAATAAGTTTTACGAAACGCGCTCGTGTCGCGTCAGACTAGAAATAAAAATGAATTTTGGAGAATTGATTTTTGATTTACCTCCAACAGTGAAAAGAAATGTACGAAAGATTGAGAAAATTCGTGTTAGAATTATTAATCTTACTTTTTCGGTCATATTTAATAATATATATATATATATATATATATATATATATATATATATATATATATATATATATATATATATATATATATATATATATATATATATATATATATACATATATATATATATATATATATATATATATATATGTCGTACCTAGTAGCCAGAACTCACTTCTCAGCCTACTATGCGAGGCCCGATTTGCCTAATAAGCCAAGTTTTACTGAATTAATATATTTTCTCTAATTTTTTTCTTATGAAATGATAAAGCTACCCATTTCATTATGTATGAGGTCAATTTTTTTTTATTGGAGTTAAAATTAACGTAGATATATGACCGAACCTAACCAACCCTACCTAACCTAACCTAACCTATCTTTATAGGTTAGGTTAGGTTAGGTAGCCGAAAACGTTAGGTTAGGTTAGGTTAGGTAGGTTAGGTTGTCGAAAAAACATTAATTCATGAAAACTAGGCTTATTAGGCAAATCGGGCCATGCATAGTAGGCTGAGAAGTGAGTTCTGGCTACTAGGTACGACATATATATATATATACATATATATATATATATATATATATATATATATATATATATTTATATATATATATATATATATATATATATATATATATATATATATATATATATATATATATATATATATATATATATATATATATATATATATATATATATATATATATATATATATATATATATGCAGAATAACCACATATGAAAAATAGAAAATGCTTAACGCGTTTTCGGCTAATTCGCCTTCATCAGAGCAAAGTAGAATGAAGATAAGTTTGCTGATCAGACCTTTATATCCGCCTGGGCAGATCACCTGACCACCAAAAATAAGTGGAGAGGAATTATAAGAAAGAAGGTAACTGCAGAAGGCCTATTGGCCCATACAAGGCAGCTCCTTTTAATATCTCCAAGTGCCATACGTGTTTAAATGATTGCTATATTGTTTTGACGTGCTATATTGAGGCTTAAATAGGGATCCAACTTGTACATACCGGGGCTCACATTAAGGCTGTTGTTACAATGTTTGATCAGAGCAGACTCGATCACGTTTCGTTCAACAAAATCCTTACTTTTAACAATACATTTTGCCCCTGTGAAGTCGATAGAATGATTACATAAACTGGAATGTAAATACAATGCACTGGATTGCTGGGCTGTACGAATAGCATATGAATGCTGTTTTAAACGCGAGGGTCTAGTAAATCTTGCCCCAGCCCTGAAGAACCTTAATATTAATCTAGTGTTCAAAAATGATAATACAGTTAAGTCCATGTTAATTAAGAACTCGCCCTCGTCTGTAGCAGGTTGTGTGTATTCCATCCCTTGTAATGAGTGTGCATGTGTTTACATCGGCCAGACTGGTAAATCTCTTTCCTCGCGTTTAAAACAGCATTCATATGCTATTCGTACAGCCCAGCAATCCAGTGCATTGTATTTACATTCCAGTTTATGTAATCATTCTATCGACTTCACAGGGGCAAAATGTATTGTTAAAAGTAAGGATTTTGTTGAACGAAACGTGATCGAGTCTGCTCTGATCAAACATTGTAACAACAGCCTTAATGTGAGCCCCGGTATGTACAAGTTGTGTGTGTGTACTCACCTAATTGTGTTTGCGGGGGTTGAGCTCTGGCTCTTTGGTCCCGCCTCTCAACCGTCAATCAACTGGTGTACAGATTCCTGAGCCTATTGGGCTCTATCATATCTACATTTGAAACTGAGTATGGAGGCAGCCTCCACCACATCACTTCCTAATGCATTCCATTTACTAACTACTCTGACACTGAAAAAGTTCTTTCTAACGTCTCTGTGGCTCATTTGGGTACTCAGCTTCCACCTGTGTCCCCTTGTTCGGGGACACAGGTGGAAGCAATTTCAGGTGGAAGCAACTGGGCAATTTCCTCTGTGTAAGTGACTTATTATAGATTAGTGCTAGAGGTATGCTGAGGGCCTGTGCTGCTTCTTTTAACATCCATGACGATATTCTGTGTAGCTGTAGCTACATCTAGTGATGCTAGCTATATTCTTACTTCCTCCGTTGTTACCTCAATATTTAGTAGTTTCTCATCAGGAGGCAGCTTCCTCATCTAGCTCTGGGAGCTGTTCAGGCTCAGTAGTGAACACTCCATGGAAGCTGGCATTGAGCTCCTCACCAATTTCTTTATCATTTCCTATATACTGTCCTCCCCATTTTTGTAACCTGGTCACTTGGTCATTCACTGTCATTTTCCTTCTTATAAGGCTATGAAGGATTTTAGGTTGGCTCTTTGCTTTGACGGCCCATATCATTTTCATAGTTTTTTTCTGCCAATCTTCTTATGATTATGGAGTCATTCCATGTCCTGTTTCATCTATTCCGGTTTACCTCTGTCCTTTGCCTTCTGAATTTTCTCTACTCCCTCCTGCTTTTTCTTCTTGCTTCCTGGCACTGTCTATTGGACCACGGGAAGTTATATGTTCTCCTACTGTTTACCCTTAATGGTGGAATGATCCTCTCTTACTCCTCTTTGCACCTCAGTTTTACTTGGTCCATCATTTCTTGGACCGTCTTCCCTCTACGGTCCTCCTCCCATCACACACTTCCCAGACACTCTCTTACTTTCATGTAGTCTCCTTTATTATAGTCTGTTCTCCCTTCTCTCACTCCTTGTCTTATGGGCACTGTTCTGTTTGTGTGTGTGTGTGTGTGTGTGTGTGTGTGTGTGTGTGTGTGTGTGTGTGTGTGTGTGTGTGTGTGTGTGTGTGTGCTCACATAGTTGTACTCATCTAGTTGTGCTTGCGGGGGTTGAGCTTTGTCTCTTTGGTCCCCCCCCCTCTCTCAATCGTCTATTAACAGGAGTACAGATTCCTGAGCCTACTGGGCTCTATCATATCTACACTTTAAACTGTGTATGGAGTATGCTTCCACCACATCACTTCCTAATGCATTCCATTTAATAACTACTCTGGCACTAAAAAAAAATATTTCTAATGTCTTTATGGCTCATTTGGGCACTCATTTTCCACCTGTGTCCCCTAGTGCGTGTGCCCCTTGTGTTAAATAAACTGTCTTTGTCTACTCTGACAGTTGAATAGGGCCTGACAGCTGAGTAGACAGCGCTTCGGATTCGTAGTCCTGAAGGTTTCGGGTTCGATTCCTGGTGGAGGCGGAAACAAATGGGCAGAGTTTCTTTCACCCCTGATTGCTCCAGTTCACCTAGCAGTAAATAGGTACCTGGTAGTTACATAACTGCTACGGGCTGCTTCCTGGGGGGGGGGGGCGGTCACAAAAAGAAGGCCTTGTCGAGGACCGGGCCACGGGGACGCTAAGCCCCGAAATCAAATAAAAAATCATCTCAAGATAACCCTATCGATTCCTTTGAGAATCTTGTATTTGGTAATCATGTCCCCCCCCTAACTCTGTAGTCTTCCAGCGACGTGAGGTTTAATTCCCGTAGTCTCTCTTCATACGTCATTCCCCTCATTTCGGGCACTAGTCTGGTGGCAGTGTGTGTGTGTGTGTGTGTGTGAGTGTGTGTGTGCGTGTGTGTGTGTGTACTCACCTATTTGTACTCACCTATTTGTGCTTGCGGGGGTTGAGCTTTGGCTCTTTGGTCCCGCCTCTCAACTGTCAATCAACTGGTGTACAGATTCCTGAGCCTACTGGGCTCTATCATATCTACATTTAAAACTGTGTATGGAGTCAGCCTCCACCACATCACTGCCTAATGCATTCCATCCGTTAACTACTCTGACACTGAAAAAGTTCCTTCTAACGTCTCTGTGGCTGTGTGTGTGTGTGTGTGTGTGTGTGTGTGTGTGTGTGTGTGTGTGTGTGTACTCACCTAATTGTACTCACCTAATTGTGCTTGCGGGGGTTGAGCTCTGGCTCTTTGGTCCCGCCTCTCAACCGTCAATCAACTGGTGTACAGATTCCTGAGCCTATTGGGCTCTATCATATCTACATTTGAAACTGTGAATGGAGTCAGCCTCCACCACATCACTTCCTAATGCATTCCATTTGCTAACTACTCTGACACTGAAAAAGTTCTTTCTAACGTCTCTGTGGCTCATTTGGGTACTCAGCTTCCACCTGTGTCCCCTTGTTCGCGTCCCACCAGTGTTGAAAAGTTCGTCCTTGTTTACCTGGTCGATTCCCCTGAGGATTTTGTAGGTTGTGATCATGTCCCCCCTTACTCTTCTGTCTTCCAGTGTCGTGAGGTGCATTTCCCGCAGCCTTTCCTCATAACTCATGCCTCTTAGTTCTGGGACTAGTCTAGTAGCATACCTTTGAACTTTTTCCAGCTTCGTCTTGTGCTTGACAAGGTACGGGCTCCATGCTGGAGCCGCATACTCCAGGATTGGTCTTACATATGTGGTGTACAAGATTCTGAATGATTCCTTACACAGGTTCCTGAACGCCGTTCTGATGTTAGCCAGCCTCGCATATGCCGCAGACGTTATTCTCTTTATGTGGGCTTCAGGAGACAGGTTTGGTGTGATATCAACTCCTAGATCTTTCTCTCTGTCTGTTTCATTAAGTACTTCATCTCCTATTCTGTATCCTGTGCCTGGCCTCCTGTTTCCACTGCCTAGTTTCATTACTTTGCATTTACTCGGGTTGAACTTCAACAGCCATTTGTTGGACCATTCACTCAGTCTATCCAGGTCATCTTGTAGCCTCCTACTATCATCCTCTGTTTCAATCCTCCTCATAATTTTTGCATCGTCGGCAAACATTGAGAGGAACGAATCTATACCCTCTGGGAGATCATTTACATATACCAGAAACAGTATAGGTCCAAGGACTGACCCCTGCGGGACTCCACTTGTGACGTCTCGCCAATCTGAGACCTCACCCCTCACACAGACTCGTTGTCTCCTGTTGCTTAGGTATTCCTCTATCCACCGGAGTACCTTCCCTCTCACTCCAGCCTGCATCTCCAACTTTCGCACTAGCCTCTTGTGTGGCACTGTATCAAAGGCTTTCTGACAATCCAAAAATATGCAGTCTGCCCACCCTTCTCTTTCTTGCCTTATTTTTGTTGCCTGGTCGTAGAATTCAAGTAACCCTGTGAGGCAGGACCTGCCATCCCTGAACCCATGTTGATGCTGTGTTACAAAGTTCCTTCGCTCCAGATGCTCCACTAGTTTTTTTCGCACAATCTTCTCCATCAGCTTGCATGGTATGCAGGTTAGGGACACTGGCCTGTAGTTCAGTGCCTCCTGTCTATCCCCTTTCTTGTATATCGGGACTACGTTAGCTGCTTTCCAAGTATCTGGCAGTTCCCCTGTTGCCAGTGATTTGTTATACACTATGGAGAGTGGTAGGCTCAGTTCTCTTGCTCCTTCCTTTAGAACCCAAGGGGAGATTCCATCTGGGCCTATAGCCTTCGTCACGTCCAACTCTAGTAAACACTTCCTTACTTCCCCACTGGTAATCTCAAACTCTTCCAGTGGTTCCTGGTTAGCTATTCCCTCACTTACCTCTGGAATTTCTCCTTGTTCTAAGGTGAAGACCTCCTGGAATTTCTTATTCAATTCCTCACACACTTCCTTGTCATTTGTAGTGAATCCTTCCGCCCCTATCCTTAATCTCATAACCTGTTCCTTTACTGTTGTTTTTCTCCTAATGTGGCTATGCAACAATTTAGGCTGAGTCTTTGCCTTGCTTGCGATGTCATTTTCGTATTGTTTTTCTGCCTCTCTTCTCATCCTGACATATTCATTCCTGGCATTCTGGTATCTTTCTCTGCTCTCCAGTGTCCTGTTATTCCTATAGTTTCTCCATGCCCTTTTACTTTGCTGCTTAGCTAGCCTACATCTTTGATTAAACCATGGGTTTCTCATCTTCATTTCTCTGTTTTCCTTTTGGACTGGGACAAACTTGTTTGCTGCGTCCTTGCACTTCTGCGTGATGTAATCCATCATATCTTGGGCCGTCTTTCCCCTGAGCTCTGTTTCCCATGCTATATCTGTTAGGAATTTTCTTATCCCCTCATAGTTTCCCTTTCGGTATGCTAACCTTTTGGTTTCGGTATCCCTCCTCGAGTTCAATAACCCTTCTTCAATCAAGTACTCAAACACCAGTACACTGTGGTCGCTCATTCCTACTGGGTCCTCAAAACCGATTTCTCTTATGTCGGAGTCGTTCAGAGTGAAGACTAGGTCGAGTCTCGCTGGTTCGTCATTGCCTCTCATCCTTGTGGGTTCTCCGACATGCTGCGTTAAAAAGTTGCTTGTCACCACCTCCAATAGTTTGGCTCTCCACGTATCCTCGCCTCCATGCGGTTCCTTGTTCTCCCAGTCAATCTTTCCGTGATTGAAGTCGCCCATGATGAGCAGGTGGGATCTATTTCTACAGGCAGCAGAGGCTGCCCTCTCAATTATAGTGTTAACTGCCTTGTTGTTGTTTTCATACTCTTGACTGGGTCTCCTGTCATTTGGTGGAGGGTTGTATATTACTGCTACTACTATTCTTGGTCCTCCCATTGTTATGGTGCCTGCTATGTAGTCTCTGAACTCCTCACAGCCCGGGATGGCCATCTCCTTAAAACTCCATTCCCTTCTCATGAGTAGGGCCACTCCGCCTCCTCCTCTACCTTCCCTCTCTTTCCTTATTACTGTAACT
>NC_091159.1:50296280-50336272 GCF_040958095.1 Procambarus clarkii | reverse complement strand
AGCCTCTTGTGTGGTACTGTATCAAAGGCTTTCTGACAATCCAAAAATATGCAGTCTGCCCACCCTTCTCTTTCTTGCCTTATTTTTGTTGCCTGGTCGTAGAATTCAAGTAACCCTGTGAGGCAGGACCTGCCATCCCTGAACCCATGTTGATGCTGTGTTACAAAGTTCCTTCGCTCCAGATGCTCCACTAGTTTTTTTCGCACAATCTTCTCCATCAGCTTGCATGGTATGCAGGTTAGGGACACTGGCCTGTAGTTCAGTGCCTCCTGTCTATCCCCTTTCTTGTATATCGGGACTACGTTAGCTGCTTTCCAAATATCTGGCAGTTCCCCTGTTGCCAGTGATTTGTTATACACTATGGAGAGTGGTAGGCTCAGTTCTCTTGCTCCTTCCTTTAGAACCCAAGGGGAGATTCCATCTGGGCCTATAGCCTTCGTCACGTCCAACTCTAGTAAACACTTCCTCATAAACACACACTTGTGTGTGTGTGTGTGTGTGTGTGTGTGTGTGTGTGTGTGTGTGTGTGTGTGTGTGTGTGTGTGTGTGTGTGTGTGTGTGTGTGTGTGTGTGTGTGTGTGTGTGTGTGTGTGTGTGTGTGTGGTGCATTTGTGTTCATGCGATTGCCTGTGGTTGCATATGCTTGTGTATGTTTCTGAGTGTTTGTGTATGAGAGGGAAGGTGAATGCGAGTTTGTGTGTTCGTGTGTGTTTGTGTATATGAAGGTATGTGTTTGAATCTGTCATATATATACACAAAAAATGACAAAATTTGTAGTTTGAGGTTTAACGAAATATACGTAGATAAGGCCAGGATGCACTTTGCTCCTGTTAGCCTCCAGTGTGGATCAACGGAGCTATGATAGTCATTTAACGCAACTGCAAATTAAGTGTTCTCTCTCGCTACCTCTAGTAGCGATGTATTTTTCCGGAACTACATATACAATCAGTTGTGTATATTGTATTGCTTGGAGGAAAGAAGGGATTGTGAAACAGGCAATTTTTTAGTAATAATTATTTTTATGAGGTAATCAACAGTTAGTGGGAGCCTGAATCCAAGAAATAATCCTCAACATTGCAATATTAGTAATTACATTTGCAGGTAATTTGCAAGACTCCCTGGTCCCTCTAAATCACATGTTCCTCAGCTGCGTAATTATGCTAATGACCAATTTCGATAATTAGAATAACTAGACTAGGTATTGTAAGACCTTCACTCGCTGCAACCTGCAATGCATACTAAGGCCTCTCATGCAACCATTGGTGTTGTTGCAATTGCTGATGGTGCTGTACATCAGGGCAGTTGCCTCAGTCATGACTATATCATGTCCTCTTGCATTATGCCAGAGAGACGAGACGTGTAATACTGGCTGACTTTGCCAGGGTTTTATATATATATATAACCCTGGCAAATATATATATATATATCTATCTATCTATCTATATATATATATATATATATATATATATATATATATATATATATATATATATATATATATATATATATATATATATATATATCCCTTCACTTGAGAAGATGGGACGAGGGTAGTTGCCACAATGCATGATCTAATGCATATTGCCCATATTACACTTAAGCTCTCATGATGCGGGATGATATCAGGTTATCTGGCTGCATGATGGTAACTACCATCTGGATGTTGGCGTGGAATATTCCTTCCTGATAGTAGCGTCAGTCAGTCTGTCTGTCTGTCTGAAAGGAATATCCCTCGGTGATAGCAGCTGTAGGATAGCATATACATTAACTTTTCATGACATGAGTGATGTCATGAACGTATACAAATTAAGTCTTTCACGACGAGATCGACTACAACTCTTCTTTAGGATAGTGTTTCCTTATCTGAACGTTTATATTGACCAGGTGAGGAGTATTGACCAGGTCAGGAGGAGGAATACATATTGACCACTTGCTCGAAACTCTTAAACAGCAAACCTACTGCTCATCAAGTCGCCTACCATGACCACGAAGATAACCAATATGGTAACGACAGCAACGACAATGACATCACAGGTAACGAGAGAATAGGGGGTGGTTGGTGAATCAGAACCCACACCAGTCGCGATAGAGATAACCAAGAAGATAGCGACGCGTCTATGGTTTACCTTTATCAGTAATGAAGGTGGTATATAGGGCCATTGATCAGTCCTAGTCCCATTAATCAACCCACCTCTAAAGTCCAGGTATCTTCTCATACCAGGCAACGCTCCACACACATATTATCTGCCTGGTACCTGGTACTTCTTCCAGTCCCGATCTCCTTCCAGAGGCATTTTCTTGTACCGAGAGTGTCACCTCGTCTCAGGTATAACCTTGTACCAGGTATCGCCTAGGTCAAGATATATCACTTAGTTCCAGATATCATCTAGTACTAGGTATCATCTAGTCACCTCGTCTCAGGTATAACCTTGTACCAGGTATCGCCTAGGTCAAGATATATCACTTAGTTCCAGATATCACCTAGTACTAGGTATCATCTAGTCACCTCGTCTCAGGTATAACCTTGTACCAGGTATCGCCTAGGACAAGATATATCACTTAGTTCCAGATATCACCTAGTACTAGGTATCATCTAGTTCCAACTGTCTCGTTCAGGTGTCTCATCGTTCCTGGTGTCAGGTATATCTTAGTGTCAGGTGTTTCTTAATGCCAGGAATCTCTCAGTGCCAGGTAACACTTCTGTTCCTTGAAAGTGACACATTTCTCTCCCAGATGTCACTGTTGGGGGTTCACCATGAAACTCTTCTCAATGGGTAAGAATCATTCATGGGACAGCTGCAAGAGTGACAACCTTTTAACTATATGCAATATAGAAAATATATTCTTTAACGCAGAGGTGAAAAAAGTCTTACAAGTTTTGTAGAGATTAAAATTACTCTTCGATTTTTGGCGGGATGAAAATGATCAATGATCTTATTCATAGGAAATTGCACGTCTGAGAGTTAATGGATTTGAAGTTAGAAGTCTGAAAATAGTCTAAAGTCAAAATGTGAAATTTTAAAAAATTATAGAATTCAAATTGATTAGTAATGGGGATTAAAGCAACATATCACCTATGGGCGATTTTATTAACTCTGACTTCACTCAAAGTTTCCCAAAAAATTTATTTTCAATAAGACAAATACATCAAAAGGTTATTAAAAGTTCCCCCCAAAAGACCCGCTGACCCTTATTCTTGTTGTGTACCAAAGAAGAAGAAGTACATAGACAGCATCGATTTTATCACCCCTCACATTGTTCAGAAACATATGGGTCTCAAGAGAGACCAAAAACCACATAATACTAGATAATAAGACAAAATGCTCTCTTCTCCTCCTCTCTCGTAGGAGACGAGAGAGGAGGAGGAGAGAGAGAGAGAGAGAGAGAGAGAGAGAGAGAGAGAGAGAGAGAGAGAGAGAGAGAGAGAGAGAGAGAGAGAGAGAGAGAGAGAGAGAGAGAGAGAGAGAGAGAGAGAGAGAGAGAGAGAGAGAGAGAGAGAGAGAGAGAGAGAGAGAGAGAGTGAGAGAGAGAGTGAGAGAGAGAGAGAGAGAGAGAGAGAGAGAGAGAGAGAGAGAGAGAGAGAGAGAGAGAGAGAGAGAGAGAGAGAGAGAGAGAGAGAGAGAGAGAGAGATAGAGAGAGAGAGAGAGAGAGAGAGAGAGAGAGAGAGAGAGAGAGAGAGAGAGAGAGAGAGAGAGAGAGAGAGAGAGAGAGAGAGAGAGAGAGAGAGAGAGAGAGAGAGAGCTGTTGACCTCCGGAATCAATTTCACGGTAGCATAATAAGAGATGAGATCACTGGCTTGTTTTAAGAATAGCTTACATGTAAGAATGTAAGTTGTGGGGTGAATAGGGGCTAGCAGCCTCTCTGGAGCTAAGAATACTTCCGCAATTTCTTATTTTCTTATAGGAGTGATTTGTATTTAAATGAAAATAAATAACAGGTGTGTGGAAGAGGAAAGCAAAGGAAAATCTAATGATTAGTTAGGGGTGGGGGGGAGGGTGATTTTACAAACTATAGGACGTTATCAGACGAAGATAAATAGGATTCATACGTTCAATTGGTATTGGACATCGAGGCAGGCGGAGACTCGTCGAAAAACACATTAAAAGTTAGCTACTGTGTGTGTTCTCACCTAGTAAAGGTGAGTACACACACACAGTAGTTAATCTGTGTGTGTTAGTTACAGTAGTTAATCTGTTACAGTCACCCAATAGGAAGAGAGTTGGACTCACAAAGCTCACAGTAGTTGAGTCTCTTGACCATTTAAACTTGTGTGTGTGTGTGTGTGTGTACTCACCTAATTGTACTCACCTAATTGTGCTTGCGGGGGTTGAGCTTTGGCTCTTTGGTCCCTCCTCTCAACTGTCAATCAACTGGCGTACAGATTCCTGAGTCTACTGGGCTCTATCATATCTACATTTCAAACTTCTTTTCAAAGTCTTTGAAAATGTAATACGTTATTACGAAACGCGTTCAAGCGTCGCGTCAGACTAGAAATAAAAATGAATTTTGGAGAATTGATTTTTCAATTACCATCGACAGTAAAAAAAACATATGAAATATTGAGAAAATTCCTGTTAGAATTATTAATCTTACGTTTTCGGGCATATTTAACAACATATATATATATATATATATATATATATATATATATATATATATATATGTCGTACCTAGTAGCCAGAACTCACTTTTTGGCCTACTATTCAAGGCCCGATTTGCCTTATAAGCCAAGTTTTCCCGAATTAATATATTTTTTCTAATTTTTTTCTTATGAAATGATAAAGCTACCCATTTCGTTATGTATGAGGTCAATTTTTTTTTATTGGAGTTAAAATTAACGTAGATATATGACCGAACCTAACCAACCCTACCTAACCTAACCTAACCTATCTTTATAGGTTAGGTTTGGTTAGGTAGCCGAAAAAGTTAGGTTAGGTTAGGTTAGGTAGGTTAGGCAGTCGAAAAACAATTAATTCATGAAAACTTGGCTTATTAGGCAAATTGGGCCTTGCATAGTAGGCTGAGAAGTGCGTTCTGGCTATTAGGTACGACATATATATATATATATATATATATATATATATATATATATATATATATATATATATATATATATATATATATATATATATATATATATATATATATATATAAAGTAAGATTAATAATTCTAACACGAATTTTCTCAATCTTTCGTACATTTCTTTTCACTGTTGGAGGTAATTCAAAAATCAATTCTCCAAAATTCATTTTTATTTCTAGTGATAATGATAGTGTCGGGATGATAGCCGACAGAGTGTATCGTGATCCAGCCTGTACTCCTCTTGACATACAAGAAAATATTCTGAGGAAACTACTCCAAGCTTGTACTAAAGAGGCACCCTTCTTGAGCCCGGATGGGCACATGTATAAGCAAGTAGATGGGGTCGCCATGGGTTCTCCCCTAGGTGTCCTGTTTGCAAACTTTTACATGGGTACCATCGAGCAAGAAGTCTTAGTCGACATGAACTTGAAACCGGCCATATACTGCAGGTATGTTGACGACATTTTTACACAGGTACCTGATGTCAGACATCTGCAGGAGCTGAAGGAGGCATTTGAGCAGAGTTCCGTGATGCGTTTCACTTACGAGATGGAAACGGATGGGAAGCTGCCCTTTCTAGATGTAACAGTCATGGAAAAGGGCGGAGGTTTCCACACTGCAGTCTACACTAAGGAAACAAACATAGGAATGTGCCTAAATGCCAACAGCGACTGCCCAGACAGGTACAAGAGGAGTGTTGTTAACGCATATGTCGACCGTGCTCTCAGCCACAGCTCAGAATGGAAGCAAGTCGACGAAGAACTCTGTAGGGTAAGGCAGGTCCTAGTCAACAACGGCTTCTCCAATGGTTTCGTCGAAGACATCATAAGAAGGAAAGTGAAACGCCATGCAACCTCTGAAGAGACAACTAACACAACACCTATACCCCCTATTAGACTATTTTACAGGAACTTCTTTTCCACAGCTCATAAAACGGAGGAAAGGGTCCTGAAAGATATTGTTAATAGAAACGTTATCCCTACAGACAAAAATCAGAGGATACAACTGACGATTTACTATAAAACCAGGAAAACGGCCAGCCTACTCATGAGAAACTCTCCAGACACAAAACAGAACGCTTTAAAAGAGACCAACGTCGTCTAGGCCTTCAAATGCCCACTTGGGGACTGTAAGCTCCAAAAAACCCTGTATATAGGCAAGACAACAACATCTCTTTCTAGGCGTTTAACGATGCATAAGCAACAGGGCTCCATTAAGGAACATTTAATCTCTTCCCACAACCAAACCATCGCCAGAGAAATCCTAGTAAACAACACAGAAATCATCGATAGATACAGCGATAGCAGACGGTTTGACGTTTGCGAGGCACTGCACATTAAGAAGTCAACACCAGCAATCAACAGCCAATTAATGCACAACTATATTCTACCCACCTCAAGACTCCGCTCCAATATAGAAGCATCAAGAAATATGGACCAATAGGCTTTCTACAATCACTTCCATTTCAATACCCATTGTTTCGTGTTCTGTCTTGTGTTGATGAAATTAATACCCTATTAAATACCACCTCACCCCATCCACCTCACGCAAATGTAGATATAAACAAATCGGAGATATGTAAGTTCTATTCAGTTGTGTATGTGTAAAGTCTTTGAAAATGTGATAAGTTTTACGAAACGCGCTCAAGTTTCGCGTCACTAGAAATAAAAATGAATTTTGGAGAATTGATTTTTGAATTACCTCCAACAGTGAAAAGAAATGTACGAAAGATTGAGAAAATTCGTGTTAGAATTATTAATCTTACTTTTTCGGTCATATTTAATAATATGTCTACAGGAAAGACTGCTACCAAAATATACTAATATATATATATATATATATATATATATATATATATATATATATATATATATATATATATATATATATATATATATATATATATGTCGTACCTAGTAGCCAGAACGCACTTCTAAGCCTACTATGCAAGGCCCGATTTGCCTAATAAGCCAAGTTTTCATGAAATAATTGTTTTTCGACTACCTAACCTACCTAACCTAACCTAACTTAACTTTTTCGGCTACCTAACCTAACCTATAAAGATAGGTTAGGTTAGGTAGGGTTGGTTAGGTTCGGTCATATATCTACGTTAATTTTAACTCCAATAAAAAAAATTGACTTCATACATAATGAAATGGGTAGCTTTATCATTTCATAAGAAAAAAATTAGAGAAAATATATTAATTCAGGAAAACTTGGCTTATTAGGCAAATCAGGCCTTGCATAGTATGCCGAGTACGACGTTCTGGCTACTAGGTACAACATATATATATATATATATATATATATATATATATATATATATATATATATATATATATATGTAGATGTCAAGGCTGACGAAGGAACATGTTGCAAAGTATACAATTGCAGGAGGAACAAAGTGAGTTCTCTCTCTCTCTCTCTCTCTCTCTCTCTCTCTCTCTCTCTCTCTCTCTCTCTCTCTCTCTCTCTCTCTCTCTCTCTCTCTCTCTCTCTCTCTCTCTCCCAGAGGCTTAATAACAAACATACAGTCACCCATTAGGAAGAGAGTTGGACTCACAAAGCTCACACAATAGTTGGGTCTCTTGACCATTTAAAGCTCAACACACGTGTTGCTCACAAACTATGCAACTACAGGCTTCCCCCCCCCCACCCCACACTTGTTGGGAATACAGAGAGTGTGAAATTAGCAGCCACTTCGTTCATTAGCCAGCGGCGGTGTTTGTAGTGTGTGTGTGTGTGTGTGTGTGTGTGTGTGTGTGTGTGTGTGTGTGTGTGTGTGTGTGTGTGTGTGTGTGTGTGTGTGTGCGGGTGTGTGTGTTTGTGTGTGTGTGTGTGTGTGTGTGTGTGTGTGTGTGTGTGTGTGTGTGTGTGTGTGTGTGTGTGTGTGTGTGTGTGTGTGTGTGTGTGTGTGTGTGTGTGTGTGTGTGTGCGTGTGTGTATGTGTGTGTTTGTGTGTGTTGACTCACCTATTTGTGCTTACAGGATCGAACATTGACTCTTGGATCCCGTCTAGGTGTGTGTATTCACCTAGTTGTGCTTACGAGGTTTGATCTCTGCTCTTTCGGCTGTGTGTGTGTGCGTATATGCTAATTGTATTTACAATTTGTGTCTGCAGAATCGAGGTTTTAGCTCTTGGTCCCCGCCTTTCTAACCAATCTATTTTCCTCAATTATGGCTACTACATGTATTTCTCTGTAACACATGCACACACACTCACACATCCCCCCAGGAAGCACCCCCGTAGAAGCTGTCTAACTCCCAGATACTTATTTACTGCTAGGTGAACAGGAGCATCAGAGTTAAACATAAAAGCTCTGTCGGGAATCGAACACGAGCCATGTCAACAAACAACAAAGCAATTTCGAAGCTCGTTTCATCCAAAATGAGCAAAATTACCAAACCTGTTTTGCCAACAGGTTTGGAAAAACAAAAACATTTCTCTAATTCAAAACATCTACTAATTTATAGGCTAATAACACACACTGTTGTCCTATAAATTTCATCAAATATCTGCACTTTTACCGATAAACACACACACAAAAAATGCAGTTCCAACTTTGTTTTTTGTTCTAAGTATAATTAGCCATAAAGCTCATCACCCGCAGAGGGATATTAAGATCTATCAATCGTGGAAGAAATATTATCATCTATCAGCCGTTGGAGGATCATTATAAGGCCTGTTCACAGCTGGAGGGTTATGATGGCCACCACAAGGGCTTATACTGACCAACCACAAGGGTTTATATTGACCAACCACAAGGGCTTATATTGACCAACCACATGGGCTTATATTGACCAACTACAAGGACTTATACTGACCAACCACAAGTGATTACACTCACCAACCACAAGGGCTTATACAGACCAACCACAAGGGCTTATACAGACCAACCACAAGGGCTTATACTGACCAACCACAAGGGCTTATACTGACCAACCACAAGGGCTTATACTGACCAACCACAAGGACTTATACTGACCAACCACAAGGGCTTATACTGACCAACCACAAGGACTTATACTGACCAACCACAAGGGCTTATACTGACCAACCACAAGGGCTTATACTGACCAACCACAAGGGCTTATACTGACCAACCACAAGGGCTTATACTGACCAACCACAAGGGCTTATACTGACCAACTACCAAGTTAACTGTTGTTCTCGACATGGTCCACGACTAAACTCCCACTGTACACACACCGAGAAGGGTAGAGTATCATCTGGTTATAAGAGAACATTCTGTCTGAATGACGTTCGGTTTCTCTGGAGGCTACACGCTACGCTAGTATCTTCGTGAACCTGAAAACCAGACCACTATGTTGATTTTAATTTACATCCTCAGCCAGATATTTTCATGTAGTAATTCACTGTACCGAATAAAAGCTTGTTAATAATGTTAACCAAGGCGTTGTTTGGGAATAAAGGAAAATTCAACTACACTCTCGGTGGCTGTTATTTCGCAGTGTAACTGAACTATATATATATATATTTATATATATATATATATATATATATATATATATATATATATATATATATATATATATATATATATATATATATATATATATATTCGGCATAAGACAATGATTCACCGTTTTTGACAATGTCAATGATTCTCTTGGAAGGGGGGGAAGGGAACTATCAGGGGGAAAGCGCCAAGCCATTCGACTATATAGCCCTTGGAAGGGGTCAGGATATGGATATGGGATGGGATGGGAAGGAATGATGCCCAACCACTTGGACGGTCGGTGTTGTAGTCAAGGTGGTATTAACCTAGCGTGACCGGTGAGATTCCGAGTACTGACGTGTCTTAACAATCCGGGAAGTGATCAAACAAGGACGAGAGTTGTCACAGCAGTTGTCCAATACATCTTAATTGACGGAGGTAGTTATATAGCTAGTTAGTGTCGGAGAACGCGTAGAGGAAATGACAATTAACGAGGTGGAAGCTTGGAGATCGATGGCCCGGATGACCTTTCAGTCGCTTGAGGTTGTTTGACGGTGGTTGAAGAGGTTGTGAATGGCCCTCAAGGTGTTTTGGATGTTCCTGGCTACCACAATGATAGTAATACATTGCAGCGTGTCAGTGACACATGAATGTGTTCCAGCGACACATAAATGTACTCCAGTGACACATGGATGTGTACCAGTGACACACGGATGTGTACCAGTGACACACGGATGTATACCAGTGACACACGGATGTATACCAGTGACACACGGATGTGTACCAGTGACACACGGATGTATACCAGTGACACACGGATGTGTACCAGTGACACACGGATGTGTACCAGTGACACACGGATGTATACCAGTGACACACGGATGTATACCAGTGACACACGGATGTGTACCAGTGACACACGGATGTATACCAGTGACACATGGACGTGTACCAATGACACATAGATGTGTACCAATGACACACGGATGTGTACCAGTGATACACGGATGTGTACCAGTGACACATGGATGTATTACTTATACACATTCACGTCTCACTGGTTCTCTGCCAAATATTTTTCTCGTAATTTTCTTTCAATAACATTTAATTTATAGGTCAAAGAAACTACTCCATGTTAACTTTGAGAATAATTACGAATATAAACTAATACATATTTATGAATACAAATCTTAACTTAGTGCTGTAAAGGTATATTAATTTATATAATTTTACCTTCAACTTCCAAAAAGCCAGCGTAATTATTCTCGAAAACCATCCATTTTGCGAGCTCTGCACCCAATCCAGTTCATAACAACAGACGTTTAATTGCAAAAAAAAAGATACAAAATACACAGAAAACATTGCAGAATGATCGTGCGGTGGCGATTATGTGGAGATAATTACGAAAAATTCGCACGCAATCTGCATTCCCTTAACAGTTGCCATTTGGATAAACGGCATTTGCATTTCTGTTTGCAGATGCGCTGCATAATTACCCAACCGAGATTGTGCAGGGGGATAATAGTTTAATTCAGACGCTGTTTCACTGCTCATTTCAGTGAGAAAAATGTTGAAGAGTTTTGTGTTGGTGGTTATAGGATGCAGCAGGAGCCTGCTCTGAGCACTAATGGGCCACGCGGGTACGCCTCTTCAAAAATAGCTTGCGTGTTTATGTGTCTGGTTTGGGTCTGATATAGGAGTGGGCTTCATGTACAAAATGCTCTCTCTATATATCTGTCCCTGTGTAATTACCAACCCGTTCTCGCAAATTTAATAAGTCAATATTGACTTATTAAATATGTGCATAGGTGACATACTTAACATAATAGTTTCCCTTAAAAAGCTTCATAGAAAACACCGACCTTACCTAACCTACTTAGTATGTTAATTAAGATAAGCATCATATTGCTTCGTAATTACAATTATTACCTAACGTATACCTATAATAGGTTAAGTAACAATTGTAATAACGAAGCTATAAGATGCTTATTTTAACATACTAAGTAGATTAGGTAAGGTCGGTGTTTTCTATGAAGCTTTTCAAGGGAAACTATTATGTTTAGTATGTCACCTATGCACGCAACTAATAAGTCAATATTGACTTATTAAATTTGCGAGAACGGGTTGGTAATTACCTAGGTGTGGTTACAGGACGAGAGCTGCGCTCGTGGTGTCCCGTCTTCCCAGTACTCTTTTTTATATGATGCTGTGAATCTATAAGGATTACGGGCTCGCCATAGCCTGTGCTGCACGGGGGTTTTATTTACCAGTGGCTGACTCTAAAACAACAGCAACATACTGATGTTTTTTGACAACCAAAGTCTTTTCACGTAATTTGTTCCAAATTTGAAATTTTTACTTGTGTGTGTGTGTGTGTGTGTGTGTGTGTGTGTGTGTGTGTGTGTGTGTGTGTGTGTGTGTGTGTGTGTGTGTGTGTGTGTGTGTGTGTGTGTGTGTGTGTGTAGCCCAACCACTTGGCTTGGATGGAAGAGCGACGGTCTCGCTTCGTGCAGGTCGGCGTTCAATACCTGACCGTCCAAGTGGTTGGGCTCCATTTCTTCCGTCCCCCTCCCCCCCCTCCCCCGTTCCATCCCAAATCCTTATCCAGATCCCTTCCAAGTGCTATATAGTCGTAATGGCTTGGCGCGTTTGCCTCATAGTTCCCTTGCCTTCCCTTGCAAGTGTGTATACTATTTATATCTGCAGAATCAAGCTATTAGTTCTTGGACCCCGCCTTTCTAACCAATATATATTTTTTCCTCTATTATGTCTACTACACATAGTTCTCTTGCACAACTATCTGCCCATTTGTTCCTGCCTCTGCCGGGGATCGAACCCGGGCCCTTAGAACTACGACCTCAGAGCTTTCCACTCAGCCGCGAGGCCCCTGTGTGTGTGTGTTTCTTGATTATCTCTTAATTATTTTCAAACTACTTTTGATTATTGTATTGGATAACAGCTTAATGCCAATGATGTATATCCAACTTTAAAATTAGGGGTTATATTAAACAACCGAATATAATAATAGACCGGAGGTCACTCCAAGCGATTAATGGAATTTTCTTGACAAAGGATCCCGTAAGCTCTTTCTTACATATTTAAGGACTCGCGGAAAAAACTTTATCGAGTCATGGAGACTTTTTTGGCTAGATTTTGTTTGTTTAGTAACTTGTTTACTAGTTACTATTAGTTAACATGTTAACCCTATAAAATATCCAACTTTAAGTAAATTTTTACAATCATGTGGTCCCCACAATATAGTCGTGCAATGAAATCTATATTAAACCCATTTTTAAAATGTTTAGGAATCATAATTTTTTTTTTTTTGCACGATAATTTGCCAATAGTTCCATTGATATTATCTATACCCCTTTAAAAAAGCGGCTCCAATGTTGCAATACCTCATGATCCCGATTCTCTACAACATCTTTAATAATGTTTCTTAAATAATCAATACAAGGACTAAGTAAATTAATTTTTGCAATCTTTAAAGGACCCTGAGAATTACTCATTTATTCGTGGGTTACTTAGTTAAACTTTTACTTTCCTTAATTTGTTTAATCACTTTCTCCATGTTAACTACTAGACTAGTCAAGTTGTATTCATGTCTACCTTTGAGTAAACATGTATGCAAAGTGCTTATTTACACAGAAAGAAAATGAGAGTGAGAGAAGGCGTCGTCATTTTCGTTGCCTAGACTATCAAAAACTGATGAGCTGCAAAAGTTTGTCAAAATCCTAAAAAAAGAAGTTAAATTTTAAAAGTCCACCAAAATTTTGGGACAAAGTTTTCATTGTGATGGATGTTTAGTTCCTTCCCATAAGGTGGTGAAGTTTGAGAGAGAGAGAGAGAGAGAGAGAGAGAGAGAGAGAGAGAGAGAGAGAGAGAGAAAGAGAGAGAGAGAGAGAGAGAGAGAGAGAGAGAGAGAGAGAAACAGAGAAGAGGAACAGGGCATTAAATGCAATAAAGCAATATATTATAACAATTAGTCTCACAAAATTATCTGAACCTTTAATAAAATTTCTATGCTTTCCCCACCGTCACTCAAGTAAATATTATAAAATAATATAAATTTCTACTTTGCGTCATTTTAAAATTATCTTAAGTTCATTATAATTTGTATTGACAACTTATAATGACAATTATTTGCATTTTGTGCAATTTGAATGATTGCAATTGATTTGATAAAATACCATGTCCAAGATTATCAACCCATACTGCCAGGAGCACGCGTACAGTATCCCGTCTGTTGGTCGAGCGGTTAAGGGATCCTATACGCCAGCAGAGTGCTCCTAGCAGTATGGGTTTGAGTCACTTCTGGGGTGAGAGTTTTCAGTTGCATATAGTCCTGGGGACCATTCAGGCTTGTTCTCATATATATATATATATATATATATATATATATATATATATATATATATATATATATATATATATATATATATATATATATATATATATATATATATATATATATATATATATATATATATATATATATATATTAATAATGTAGCTCAGTCATGCCCACACTTCTGAATCTCCTGTCTCAGTGATGATGTTTTGACTAGCTACACCATGTCTCTTCAACTGGATTTACCTCTCACAAGGACCTTTGTTGTCTAAATCCTACCGAAGAAACATTTGAGACTAAGAGATCTTCAGTTGTCTTGTTCCGATTCAACCAACCTAATGATTGCACAGTTCGATTATTTAACAAGGAAATGCTTTAAATTAAATGCATTAATTAGTAAATAAACCATTTGCAGAAACCAGCTTATATCCCATCGATATAGCAAATATGCAAACTATTATATATTCCCTATTTCCCATTTAAATACACATACATATATTAGTGAAAATTTGTGCCAAATCCACACGAGTTGTACATTACCTGTTAAATGATGGAATGAGATGATGGTGCAGGATGCTTGTAGAGTAATCCTCCCTGCAGCCTTTTCATAAATATAGCCGAGAGTGCTCGCGAGAGCTCGCGAGAGCTTGCTGGTTATAGCACACATAAAGAAATGAGGAACGACCTCTACTCCTTGTCAGACACTCCCAGCCTGTCGTACTCCCGTCCAAATCCTTTATAATGTAAACAACGCTACAATCTCGCCACCTAGCGACAACACTCGGAACTATCCAAATTACAGCATTAGCTTTTATTACGAGTGGTAACAATTATTGTTTTCAATAAATATTTACAAATAACATTTGCAAATATTTACGTAACAAGCTGTCGTAAATCATTTACATTAAATTGCCCAAGTACCAGCTGTATTTGATTTACAGACAAAAGCTATTCATAGAGTATAATCAAATGGGTAAATGCTCATTATTTTTTCTCTTTATATGTATACTTGAGACCTGGATCGATATCCTTTCAAGGTTAAATTACTGACCCTTCCCAGGATAACCACCCCTGCAATAGATGTCTAACTCCCAGGTCTATTCAAGTCTTGGCGAACAGGCTCATTAGGTGGAAATGAAAGCTGCCCAGCCATTTATGTCCCGGCGGGGAATCGAACCCTGAGATCCCGATTGTGATTGGAAAACGAAGCCAGTTGTAAGACGAGACCCAGTTATATGGCCAATCACCCACTTGAGAGTTATAATTAGGCCAACAAACAGTTCTTTCTTGGTAAACCAAAGTAAACTTTATTCATAAAACAAATTATGAATATAAATATGTTTTCAGTATAGTAAATGATGAAGCCGATGAAGCCACATATATATAAGCTGATGAATCGGATCCACAGCTTCATTTTCAGACCAAGTTATTGCTACGTGATTCACAGATTCACTTGCAGTAACACCGGTGATAAACTACGTAACTGAAACTTAATTAACTATTACTGCGATTGCTCGGTGATTGGGGGGGGGTGCAGGTTCAACAACTACGTGTCTTGCTGTGCAAGTTCCGATGCCTCGTTACAGTTCAGAATTTGATTCGGTTGAATAACTAATGAATACATTTTGGTGGCAAAATTTATTTAATTCTCTAAAGCAATTTGCGAATGGGAATAATTTTTTTTAAGAACTTTTTTTCTGTAATAAAATCGCAAACAAATTTAAATATTGAAATAATCTTTTTCCAATTTAATCAAAATACAAAATTAAATTTTCATAATATTATTTTTATGAAAAGCAAGACGTGATTTTCATCTCATTTGCTCCTCTTTATTATTATTATTATTATTTTTATATTTATTATTATTATTGGGTGACGTGATTATTTTGAACACTTTTTAGGAAAATAGTTTAACTCACTTAAACAAATACGGAGTGTTACCATGGCGTTCCGTCATTGAAATGCAAATACCCAATTGCGAACGAAATTATTTTCATCTATTCCATGAAACCAGCGAGATATTTTATCAATGGAAGCTATGTTCATTTGGAGTGCCAGAGGATGTTACTCTGTCTCTGTCTGTCTGTCTCTCTCTCTCTCTCTCTCTCTCTCTCTCTCTCTCTCTCTCTCTCTCTCTCTCTCTCTCTCTCTCTCTCTCTCTCTCTCTCTCTCTCTCTCTCTCTCTCTCTCTCTCTCTCTCTCTCTCTCTCTCTCTCTCTCTCTTCTCTTTTTACAAAATGCAGTTGAAACTTCCTAAAAACACTGGATTATTATTCTAAACAGAAACACAACGAAAACATTTGAGTGCAGAGAAACGCAACACACACACACGCACAATGTCCTGTGCAACCCTCCAACCTCGCACACGCACACGCACACTATACCCTGTGTACCCCCGCCATCTCTCTCACGCACATCGGTACACACCGATACTATTAAATCAAAGTTAATGAAAATAACGTTAACAGATATCAGCTGAACAACTTCGATATTACAAAATTTAAATGTGAAAACGATCTCGTTGTCAATCTCGCCCAGCGCTCGCAAATAACAGGCTGCGTCCTGGTATTTTATGGTGACCAATGTTACAAATGCTGCGTTACATACCGTAAAGTAACGGTTAACAGATATCTACGTTTTTTATGCCTCGGACTTGATAGGTTAGGTGGGGGGTTTGGGTTCGTACGTCTCTGGTTGGATTACGTTAGGTTACGTTACGTTACGTGATATTAGGTTACGTTAAGTTAGGTTAGATTAGGTAAGGTTAGGGTAGGTTAGATTAGGTCCGTCCTGAACCATTATCAAGTCGAGTGTGAACGTCGTCGTCTCCTCATCGTCAGGTGTCTGGTTTGGTCAACATATCTTTAGTACGTTATTTAGACGCATCGTCTGCATCGCTTAATTATTTCAAGCAAACGCTAACATAAAAGGTGTAGGTGATCCTGGGCAAAAACAAAAGCTACCTAGTTTGAAAGATTTGGAAAAACTCACATGTTTTATTGGTTCAGTTTTGTGTGGCCCAAGTTTAGAAAGCGAGAAAAAGGGCATAGCAAAGATGCAGAAGAAGAGGAAGAAATAAGAGAGAGACAGGCACGTGAGTGAGCAATAACAGTCTGAGAAGAAGCACCTAAACGTCCAAAGGCTTTGAGGATAAAATGACAAACAGGACTTCTGGCCACAAGTTTCAGAAGGATCATAATAGTGGCGGACCACGTGTCCAAACCAAGCAAAAAGCGGTGGAAAACATGCAGAACATTACAAGGATGTGGGTGATGTGCTCTTCGAAGGATTCTTAGGATCAAAAATAGAGTGAGAACTTCATACAATCAACACATCAGCACCTGGCAAGGTTGGCCAGCCAACCAACGTACGACAGACCCGTTCTTGAACATACAGCAGCTGAGAACTCGAATCGTCATCTCGTTAAATCCAAAATTTTGTTGGAGAAAGTTCGGAGGTGTGCCACCTGGCTAAATCATGATTTGACAGATCTGATTTATGAGGAAAGATTGAAGGAATCATCATGAGATATCATGATGATTCATCACTTCACCAGAAAAGAGACGAAGCAAGGAAGAACATGTTCTCCACATATAAAATTCTCAGAATAATTGATAAAGCAGAGAGCAGCATATTATTTTTTTATGGTGACTAATCACACGAATGAGCCACAGATATATTTATATTAAATATTCAGTGATTGAATGATATGCACTAAGAGTGGTCAAGGAGATGTTAAAATGTAGTTACGCCAGAACCCACAAAAGCTTTGGTAACGTGAGAGGTTAAGAGGTGGGACCCAAGAGACAAAACACCACCCACTCCCGGCCAGCACACGAGGAGAACTCGCACCTCTACACAAATATTAAATAAATATGATTCATTACAGCTTGACAGGGCGCCACACTTCTCCTGCAACAATATTACCACTATTTTCGAGAAGCGGAGAGAAAGAGAACAACACAAGACTCGCAAACAATAAGCACCATTACTGCCTGTTCCTGTCCAAGTTGTGCCATTACAGCTCCATAAATCAAAGAATGGAAAGGAAAACTTTTCCCTCCGTCAAGGAAGAGGTCAAACGACGCGTGTTGAACGTGAAACTGTGTGATAAAGTGAAGAGTGTTGCATCTTGTGAGTGTTTGACGGAGGCTTTGATATTCCTTGTGTGTTGTCTCGTCGAAGGTGGAAATTACTCTGTTATTGAGGTGCTGGGACCTGGAGGGAGTAAGATGGAGGGACTGGAAGGACAAGGAAGATAGGGAGGGAAGTGGAGGGAGTGCAAAATTGGGAGAAAATTGAATGCGGTTTAATGACCATATCAAAGACTTAATACAATTTTGATTACCCTCAAAAAATCCTTTTTACTTAAAAATTCTCCTAATATTTGCTTTTATGAGTGCTGATTAAGCATTCTGGTTAAAAAAGATGTAAACTAGACTATATTTTTTACACTACCACATAATCCCAATTAGTTATTCGTGTCTCAGTATGATGCCCAGTGTCTCACTCATAACTAAAATCACCAGTGCTGTTTTAAGCAATTTCACATACAAAATTTTGATTTCCAATGAAAATCTCCCAGAAATTCGCATGTTGAGGCCGATTCAGGCTGCGGAGTTCAAAAAGTTCAAATATCTGTATTTACACGTTCCAATATGCCTGAAAATTGTTTCTGTTGTTCATATTTCATCATTCGATTGACTAGGTTGCAGCCGTCATAACCAACCCTGCTTTTTTATAGTTTATAAAATACATTTCTTTTCTGATTTTTAATAAGAAATCTATTATTTTATAACCTCACAAAAGGTATTATAAAAAGTGTTGATTAATTATATGGGATCAAGATAAAACTGTTATAATAATTCACTGTGTCGGGGGGACAGGAAGCCATAGTGTATTCATACAAATTAGGCTTTTATCGAGGTTCCCTCCCTCCCCCCCCAAAAAACACCAATCTTGAGGGGCTTCCGGGGCTTAGCGTCCCCGCGGCCCGGTCGTCAACCAGGCCTCCTGGTTGCTGGACTGAGGTTGAATTACTGACCCGCCCAGGATGCAACACCACAACATGCCGACTAACTCCTGAGTACCTACTCGCTGCTAGGTGAACAGAAACCTTAGGTAAAAGGAAATATGCCCAATCATTTCTGTCCCGCCCAGGATTCGAACCCGGAATTCTCAAGTGTGCGTCGAGAACTGTCATTTGACCTTTTTTTTATTTTTTACAAATTTGGCTATTTTCCGGGGTCCTGGTTCGGGTCCACCACAGCTTGCATGGGGAGCAAAGTGACTCCTCCCCCTTTTCAATAGACCAATTTTGCTCTCAATTCTTAATATCTTTTTATTTATATTATGACCACCGGAAATGATCACTGATTAAGAACATGATATAGAAGCTATGAAGCTGTTGACCAAACCACACAGTAGAAAGTGAAGGGACGACGACGTATCGGTTGTCGACAATCGACTTGAGAATGGTTCAGGATGGACCGAAACATCGTCGTCCCTTCACTTTCTAGTGTGTGGTTTGGTCAATATCTTTCAGCCACGTTATTGTGACTCCTCGTCTGCTTATGAGGCTGTTATTGATACAGTCATTTATGTTGTTATTGTTTTAGTAATTGGGCCTAATTGTAGCATCTAGCATCACCAGTTTCCATCACCAGTGTTGCTGATCGCCTCTGTTTAGTGCCCAATATTGCTGTAATTTGCTTCACAAAATATTATTTCCTTTAAAAGTCCACCAAAGGTGATTTTATAAATAATAGATTTGATAAAAAAATATTTTACCCATGTCATCAATGTGTAAAAAAAGAGATGAAATCCCTAAAATTACTTTTTTTTTTACAATTCTTGCCTAAAAGCGGAGGAAATTGTGTTGAGTGTGGAGGATGATTGACTGCTTCTGTGATTATGAAGACTGACAAAGAGCGGAGAGAATGAAGAGAATGGGATAAGATAATATGGTACGAAACTAACGGATGTGTGAAAGAGACATGACTAACGGCAGCGTCAGAGTGACATGACTCACACCCGCGTCAGAGGGACATGACTCACACCCGCGTCAGAGTGACATGACTCACACCTGCGTCAGAGGGACATGACTCACACCCGAGTCAGAGGGACATGACTCACACCCACGTCAGAGTGACATGACTCACACCCGCGTCAGAGTGACATGACTCACACCTGCGTCAGAGGGACATGACTCACACCCGCGTCAGAGGAACAAGACTCACACCTGCGTCAGAGTGACATGACTCACACCTGCGTCAGAGTGACATGACTCACACCTGCGTCAGAGTGACATGACTCACACCTGCGTCAGAGTGACATGACTCACACCTGCGTCAGAGTGACATGAATGAGCGAAGACATTAACACGTGATGAATAATGTGACAATGTCAGACCACGAAGGAAGGATTAAGACAGGAAATCTCCTTAAGTACTTTCACAATTAATATTACATCTTCAGAAGGATCTGAAGATGTAATATTACTGGTTTGACATTGTCATATTTATATGTACATATATATTTATATAAAAATTTCCAAAATTTTGGTAAAAATAATTAAGATTATTGAAGTTAAAATTCCCCCATCTTTTTAGCTTCAAAAAAGTAGACAAGTAATTACACCATGGCAACGGTGCATAAAATATTATAATGAGAAATAATTACATCGAATTTGCTGCATATTAACCGAAGACACCAGCAGTGATTGGGCGGGCAAGTCTTCTGGCGCCCAGGAATATTCTTAATAAGCGTGTGAGATAAATCCTAAGGGTCAAGGGTCGTAATGATATTCAGTTGTGAATGGCAATTAGACACTGACTAATTGGATATATATATATATATATATATATATATATATATATATATATATATATATATATATAAATATATATATATATATATATATATATATATATATATATATATATGTATATATATATATATATATATATATATATATATATATATATATATATATATATATATATATGTATATATATATATATATATATATATATATATATATATATATATATATATATATATATATATATATATATATATATATATATATAATGGGAAGGGAGTACCACCTCTAGCTGGAAGAAGGGGGACCCATAGCTTCGGAGGAAACCACGCATAACGCATTAGAGGGAATGTTTAGATCCCCTCCAATACAGTTTCTGTGTGCTTTTCTCCTACCACCCCCTTCCTTTTTTATTTTTTGTGCTTTATTATGCGTTTGATGGTTACAAGATATACATGGGTTGATACAAAAATAATAATGCAAAAAGGTGCTTAAAGGTTATGGATCTCTTGAAAAACACAACAATGGGAAACATTGATGAATGTCACAGACGGGTTCGATCATTGTTGCAAGTCAAACACTTCTTCGAATTCCTCTGAAGTTGGACTAGTGCCCAAGACGCAACAGGCATTTCCCCTCTGAATCGCAACACTGAGGCGCTGGAACAAGAAACTTTTTGCTCTCTGGTCTTTTGTAGCGCTGATCAATTTGTCCCCCAATTCCTTCAGGAACTTCAATGCACATTTTCCACACGAACCGAGGGTCTCCGAGCCGATCGGAACAAAGCTGTAGCAGTGTGCTAGACCTCTGTATTTAATAATTTTCTGCGATTCCCTGAAAGAAGCAGCACCACCGCTTTCACGTGTGCTGTAGTGGAGGTAGGTACTGGCCAGTGTGGCAGCGCACGTGTAGTCCCATACCACTTGCTTACCATCCTTCCAAGGTAGCAAGGTGACCCCATCAGGGCGCTTCTGAGGGTCGTTAGGTCTGGATAAGTGTGGTTCTCTTTGTGCCGGGCAGCGGGCTGTGGCGAGGCTCCTCTTGATGATGTCGTTGACTTCTTCATGTCTTGCAATTTTACCCTGTGATTTACGACATACCAGACCATGACGACCATATTGGTCTGCCATCGCAGTTCCGCAGATGCACCTATGTTCGGTGAGGATGGGGGCGGCAAGGCGAAGGGCAACTCCAATGCGGAGAGCGTCATGACTGAGACGAGTTCCCAGGGCTTCATTGGGCACAGCAAATAAGAAATCCCCGGCGTGGGGTGCTGTTACCGCTAGGAGGCGGGCTTTGTTTTCAGCATCAGCGTTGTCAATCATTGCTGTGACAGTCTTTTCCATATATATATATATATATATATATATATATATATATATATATATATATATATATATATATATATATATATATATATATATATATATATATATATATATATATATATATATACATATATACTAGCAGTACCCGGCCACAGCAACCTTCCCAGTCCCCCAGGCCTCCCCACCATTATCCCCTCCCTTGTCCCCTCGTCCTTCCCACCATTCCCCACTCACTCGTCCGATGCCTTCCCAAATGGTGTGATGTTCCCATCAGAAAATTGCGAACATCAAGTGATCTGATGTTCCATTACTGAAATATAAGAAAAACAGTTAATAAATGAAATGAAAATATGAAAAAATACAAAATAAACTATACTCACGAAATGAAGATTCGAACCCACTCACTTGGTACCCCCCAAGCTAGCTTGGAAGTACTAAGTGAACAGGTTCGAATTCTCATAACAACTCCCACTGATTTTTTTGGATAAAGCATGTTAATGTAATTTCATTGTGCATTATTATTAGTATTATTAATTGTAATTATGTAATTAAAAATGTATCTAATATTTGGTGTGCTGTTGGGCTTAATGTCTATCAACCTCTAGAGGATTTTTAAGGCACCACAGTAGTTTTCTGTCTACCATTAAAGTAAACTTTCGGTTTATTTACTGCTACAAGTGGGGTACACCTCTCTGTGTGTTTACCCTTTGTAGCTGCTGGATCGAGCTGTTAGCTTTTGGATCCCGCTATCTAATTTTCTAATACCTGACATACATATTTCATTCTCTTACGCACCTCATCATTCCCCTCCCTTCGTCACACACACACACATTCGGACACACACACACACACACGCACACACACACACACACACAGGATAGACAGGAGGCACTGAACTACAGGCCAGTGTCCCTAACCTGCATACCATGCAAGCTGATGGAGAAGATTGTGCGAAAAAAACTAGTGGAGCATCTGGAGCGAAGGAACTTTGTAACACAGCATCAACATGGGTTCAGGGATGGCAGGTCCTGCCTCACAGGGTTACTTGAATTCTACGACCAGGCAACAAAAATAAGGCAAGAAAGAGAAGGGTGGGCAGACTGCATATTTTTGGATTGTCAGAAAGCCTTTGATACAGTGCCACACAAGAGGCTAGTGCGAAAGTTGGAGATGCAGGCTGGAGTGAGAGGGAAGGTACTCCGGTGGATAGAGGAATACCTAAGCAACAGGAGACAACGAGTCTGTGTGAGGGGTGAGGTCTCAGATTGGCGAGACGTCACAAGTGGAGTCCCGCACGGGTCAGTCCTTGGACCTATACTGTTTCTGGTATATGTAAATGATCTCCCAGAGGGTATAGATTCGTTCCTCTCAATGTTTGCCGACGATGCAAAAATTATGAGGAGGATTGAAACAGAGGATGATAGTAGGAGGCTACAAGATGACCTGGATAGACTGAGTGAATGGTCCAACAAATGGCTGTTGAAGTTCAACCCGAGTAAATGCAAAGTAATGAAACTAGGCAGTGGAAACAGGAGGCCAGGCACAGGATACAGAATAGGAGATGAAGTACTTAATGAAACAGACAGAGAGAAAGATCTAGGAGTTGATATCACACCAAACCTGTCTCCTGAAGCCCACATAAAGAGAATAACGTCTGCGGCATATGCGAGGCTGGCTAACATCAGAACGGCGTTCAGGAACCTGTGTAAGGAATCATTCAGAATCTTGTACACCACATATGTAAGACCAATCCTGGAGTATGCGGCCCCAGCATGGAGCCCGTACCTTGTCAAGCACAAGACGAAGCTGGAAAAAGTCCAAAGGTATGCTACTAGACTAGTCCCAGAACTAAGAGGCATGAGTTATGAGGAAAGGCTGCGGGAAATGCACCTCACGACACTGGAAGACAGAAGAGTAAGGGGGGACATGATCACAACCTACAAAATCCTCAGGGGAATCGACCGGGTAAACAAGGACGAACTTTTCAACACTGGTGGGACGCGAACAAGGGGACACAGGTGGAAGCTGAGTACCCAAATGAGCCACAGAGACGTTAGAAAGAACTTTTTCAGTGTCAGAGTAGTTAGCAAATGGAATGCATTAGGAAGTGATGTGGTGGAGGCTGACTCCATTCACAGTTTCAAATGTAGATATGATAGAGCCCAATAGGCTCAGGAATCTGTACACCAGTTGATTGACGGTTGAGAGGCGGGACCAAAGAGCCAGAGCTCAACCCCCGCAAGCACAATTAGGTGAGTACACATCGAGGGGCCTCGAGGGGCCGAGGGGCCTCGAGGAGCCTCGAGGGGCTACGAGGGGCCTCGTAGCCTGTTGGATAGCGCGCAGGACTCGTAATTCTGTGGCGCGGGTTCGATTCCCGCACGAGGCAGAAACAAATGGGCAAAGTTTCTTTCACCCTAAGTGCCCCTGTTACCTAGCAGTAAATAGGTACCTGGGAGTTAGTCAGCTGTCACGGGCTGCTTCCTGGGGTGTGTGTGTGTGGTGTGGAAAAAAAACAAAAAAAAAAGTAGTTAGTAAACAGTTGATTGACAGTTGAGAGGCGGGCCGAGGGAGCAAAGCTCAACCCCCGCAAAAACACAACTAGTAAACACAACTAGTAAACACACACACACACACACATTCGGACACACACGCACACACACACACATCCCCCTAGGAATGCAGCGTGTAGCAGCTTTCTGTCTCCCAGGTACCTATTTACTCCTAGGTGAACAAAGGCATCAGGTGATAAAAACTCCGCCCATTTGTTTCTCCTTGATGATATAGATACCTCCTAGTGTATAATTACAATCTTTGTTAATGCATTTCAGATTCAGTATACTAAAACGGTTGGTATGCTCAAAAAATAAGATATCATGTTCCAAACACTGTTCTCCTCTCACTGTACCACACGCTAATCTATCACTATCTTACATATCGTATCTGTGCATGGGGTTCAACCACTACAAACTATCTCAAGCCCATCATCGCCCAGCAAAAATCTGCTATCAGAACAATAACAAACTCTGCTTTCAGACAATACTCAGCCCTCCTGTTTAAATCCCTAAACATGCTAAACATAAATTCACTCCACACATTCTCTTGCGTCATTTACATTTACAAAACCCTGTTCTTAAATGCAAAATCTGTTCTGAAACTCTTCCTGGACAGATGTAAAAGAACCCATACTCACCACACTAGAAATATATATATCTTTGATATCCCCAGAGTCAAACTTAATCTATGTAAACTCTATGCAAATAAATGAACCTAGTTTATGGAACACACTCCCTAACGAATTGAACAGCTGTCCAACGCTTGCCTTATTAAAAAATAGAAATAAAAAGTATCTAATTCCTTTTTCATAGTTTCCTACCTGGTGCTTTAAACTCACACTCTATCTAGTGCTACCCAATCCCCAAATATATGTATTTAAGCCATTCAACTTTACCATTGTAATCATTGCTATCATCATATATCATGGTTGTTATATTGAACGCATATTTTACTGTATTATACCTTGAAATAATCATCAAATTATGCTACAATTTATCTGATGATAACCCTCTAATTTTACTTTAATGTACCTACTAATCTATGTAAAATTTTCTTACAATGTACCTGTTTTTACGATGTACCATTTTTTCAATTTTGCTAGAAATTACCATCTTAAAATTATCTGTTAGATTAAGGACCTGCCCGAAACGCAATGCGTGTTAGTGGCTTTGCAAGAATGTAAACACATTAATGCTATGTACTCCTATAAGCCCAGTGTGCCTTCTTGTATATATGTAAATAAATAAAATCAATAAATAAGATTCTTTTTCTGTCATTCCCAATGTCATTAGTGAATGTCTCTCTCTTGGAGAAACAAACTTCTCCAACGCTACACATTTACTAGGAGCATTTCTAACCTGTAACTTGCTGCGAGACTTAATTGATTTCATGAAGTCAATCTTAATTCAGAACGACTTGCACCCGTTATAACTCTGCATTGTGATCAGCTTGGCTCCGAGGGAGACGTGACGCAAGTTTGCGTCAGCTAGAGCTTGTGTTGTTTTAGTGATAGTGGTGGTAAAGGTTCTATTTTTGTCTGACATCATGTGTAAATGTCCCATATGTATTCAAGTGGCTTTTTTGGTGTAGGGATGATGGTAGTGGTAGAGGTTGTAGTTGTAGTTACGACATCAGTGGAACCAGAATCAAAGTAGCACTAAAAGTTTCAAAGTATAAGCAGAAAAATATTAATATTGTGGTAACAGTTCGCTTAAGTGCAGGTTTTAGTCTAATTTTGGGGGAGAAAAATGTAATGACTAAATGAAAATAAGAATGAGACGATTAGTAAGTAGTCAGAAGAGGGCTGGATTACTCACAACTTATTACATATGATTGTGTTACACAACTAGCAACATACTACTGGAACAGTATACCTGATAACCCTGTAATTACTGGTGACGTAGAGACGACTAAGAACCAGTTATGCAATGTCTGGAATAAAATACTGTTTCATACATACTTGTTTTCTTGGTTTGTCACGATATTACTTTTATAATTATTGCCAACACTTACAAACGTACAAACATATACATTTATCGATACATAATTTTACACGATTCACTCCATCAATATATGAGAATCAAAACAATAAATGTCAACGATCCTAGCAAAACACGGAACCAATGCATAATAGTATTCAATAACCTCTATCAAGATACATAGGCGTAAATCACAGACGTAAATCTAAATGATACACCTAAGGCAGACACATATGGATCAAATACATGATACTGTATTATACATCCTAAATGCTACATATGAGCGAAAGACCAAAGACTGCACTATACCTCTTAACAAGCTAATATGAGTCAATGACCTTTTTACACAATACCCTTTAGCAAAGGTACATATGGGGTAGAACCCATAAAGATACACAATAGCTCTTAGGCAATTTCACAGTGGATACCTGAAGATTAACTAACCCCCCCCCCCCCCCACCCTTATCCCCCCTTCTCGCAGAATACATATGGGTCAATTTACATGTTTGCATCATTAGTCCTGTCTCTGGGCTGTTTAAATATAGCTATTTGTTCGTCGTGTTTGGCCAGCTGATTCGAGAAATAGTACGAAGTTTGAGAATTGTTTGAGAAGCTGGTTCTGCCGCTGCTGTTTCTACTGGTACTGGTACTGCTGCTGCTGCTGCTCGCACTGCTGCCGCGTCTACTGCTTCTGCGGTTTCGTTTACTGCTGCTCTTGCTGCTGCTGCTGCTGCTATTTGACGATGATTCTACTCGTAATGCAGCTTCAACAACAGCTACGTCAACTACTGTTGTTATTGCTGAATCCGTTGATGTTTCTGGTTTTACTACTTCTGTTGCTGATGCTGCTGCTACTGATGCTTCTACAGCTGCTGATGTTGCTGCGACTGATGCAACTGTTGCTCCTACCTGTCTTCACCGGTTCATGCGCAGGAAATTTACCTTCTCGGGATTTTATATTAAAATAAACACTGTCAATTTAACAATGTAAATAAATAAGTGTCATGTTTCACTGTGAAAGTAACCGTTGATTACGACGCCATTATTTAAAAGAATTTTAAACCAAGGCGTTAAAACGAAGTTAGAAAAGGTTCAGAGGTATGCTACCAAACTATCCCCCGAGCTGAGAGGAATGAGCTATGGGGAAAAATTACTGGAACTGAACCTCACGACACTGGAAGAGAGAAGAGTTAGGGGGAGACATGATCACTACCTGCAAAATTTTCAGAGGAATTTCCAGGGTAGATAAAGATAAACTACTTAACACGGGTGGTACGCGAACAAGGGGACATAGATGGAAACTGAGTACCCAAATGAGCCACAGGGACGTTAGAAATAAATTGTTCTGTGTCAGAGAAGTTAACAGATAGAATGCACTAGGCAGTGATGTGGTGGAGGCTGACTCCATACACAAATGTAGATATGATAGAGCACAGTAGGTTCTGGAATCTGAACACCAGTTGATTGACGGTAGAGAGGCGGGACCAAAGAGCCAGAGCTCAATCCTCGCAAGCACAACTAAGTCAATACAACTAGGTGAGTACACACACACACACACACACACACACACACACACAAATAATATGTGAGATGAATCACTATAATCAGCATGAGTATAGCACTGGCTGTGCCTCTCACTCTAGCCCTGAGAGTCACTGCGAGTGCTTTTGTTGCATAAAACACGGACGCATCATTTAATATATCTTAAAATTATTTAAATAACACGAATCCAGAATGCAAAAATTAAAAAAAAAATTGAATCTGCGAATACTTTTAAGTTCTCTCGTCAAGATCATGTTCTGTTTTATGTAAATTGCATACAGAAATAAATTATAAAAGCGACAGAAGAAATAAATAAATAAATATAAATATTTAAGTAATATAAAAATAAATAAAGATTTATATATATATATATATATATATATATATATATATATATATATATATATATATATATATATATATATATATATATATATATATATATTAATATTGAAGCTTGTCATGTTTTCCTTTTCAGGAGATTTTCCTTTTTTTTTTTTAGTGAAGGAGAGAAGCAGTATTCACTAAGAGACTAGCCACTTACTCCTTGGGGCTGACTTCAGCCTTTGGCACGAGGAGCTCGTCTTATGTGACTTCAGCCTTCTGAATTATTATTAATAAGTCTTTTGCCCTCTCTCAATATTCAGAGGGGGGAGGATGTTTCCATTTGTTCCCCATTACACACACACACAGAGCCCTGTGGGGCTGGTAGCTGAGTGGAGAGCGCTCTACTCTCGTGGATCTAGGGACCGGGGTTCGTTCCCCGCAGCCGGCGGAAACAGATGGGCAGAGTTTCCTTCACCCTGATGCGCCTGTTATCTAGCAGTAAATAGGTACTTGGGAGTTAGACAGGTGCTACGAGCTGCTTCCTGGGTGTGTGTGTGGGGGGGGGGGGGAGGGGAAATTAATAGTTGGTAACAGTTGATTGATTGACAGTTGAGAGGCGGCCGAAAGAGCAGAGCTCAACCCCCTCAAGCACAGCTAGGTGAATACAATACACACACACACACACACAGATATTAGAAAGAACTTTTTTAGTGTCAGAGTGGTTGACAAATGGAATGCATTAGGAAGTAATGTGGTGGAGGCTGACTCCATACACAGTTTCAAGTGTAGATATGATAGATCCCAATAGGCTCAGGAACCTGTACACCTGTTGATTGACGGTTGAGAGGCGGGACCAAAGAGCCAGAGCTCAACCCCCGCAAGCACAACTAGGTGAATACAACTAAGTGAGTACACACCACACACACACACACACACACACACACACACACCACACACACACACACACACACACACACACACACACACACACACCCTCACACACACACACACCCACACACACACACACACACACACACACACACACACACACACACCCACACACACACACACACACACACACACACACACACACACACACACACACACCCACACACACCCACACACACACACACACACACACACACACACACACACACACACACACACACACACACACACACACACACACACCACACACACACACACACCAGTCAGTGACGAATGAGAAACAGTAAAGAGTAAATAATATTTGACACAAACCAAGTTAAAAAAAAAAAAAAGGGACCGAACGAGTAATTACATAATGAAAGAAGAGTTGTGAACGACACGAGGGAACCAACCGAGCCGTGAGGTCCGTCACACAACGCCCCAAACGCCACGTGAGGACCACAGACACTTCCCTCCTTATTGTACCGGTGAGTAAGGGTGAGTTTTCAACTGGGAGCGTGTTGGTCTCTCGATAAGTTATCACCAGGAGTTAAGGCAATGGGATGCAGGAATAAAAGATGGCGTGTAGGGCGGGGGAAGAAGAGAGAGATGGAGGGAATAATGAAGAGAAGTAGGGAGAGGAGAAAGGGATGTGAAGGAAGGATTTTAATACAGAAGATGATAGAGGAATGTGAGAAGTTAATTTTTGTTTTGAAGGAAATAGACAAAGAGAGAGAGAGAGGGAGGGAGAGAGAGAGAGAGAGAGAGAGAGAGAGAGAGAGAGAGAGAGAGAGAGAGAGAGAGAGAGAGAGAGAGAGAGAGAGAGAGAGAGAGAGAGAGAGAGAGAGAGAGAGAGAGAGAGAGAGAGAGAGAGAGAGAGAGAGAGAGAGAGAGAGAGAGAGAGAGAGAGAGAGAGAGAGAGAGAGAGAGAGAGAGAGAGAGAGAGAGAGAGACAGACAGACAGACAGACAGACAGACAGACAGACAGACAGACAGACAGACAGACAGACAGACAGACAGACAGACAGACAGACAGACAGACAGACAGACAGACAGACAGACAGACAGACAGACAGACAGACAGACAGACAGAGACAGACAGACAGACAGAGACAGACAGAGACAGACAGACAGACAGACAGACAGACAGACAGAGAAAAGCTATTGGAAGTAGACTTGCCAGAGTTCCAAGCCGATCTGTTTAATTGATTTGTTATGGATGATTTTATTTTGCGTATATTTGTTTATGAGTTGATGAGCTTTACGAGTCTGTTTGTGTTACGTCTGTGCTCACCAGGAGTGAATTCCAGGTGTTTGGACTTGTTTGGGCTTGAGTTCCAGGTGTTTGGGCTTGTTTGGGCTTGAGTTCCAGGTGTTTGGACTTGTTTGGGCTTGAGTTCCAGGTGTTTGGGCTTGTTTGGGCTTGAGTTCCAGGTGTTTGGGCTTGTTTGGGCTTGAGTTCCAGGTGTTTGGGCTTGTTTGGGCTTGAGTTCCAGGTGTTTGGACTTGTTTGGTGTTTCTGCTAAAGTACTCAATACCAACGCGGTTTTGTGGTAGCTAATTTGGAATTAACCCCCCCTTGGGCTTTGTTATATCTAGTTCTCCAACTTGGTACTAAGTAAGTCATTCCTCTGTGGTACCTCTCCGCTCTATTTTGTTGGAGTAATATCTCCATGCCTCAGCAAACCTAGGTTTTCAGCTGTTCTAGAAGAGCGCCACAGCAAACGATCTCAGCTCTGTTCTAGAAGAGCGCCACAGCAAACGTTCTCAGCTCTGTTCTAGAAGAGAGCCACAGCAAACGTTCTCAGCTCTGTTCTAGAAGAGAGCCACAGCAAACGATCTCAGCTCTGTTCTAGAAGAGAGCCACAGCAAACGTTCTCATTTCTATTCTACAAGAGCGCCACAGCAAATGATCTCAGCTCTGTTCATCAAGAACACCACATCAAACGTTCTCTCAGCTCCTTACTATACCAGCGCCCCAGCGCTCTATTGTACCCAGAGCGCTCATCAGCACCACTCTACGTTTTCCCTCTATAGGAACGCCGAATCAACGCTCTATAGCCTCTCTACAACATCGGCGTTGTCAGCTCTTCTAGACCAGCAGAGGAACGGTGTCCCAGAACCAGGAGGGCAAATTAGCGATCTACCGGACAGTTCAGCCTACACTAATTGGTGATTATCCAGTCATAAAGGATTTAACTGACGCCATTAGAGGACTTAACAGGCGATTCACCCGGAAGGAATTGCCGAGATGTGAAACATTAATTACTGCATTGATCTTGGAACGTCTAGTGATGTTGGGGTCAGATGTATCATAAATATTGCTGCTGTATGTAATGACGCACATATACACGCGTATATACACATACACAAGTATACATATACACATATATATGTATACACGGATCAAACTATAAACCCATCTTCAAAACAAAAAGTAAGAGCATACATTATTGTCAGGCAAATTTTAAGATGGTTGTACGTGGGGTTGGCACTGTACGTGGTGGTGGCACTGTATGTGGTGTTGGCACTGTATGTGGTGTTGGCACTGTACGTAGTGATGGCACTGTATGCGGTGTTGGCACTGTACGTAGTGATGGCACTGTATGTGGTGTTGGCACTGTACGTAGTGATGGCACTGTATGTGGTGTTGGCACTGTACGTGGTGAGGGCACTGTATGTGGTGTTGGCACTGTACGTGGTGAGGGCACTGTATGTGGTGTTGGCACTGTACGTAGTGATGGCACTGTATGTGGTGTTGGCACTGTACGTAGTGATGGCACTGTATGTGGTGTTGGCACTGTACGTGGTGAGGGCACTGTATGTGGTGTTGGCACTGTACGTAGTGATGGCACTGTATGTGGTGTTGGCACTGTACGTAGTGATGGCACTGTATGCGGTGTTGGCACTGTACGTGGTGGTGGCACTGTATGTGGTGTTGGCACTGTACTTAGTGATGGCACTGTATGTGGTGTTGGCACTGTACGTGGTGGTGGCACTGTATGTGGTGTTGGCACTGTACTTAGTGATGGCACTGGAAGCTTACACTTCCCAGATGTGATGAGAGATATGATCCCAACCTCAGTGGCAGGTGTGTAGACAGTTCTAGTGGAAGGTATGTAGACAGTTCTGGTGACAGTCATGGGAGCAAACACACCGATCGTATAGCTGTCTGTCTGAAAGAGCTGACTGAGAGTGATGATGATCGACTTGAAGTTCTGATAGACAGTCAGAACTAACTGGATGGAAGGAGTGACCAGAAGATCACAGTTGTAGAGTCTTAAGCAAAGCAAGTATCTTACATAATGACGTGTCAAGATGATCTGATTGGAAGATCTCACAATGGGGGGATTACTGCCCTCACATCATATGATTGGAAGAGCATCATACGATTGGAACGTCATCTGGCTTGATGTGCTCACAGAAATAATTATTGCTTCTATATTACCTGTGATCCACAAGAGTTTGACTTAACTATTGAAAATAATGAAATGCAACTTAATTATACAATTATGTTAATGACGATTAATTTTTAGCAGGTTATCATTATTAATTGTTTACATCTGTTAATGTCAGTTGGGAGACAAGGGCTTCAAAATCATTTACATATCACGAACGCGCTTATACAGGTGTTAGAGCTATGACAGGTGTTCTGGGAACCTAAAGTATAATTTATTGTTTCACTAAACAGCAGATGTTTAATTGGTCTAGCTAAACAACACTCGATTTCGATCTGGCCTAGCTGACAGGTGTTTAAATATCTAGCTAAGAGTCACAGAGATCCATCAGCTCTGTCTAAAAGCAAATGAATGACAAACTCTGAAAAGATGCAAATCTCCCAGCGAGTACTCGGGCCGCTTCCCTGAAAGCATAGTCGAGTTTGTGGATAATGGATACAATAGCATTGCCTCAGAATATTAGGCAGGTGCGTGGACCCAACCGAGGAAGCTTTCTATTGGGGAGCGGGTGTACAAGGGCAGGAAGCATTCCAGTTTAAGGGAAGTAGCACCCGGTAGCACTGAGGCTATATACCTGCTATATACGAGGCTATATATATTAAGACTATAACCACTACGTAGCTATTGTTAGTCCTCCTTGCAGCACCGATGACTGTGTTCTGAGGTGTTCCGTTGCACCTGTGATGTATTAGTCTTAATGATAGTTACTGGAAGCGATGAGATTATAGCAATCACGTCAGGACGAAATTCAGTTGAAAGGCATGACCAGGACTCGAACCTGCGCACTGAGTACTATGTGACTGGCAGTACTAGTATAGTTGTAGTAGCTGTTTCAGTAGTACTAATTGAACTAGCAGTAGAAGTAGTAATTTTAATAGTAACAGTAATTTTACAGCAATTTTAATAGTAACTTTATTATAAATTTTAGTATTAATTTTAACAGCAATTTTAATAGTGTTAGTAATAGTTAAAAAGGAGTCACGAGAAAAAATATATGAGTTGCTTTGATATCACAATAAGAGCTTCAGTGTTAACTAGCAGTAGTTTGGATTAGAACAGGTGTTGACTAGGTATTGAACAGGTGTTGCAATGGAGTTGAATTGATGTTGACCTGGTGTTGAACAGATGTCTAGGTTTTGACCTTGTGTTGAGCAGCTGCAGACCTGGTGTTGAACACCTGCAGACCTGGTGTTGAACACCTGCAGACCTGGTGTTGAACAGCTGCAGACCTAGTGTTGAGCAGCTGCAGACCTGGTGTTGAACAGCTGCAGACCTGGTGTTGAACGCCTGCAGACCTGGTGTTGAACAGCTGCAGACCTGGTGTTGAACAGCTGCAGACCTGGTGTTGAACAGCTGCAGACCTGGTGTTGAACAGCTGCAGACCTGGTGTTGAACAGCTGCAGACCTGGTGTTGAACAGCTGCAGACCTGGTGTTGAACAGCTGCAGACCTGGTGTTGAACAGCTGCAGACCTGGTGTTGAACAGCTGCAGAACTAGTGTTGAACAGCTGCAGAACTGGTGTTGAACAGCTGCAGACCTGGTGTTGAACAGCTGCAGAACTAGTGTTGAACAGCTGCAGACCTGGTGTTGAACAGCTGCAGACCTGGTGTTGAACAGCTGCAGAACTAGTGTTGAACAGCTGCAGACCTGGTGTTGAACAGCTGCAGATCTAGTGTTGAACAGCTGCAGACCTGGTGTTGAACAGCTGCAGAACTAGTGTTGAGCAGCTGCAGAACTAGTGTTGAACAGCTGCAGACCTGGTGTTGAACAGCTGCAGATCTGGTGTTGAACAGCTGCAGACCTGGTGTTGAACAGCTGCAGACCTGGTGTTGAACAGCTGCAGACCTGGTGTTGAACAGCTGCAGACCTGGTGTTGAACAGCTGCAGACCTGGTGTTGAACAGCTGCAGACCTGGTGTTGAACAGCTGCAAAACTAGTGTTGAGCAGCTGCAGACCTGGTGTTGAACAGCTGCAGACCTGGTGTTGAACAGCTGCAGACTTAGTGTTGAACAGCTGCAGAACTAGTGTTGAACAGCTGCAGAACTAGTGTTGAACAGCTGCAGACCAAGTGTTGAGCAGCTGCAGACCTGGTGTTGAACAGCTGCAGACCTGGTGTTGAACAGCTGCAGACTTAGTGTTGAACAGCTGCAGAACTAGTGTTGAACAGCTGCAGAACTAGTGTTGAACAGCTGCAGAACTAGTGTTGAACAGCTGCAGAACTAGTGTTGAACAGCTGCAGAACTAGTGTTGAACAGCTGCAGACCTGGTGTTGAACAGTTGCAGAACTAGTGTTGAACAGCTGCAGAACTAGTGTTGAACAGCTGCAGACTTAGTGTTGAACAGCTGCAGACCTGGTGTGTAACAGCTGCAGAACTAGTGTTGAACAGCTGAAGAACTAGTGTTGAACAGCTGCAGAACTAGTGTTGAACAGCTGCAGAACTAGTGTTGAACAGCTGCAGATCTAGTGTTGAACAGCTGCAGACCTGGTGTTGAACAGCTGCAGACCTGGTGTGTAACAGCTGCAGAACTAGTCTTGAACAGCTGCAGACCTGGTGTTGAACAGTTGCAGATCTAGTGTTGAACAGTTGCAAACCTGGTGTTGAACAGCTGCAGAACTAGTGTTGAACAGCTGCAGAACTAGTGTTGAACAGCTGCAGAACTAGTCTTGAACAGCTGCAGAACTAGTCTTGAACAGCTGCAGAACTAGTGTTGAACAGCTGCTGTTTATTTCTTGCCTTGTGTTGACCAGGTGTTGAATAAGAATTCACCAAAACCTGAATACTAACCAGGTACATTTTGATCACCAAGTGCTAGGTGATATCCAGACTGTAAGTTCATAACCTTAAGGTCAAAGGTCGAGGTCACAGACTTTATTCCCCGAGCCCTGGTCCACCTGTACCAGGAAGTGATGCCAATCCAACCAAGTGAGAGAAAAAAAATTAAAAAACGCTCTCCCGTTTTCCCCTGACCATCGTCACCTCCGACAATTCCGGCAAGAATGCATTTCCATTTGCACAACCAAACTCCCCCGCCAACTCGATAACAGGTTGGACGAGAGAGCCAACAACCTCGAAACGGTCCACAGAACGTTAAATTTGCACACTCGATCCCTCTCCCCCCTCAACCCCACCCAATAAAACAATGGCCACCACTTCAACACAGCAGCAAATATTGAATTTTTGCACGCTGCATTTGCGAGCATCATGTATAGGGTCACATACAGTCCCATTGGCAACAAACATTTAGGGCCTCGACCCTCATTATTACCTTCTCTACAAAGGCGAAGAATTAGGGGTGACATGATGGAGGTGTTCAAGTGGATGAATGGACATAACAAAGGGGGTATATTAATAGGGGTATTAAAAGTATAAACGCAAGACAGAATACGAACAGGGTTGTTGTTTTGTGGAACCAATTACCGCGTAACATAATAGAAGTAGGATCCCTTTATTGTCTCAAGCGTAGGTTAGACATATATCTGAATGAGATTGGGCGGATATAAATAAGAGTTGCCTCGTATGGGCCAATATGGCTTCTACAGTTACCTTTATTCTTATGTTCTCGTTTAGTGAATGCTCGATTAACTCGTGTGATTATTCTTTAGTATTTGTAAATCATACTAAAAAAAAAGAATTTGGCTGACTAAGTCCAGGACAAAATTTAAGTGGGTACCATAAGCTTCTGTGCCGTTAAGTGAGGTACTTCGGTTATTCGCACCTGATAGCCTGCTGTCTATAGCCTAACCAAAACAAAAACCCGCATGAAAACCTGCAATGTGCATAGGCATTGCACAGCACAGCAATGCAATGTGCATTGCATTACATAAACATTGAAGACAAAAATCAAATTTAGAAACAAAAGTTATATGTAATAAAACAAAACAAAAGTTACTTTAACACCTGCAATACAACTGCGTGTGAACACGTAATTTACAAGCCAAAAAGGCATAAAAGCATGAACACTAATTTCACCTCAATGACGCAGCTAACAACAAAGTATAAAAGCAGAGTGCTGCAAGATACAATACCTAACACCATAACTCTTATGTTGTTTGTTATCTTATGTTTTTCATGCCCGAAACGCTTTGCGTAATAGTGGCTTTAGGCATTGTATGTACTAGCTCTACCTATAAGTCTACCAATCCTTGTAAAAATTTATTGTATGTATGTACCTTACCTAAATAAAATTGTATTGTATTGTATTGTTTGTGCCTCGGAGAGGTTGCACGGTCCAGTAAGTTCAGTAGAACTTCAGTTTCAACTCCTTTACTATATCGTAGCTCAGTCAATTAAGGCAGCGTCTGGGATGCTCTCGGACGCAGGTTCGAATCCTCGTCACGGCCCTTGTTGATTTGTTCAACATAACTCTTAATTGCTTTAGCCATGTCATCAGGAACGAGGTGCTAACAAAGCAGAGAGTCTCATTTGACTAAACCAGACCGTCTATGTTCTGCCAGACGTCAATTAACTCACTGAAAGGCAGGTGTCGTGATTGGGAAACTACCCTGTCGGTGGTTAAACAATGCGTCAGTGCCAGGAGCAGGAATACCAAAAAACGTAGTGGTGGTTATAAATAAGTTCTGCCTCGTATGGGCCAATCTGCAGTTACCTTTATTCTTATGTTCTTTTGTAAACATATGAAAACAGAATATCGTGTTGCCAATTGATACATATTTTAATTTGTATTAATTTTATATATATGCACATAAAACATTTACATAAACTCTTACATGGACATAAGAGTTATCGATGACTGTTTGGGAGAAGCACTAATCTACCGAATAACGAGTTTAATTATGTGACGTAATATGAAGGGCTTTGGCACAAGAGTTTGCGTCAAAATGTGATACTAAGGTCCACAAACCACATGAGGATTACTCACACAGGGACAGCCAATAAGCTAGTCAATTCTAACAAACTCTGGATGTTTAATTAGGATATCGTCAAGAACACGAGAAGGGATAAAATATTTGGAAATCTCTATGAGTCAGTAATTTTAGTCTTTTGTCCATGTTTATGATAAAGAAGATCTAACCAATACCAATGTTAAAATCTAAAATTTTTAGCCATTCGTTGTTTCTATATATATATATATATATATATATATATATATATATATATATATATATATATATATATATATATATATATATATAAATATTATGATTTGATAGCTTCGGGAAAATGAATGTTTTCTATTTTGTTATGTTTTCCATACATACTTACGTCAGTCATTCATCCCCCTCGTTAAACACCATCATACCCATATGCATACGTCAGTCGTGTCCCCTCGTTAAACGCCATTCACGAGGTCGTAGCTCCGGTGTTAATTAACTGCTGTGATGTTGAGGACCAGACTCGTCAACCATTGTCCATAACGAGACCTGAGGCCTAGTCAGAACCACCTTAGCTTGCGGTTACATTGCGGTTACGTTTCGGGGCTCAAGCTCCCCACGGCCCGGTCCCTGGCAAGGCCTTCTGGTGGCTGGTGTAGCATGAGATTAGTGAGGTGTCAGTAGTGGGAGGCTGCGTTGCAAGATGCCTCAGTGATCTTAACGATCTCGTCTGAAACGTCAGTTGTTCACGCCTGAAACTTTTGTTGTTCACACCTGGAACTTTTATTATTCTCATCTGAAAAGTTCGTTGATCACCACTGAAAGGTTTCCTGTTCTCTCCTGAAACTTTCGTTGTTCATGCCTGAGACGTTTACCCCTGAAACATTTGCTGTTCATCGTTAGAACGTTCGTTGTTCACGTCCAAAACGTTCACTTTTCACGGCTGAAAAGTTCGGTGTTCATCCTCGAATCGTTCACTGATCAAGCAATAATTGCAATAACGTTTAGAAATGTAAGGATATAAAACATTTAATGCAGACTCTTCTGCAATTTGCAGGCATACTAAGTTATTCAAACTCAGGCCTGATTTTATGACGATCCATTGTTGCAAGAGCCTGCAAGAATTGTGAACAATTCTTAACGAACCTTTCAACTTATAAAGCAAACTAGTTTCACAACGTTCTAAATGACTCAAGAAATGTCGAAGCTGGAGATCACACTAAACTACCCCACAGTGACTCCCAAGTTAAGGTCCGCCACTAAATAACAATGATTAATGACACTATTACTTGTCCAGAGATGCATATAGAGCTCTCAGGATTATTCACGCTGGCAACGAGGCGTTGCCAGCGTTCTCGCTCCATGTATTTTTTAATAGCGATAAAGCCGAACTGTTGGGCAGGCCACAGGTTGGGAGTGTTGCATATTATTGGTGCACACTCAAGCGCCTCTTGCATGATGGTGTGTCCTCTACATTAGTGTAAAAGAGGCTCCTCAATATACATTTATATATTTATATATATATAACTGAAAACTCCACACGCCAAAAGGATTCGAACCCAGACAGCCAGGAGCACTATACACCATGGCGTACCCGGTTCTTTAAGAACTCGACCAACCGTGACTGTACAAAAGACATTGGTAACTTAGGCTATTTCCACAACATTCCAACAACACTTGGGGGTAAGCTTGGGTCTAGGTATTTTATCGAATCACCTCACTTTGTGGGACCATGTGAGTAACACAAATGAATATATATATATATATATATATATATATATATATATATATATATATATATATATATATATATATATATATATATATAACATACCAGTTGTGGGAGTATGGGTTCGAGTCACTTCTGGGGTGTGAGTTTTCAGTTGTATATAGTCCTGGGGACCATTCAGGCTTGTTTGCATATATATATATATATATATATATATATATATATATATATATATATATATATATATATATATATATATATATATATGTGCTTCCACATTGGCTGATACCTATCTACGTTACAGCTCAGCGGAGGGAGGTGGGGCAGCCACCTTCAGGGAGACCCAGAAAATCCACAAGTACAGAGACTTAGAACGTTGTTACAGGTTCGTGCCGATAGGCTCTGAGACTCTGGGCACCTGGGGTAAATGTGCACTTAAGTTCCTAAAGGAGGTGGGTGCAGAACTCACTGGGAAAACTAGAGACACACGAGCGGCCAGTTTCCTGTTCCAGCGCCTCAGTGTCGCAGTTCAGAGGGGAAATGCGTGCTGTATCCTGGGTACGCACCCAACCTCCGAGGAGCTGAACGAGG
>NC_091159.1:50152898-50295780 GCF_040958095.1 Procambarus clarkii | reverse complement strand
TTCAAGACGAGGAAGAGTTTGTGCACCAGTTACCTGGGTGATGAAAGCTACCTCAAAGAGGATAATTTGGTGTCTACACCCTAGTTATACCTGGTGGACTAACCTGCTGTACTATAAGATAAGGAACCTCATCAATGTATGTAGCTATTTCTGTAGTTTGATTGGCTGCATATATATAAACTAATAAACCCCCCCTAATGTGTAGAGGATCGATTTGTGAGATTATGAGATTATTGCAGAAATACAGTCCACTTATCATTATACAAATTGCTATCGAAGTATATAAATTAACGTAAATATAAATTCATATAAATTAAATAAATATAAATCTCACAGGTCGGTTCCCACAATATTTGGTCATCTTCGAACCGGATGACGGATTATTTGATCCTATGAACCCACATTTGGTCATCTTAGTACCGGATGAACCAGTTAACCAGTGGATTCATTAAATATACTAGTGCAGTGTTATTTAAACAAAGCCAGCAGTCAAGACGGCAGCGTAGCCTCGAGGGAGCTCAGGAGCCTCCCTCAGCCGAGTTCAGCTTCGTCAGCGGTTTCATGTACACCCACAGATATTTGGTGGCGTGTTATTTCGTGAAATGACAGCGCTAATATAGAAGCCAGCCAAATTAGTGACTGTGTCTTCGCGATATTGTTCACGGATTTCGTGGTGTTACATTTCGCGAGAGATTATCTACGAATTTTGTGGACTTTATTTCGCGAGGTCACTAATAATATTTAATACTTCTAGATAATAATAGAAGTTTCATAGAGGCTAATTAAGAGGCTATTATCAATAATTGTGTATATTATTTCTCCAAAATAGAGAATTATTTAATATATATTGCACTAGTGATCACAGTATAATATTTACTAATTGCCAACCCACAACAGGGTAGGATATTAACACTGACTAGTTGAACTATTATTGTTCATCCTAGTCCCATTATTACCATAGTCAGTTGTACTATATTGAATAACCTAACACCATTAATGAATGGTCCAGACCCTATTTTGGGTGTATTTTTTATCAACTCGAGTTGAGTTGTATATATAATAATTTACTTATGATCATTACACCTTTGAGTGATTAATTAGTGTCTCTACCATCCTAGGGTGATATAGAAGAGCTAACCTAAAGGTACTTCCAGTGACACTGGTTTATCACTCAAATCATTAGTGTGTATGATTGTATATATATAATGTGTATTAATTTTAAGTGCTAACCTCTAGCAGAGGTAGGATTATTGCCTAGTGAGTGCATTTTACCCTAGGCTACCATTAGTGTTTGTTCAGTATTATGAGCAGCCCAAGTACAAGCCCCACAAGGCTTCACCAACTAGCCAGTATGGATAATGCAGGGAGAATGAAAAGAACCTTTGCAGGTCTTAAAGGCCACTTAACAAGACAGATCAAGAAATGTGAAGATTTGTCACAACAATCTCAAATTGATTATGCTGACCCGGAAAGCTATTATCAAGCAGCTGCAGGTAAATTTGAGCAAATCAAATGCCAAATAGCAACATATGTGGCTGAACTTGCCAACACCAATTTATCAGAAACAGAAATAGACGACATTATGGTTGATCTTGCGAATTATGAAGATCAAACTCAGGCCACGTTACAGCCTTATGTCAAATTAATTGCCCAGAACAAGGCAACAGCAACAACAACAACAGTTGCATCTAATACGAGTCAAGCAGAAGCTCGACTCCCTCCAATTAATTTACCCACTTTCTCAGGAAAAGATGAGGAAGATTGGGACGAATTTTGGAACAAATTCGTTGACCTTGTAGACTCAAAACAATCTTTACCAAAGAGTAGTAAATTCTCTTATTTGCAAGGCCAATTATCAGGTGAGGCTAAAACAGTAGTATCCCATCTGAGATTAACTAATGACGGCTATGATCTGGCAGTAAAACTCCTCAAGGATAATTATGCTGATCCAGAAGTAAGAACATCACATTTAGTTCATGAGCTGTTGCATTTACCCCCACCGGAGGCTTCAGCTGATTCACTCCAAGTCTTCAAGCTGGAGGTAGAATCATTGATCAATGCCCTCAGCCTGACAGCAGATACAAACGGGGCTGAGTGGGTCTTGAAAATAATTGTCCAGGAGAAAATACCTAGGGACATATTGAGACAAATGAGTGCTCATTACAATAAAAGCATCTTATCCATGAATGAAATATCTGAAGGTTTAAAGTCAGTAGTTCATCAATTACGAACACATGATAAATTAAAACCACCAAGTAAACCCTCAGAAACCAATAATAGTAAACCACAGAGTACCAAAGGTACTCCAAATCAATCTAGACAATATAATTCAACACCAAAGTGGAACAGTAGCAGTGTGGGCGTATATGCAGTGGGACCCTCCAAGCCTATAGTTACTGTGTCACCCAAGAACGTGACACCAAAGGGTACTGGAAGCTATGGAACATGTTTGTTCTGCAATGAGAAACATTCAATGTACCACTGCCCTAATTTTCCTGATAGTGACGCCCGTGTTGAGCGACTCAAAGATTTGCAACATTGCACGAGGTGCCTCAGGAAACATAACATCAAGGACTGTCATACCCAATTACACACCTGTAATAGGTGTAACAAAGGTCAGCACCATGCAGCATTGTGCAGAGACACCAAAACAACGTCTCCAAACCCCAAGGTGGAAGATAGCATTCCCACCACAGTACAGTACTGCAAGGTGCAACCAACAAAGAGTGTCCAATCGGCAAAGTCTAAAGGTAATACGACTTTGCCTACTGCCCAAATTACCATCCTGAATAAGAGGACCAAGGTCCATACCCGTGGGTTGTTTGACCAAGGATCCCAAAGAACATACATCACTAAAAGGTTGGCAGATGAATTACAATTAAGGCCTGTAGCCCAGATGTCATTCAACATCTCAGGGTTTGTAACAGATGCAGGACCTCAAGTCTACCAGGTGGTACAACCATCAGTACGTTTAGGCAGGTACGTCTGTCGAGTACAAGCCATTGTGGTGGACAAAATACCAGTAGACCTACAAGTTCAAGGTCTGAGAGCAACAGCCAAATTCCTGAGAAATAGAGGAATAAAATTGGCAGATAATATTAAGTCTGATCACCTCACCGACTTCGGTCTCCTTGTAGGGACAGACTATTGTCATCGATTCATCGGTAGCCCTACTAAATATCAGGGTATAACCATGTTAAACTCTGCAGGAGGTAAATTACTCTCAGGCCCAGTATCAAGCCTGAGGAGACCTATGCCTGCAGATAAACAATACCAGTAGAAATCTAAATTTGTCAGCTGATTATATTTCTCCAGTAGCATTATACTAAGGAGATTACAGCTGACTATAGTAACAGAGGTTGATGTTAGTATCATCATTTGAAGCTGAAGATGAGTTCATGAGGCCTCAGTGGCAAATCAGTGAACAGTAGCTTAAACAGCTACAAGTCACTGCGACCAATGTCACTGAACCCACTGCAGTCTCAGAACCATACTTTACTTTAATGATGAGCTATTCAATCTTCTGAATCAATTAACTAAATTAAACCCCAATAAATCTGATGACTGATTTGATACATTTATTATTTAATCAAGATGTATTCCATGGGCCTCAGTGTTTATATATCAGTGACCAGTTACCTGAAGAAACTTCAAGTTATATCTAATGTCACTGATCTCACTGCAGTCCCTGAATCATACTTGACTGTAGTACTTGATCACATTCAGTCTTCTGGGTTAAATAATATGTATAAGGCTTGAATATTAGCCTTTCAAGAGTTGACAGGGAAATGAAATCGCATTAGACTTCTAACCCCTGCAACTCTAGTACGGGACATCCGTCCTGTACGAACAGACGCACAAATGTGTGATTACTAACTACTAACATCAAATTAATCTAATAATTCAAAGGAGGAGTATCGGTGTTCGTCTGTTCTAATTAGGACTTCGACCCGTGAGCAGCCCCCTGGGGAATTATGTCGGAAAATCCGACACCATTTAATAATCATACAGATAATAGCTGTATTGTATAAACAAGTTACCCATAGAAAACGTAACTTGTAGTGGAATTACCGTCTAAAGAATCACCACATACTATTATAATTCACCAGCTATTCTGCTGGGAATTATTCTTAAATACATTAGTCTTTGGACTTTACCATCATAAAAACATCTTATATAAATTAACTTAATTATCAATATTAAAGTAGAGTAAATGTGACCCTTCTATCACTTTCTGAAATGTGGACAATGTAAGCCAGGCGTCAGAGTGAGGAAGGAGGGCAGCCATTGTTTATATTGAGACCAGAGGCTCACACGGGAGCAAATTCGGCTCCTGTAAATTTTACTTGGACGTAGTGTTATGGAAACCAAAGGTGTACCATTTTTCAACACGCTGTCTACACATCAAGTTAAGTGTTCTTTCCGAAACCCATTATCTATCATTAGTGGCCATTAATGTCATTGGGTAGGGTTAGCCGGTTAGAACGCGAAATCGCCTCATACTAAAGGTAATTAAGCCAGGTCTTCAATGTTCCATGTACAGTTTTCTCTGATATAACTTGTCATATATAGGATTCTGGCTTCACAGTTAGCGCCCTTTTGACAGGTCAAGACGAGGAAGAGTTTGTGCACCAGTTACCTGGGTGATGAAAGCTACCTCAAAGAGGATAATTTGGTGTCTACACCCTAGTTATACCTGGTGGACTAACCTGCTGTACTATAAGATAAGGAACCTCATCAATGTATGTAGCTATTTCTGTAGTTTGATTGGCTGCATATATATAAACTAATAAACCCCCCCTAATGTGTAGAGGATCGATTTGTGAGATTATGAGATTATTGCAGAAATACAGTCCACTTATCATTATACAAATTGCTATCGAAGTATATAAATTAACGTAAATATAAATTCATATAAATTAAATAAATATAAATCTCACAGGTCGGTTCCCACATCTCTCTCTCTCTCTCTCTCTCTCCCTCTCTCTCTCTCTCTCTCTCTCTCTCTTCTCTCTCTTTCTCTCTCTCTCTCTCTCTCTCTCTCTCTCTCTCTCTCTCTCTCTCTCTCTCTCTCTCTCTCTCTCTCTCTCTCTCTCTCTCTCTCTCTCTCTCTCTCTCTCTCCCTCTCTCTCTCTCTCTCCCTCTCTCTCTCTCTCTCTCTCTCTCTCTCTCTCTCTCTCTCTCTCTCTCTCTCTCTCTCTCTCTCTCTCTCTCTCTCTCTCTCTCTCTCTCTCTCTCTCTCTCTCTCTCTCTCTCTCTCTTCTCTCTCTCATTCTCTCTCATTCTCTCACAGCTTCTGTCTTTCTCCGTCTCCCTCTCCTGCACTCCTCTCCTTTCCCCCCCTCACTCTCTCTCTCCTTTCCCCCTCTCACTCCCTCTCTTAGTTACTTCTTTTTTACATCTCTGTGACTCATTAATGTCCCTAGTTCCCACCTCTGCCCTCACCTTGTGCTGTTTCTCAAATTGAACATTGCCTCAACATCCTTTTGCTATTTCCCCTTAGAATTGTACACAGCAATCGGTGTCGTGAGAACAGTTCCCTTCAGTGAAGCTTAATAGGCACTCCAGATCACGCCCTTCAGGAAGGTCAGCCTCCAGATCACGCCCTTCAGGTTCAGCCTCCAGATCTGCAGCCTCTCAAACTTCTGTAGTCAGAGATATATACTGGGAAGTGTAGAATTATCCCAGGTGAAAGTAGACTATGATAAGCCATTCTTAGATATTGTTGTTGGATAATCAGAGGTTACTAAAGTTGCAGAAGTTAACAGAGGTTAAAGAGGTCACAGAGATTACAAATATTACAGAGGTTACAAATATTACAAAGGTTACTGAGGTTATGCAGAGCCGGAGGTACTCGGCTTTTCGGCCTTCTGTTAGTAAATATTAGAATAATGGCTAATGAGCAGAGGTTAGGACAATTATGAGAATAAAGTGATAAGCCAGTATACTTTATTAGCACATTTCGATGATAAAGTGTCTTCCAAGATAGCAGCCGGGTTGTGATGGCTATGTAAGACAGCGAGCTGACATAGATCAAACAAGCACTTAGAGTAGGTTAATCCCAGCTGCTGGAGTAGGAAAACCCTCTAAATAACCCACAGGTAAAGCTCAGGTAACCCACATGAAAGATTATAAGGAATCTTTTCAATCACTGTATACAACCTACGTGAAACCAATCCTGCATAATGCATCGCTGGCATAATAACCGTATCTGATAAATCAGAAAATACAGACAACGTTGTAAGTTTGTCATATTTGTTATACCAGAAAGAAGACATATCAGGGGGTTACAGTGCCAGCTGTCGAGTTCTGATTTGCACGTCTCTGGAAAGGAGAGGAGCCAGGGGAGACATGTTTGCGGCATACAAGATAAGCAGATAAATAAGCCAATGGAACCACAAAGTCAACAACAATGTGAGAGTCCATAAAAGGATTTTAGAAACACTCAGTTGTGTCAGAGTGACGTCTGGAAACGACGTATTAAGGGAAGTGACGAAACAGTGAAGAATTGCTAGGCAAGAACACAAATATAAGAAAACCTGTCTAAGAAGAGGGCGCTAAGAACAACTAAGCACGAACAGGGAAGGTAAGGTAATTATCTGGAGAGAGCGCTAAGTCATAACGACTATATAGCAAATGGAAAATATATGAGGATAAGGATTTGGGACGGGGGGGAAGGAATGGTGTCCAACCCCTTGGACGGTCGGGGATTGAACGCCGACCTGCTTGAGGCGAGACCGTCACTCTACCATCCAGCCCAAATAGGAGAGGGAACGAACAGGCAAGTAAGAACCGGTAGGATATATCAGCTAGACAAAAACATTTAGGTACGAATAGCTAGCTAAGAATAGCTAAGAACTGTTTAGTAAGAACGCATTCACACATCAATGAAAGTTACGAAAGATATTGATGTCCTCCAATATATTGTATGTTTGTAACTTTTCAGCGACTATATTGCCTCTTATTGGTTATACAGCAGCATTGTGCTCGTGGAACGATACATATTGCAACATATTACTGCCCTTGTAAATGGTTTGTTATTGAATACTTGACAGCGTTCATTGTGCGTTGATATTTTATTCAGCGCGTGAATGATAAACTTATTAACGGATCTTTTACTGCGTTGTGCATCATCATGTTTCGTGTGCGTTGGGTTATTGCTGTTTTAATTGACAGTGGATGTGAAAATTAGTTGTACTTAACAGTACTTATGTAACTTGTAAGCCCCCCCTAGCTCTTGGGCCCCGCCTGCCTGCCTTTCCACCTGCCAGATGTCTACTGTAATGAGTCCTGAGGACTTTTTTTTAAAGTAGGGAATGTGGTAGTACAGGCTGGTTCCCTTTCTTGGTCGTTCTACTTGCTAACTGCCCTAACAGTAAGGTTGTTTCCTCGTGCTTCTTCTGCGTTTCTAGCGTCTTCGTAACGCTTCTGGCCAGCATGATCATTCTCTTTCTGTATTGTTTTATTAAATTAATCATCAAAATCCATTGTACCAACAGCGACTGAGAGCTGGAATATACAAAACTATTGACTGTTATAACCCCTGAAACCAGTCCCCGTATGGTTTTATTGAAGGTGGTACTACAAATACAACAAAGTATTAGTAGTTTGGCTTCATTATACCCTGGAGGCAAGGTGCGTTGTTGGTATGATTAAACGAGGTAGTGTGTCGTGGAGGAATGATTAAGGAAGCTAGTGTACCCTGAGGGCATGAATAAGGGTGTAGTGTACCCTGGGGACATGATTAAGGGTGTAGTGTACCCTGGGGACATGATGCCCTTGAGGGGAGCCGTTGTTGTACCATGGGGGCATGATTAAGGGTGTAGTGTACCCTGGGGACATGATTAAGGGAGGTAGTGTACCCTGACGGCATGATTAAGGGTGTATTGTGCCCTGGGGACATGATTAAGGGAGGTAGTGTACCCTGAGATCATATTTACGTGAGGCAGTGTACCATGGGGGCATGATTAAGGGTGTAGTGTACCTTGGATTAATGCTTATGAGAAAAGTGTATCCTTGAGGTTTAATTAATTACTTTATTAATTTATTTATTTATTTATATACACGAATATACATTTGGGTTGTGAGAGTACATAACATTGGTGTATTTGTACATTCTTGTAAAGCCACTAACACGCATAGCGTTTCAGGCAGGTCTTTAATCTAACAAATAAGGTAGGATTAATAATAGGTATAGTGTAGAAAATTTTAGTTCAACACAACAGCTACAATATAAATGGGAACACTGGGGACGTTGCATGTCTTAAATACTAATATTGGAGGAATGGGTTGTGCAAGATACAGGGGAGTGAGTTTGAAGCATAAGGTAGGAAACTATGAGGATGATATTAGGTACTTTTTGGTTTTACTTTTGAATAAGGCATAGTTAGTTTAGTTCATTTATTATGCACCCCATACCCATCTTATGGACGGTAGTGGAAAGGGTTACAGAGGCACATAATGGGCTCAGGGACTAAACCCCACAATTCATTTAGCTAAGCAAGTTACAATCTTGATGAGCTAGTTACAAAATTCAGTATAAGTCGTCACATCATCAATGGGTTCGAGATTGACCACAAGTACAGTTTCTAAATTATGCAACTGACATATATGGAGAGCTAGTGCTACAATTGATATGCTCGTCCTGCACACCGCTCCACATCCAGTGGGCAGCGGTGGATAGGTTACACTCACCCAGTTACTAAGGCATAGGTTGGACAGTTAGTTAATTCACTAGGGAGTGAGTTCTATAGGCTGGGCATTTTTATTTGCATGAAGTGTTTGCACAGATTTTGTTTAATTCTGGGGATATCAAAGAGATATTTATTTCTGGTGTGAGCTCATGGGTTCTATTTCAACTATCAAGGAAGAGTTTCAGCTCAAGATTAGCATTTCGAAACAAGGTTTTGTATATTATGTAAATAACACAAAGGAATGTGTGGAGTGAGTGTATGTTTAGCATGGTAAGGGACGTAAACAGAGGGGCTGTGTGTTGCCTGAAGACAGAGTTTGTTATGAGTGGGTTTGGACTTGAGGTAATTTGCAGTGGTTGAAACCCACGCACAGATGTATCTTACCTATCCCTATCTTACCGTATGTAAGACAGGGATAGATTAGCGAGTAGTACAATGAGAAGAGAGCAGAATAGGAAATATTATATCTGATTTTAGAAAGTATACCGTTAGTTTTTGAGACTTTTTTGGCTATCTATTGCATGTGGGTGCTGAAGTTTAGTCTCTTATCTATTTAGAGGCCAAGGAACTTTCCATCATTTGTATTGCTAATGTTAACATTATCTATCTGAAGTTGAATTTGGTGTGATGATTTTAGTTCCAAATAAAATGTAGTAAGTTTTTTTTATGTTCAGTAGAAGTTTGCTGCTTGACATCCATGAGTGGACATTTAATACTAGGTACATTGCTTTTATAAGTACATTTATTTAAAATATTATTTAGTGTGTGTGTGTTGGGGTTTGAGCAGATGAAGATAGTATCGTCAACAAATAGATTAGGTGTAAGAATGTCAGAGACATATGGAAAGAAGCGAAAGGGGAAAGCATTTCTTCCTTAATTTCCTTTAGAATTTGGGAGACGTGTACCCTGGGAGCATGATTAAGGGTGGAGTGTACCCTGGGGGCATGATTAAGGGTGGAGTGTACCCTGGGGGCATGATTAAGGGTGTAGTGGGCCTTGGGAGCATGATTAAGGGTGTAGTTTGCCCTGGGAGCATGATTAAGGGTGGAGTGTACCCTGGGGGCATGATTAAGGGTGTAGTGGGCCTTGGGAGCATGATTAAGGGTGTAGTTTGCCCTGGGAGCATGATTAAGGGTGTAGTGTGCCCTGGGGGCATGATTAAAGGTGTAGTGTGCCCTAGGGCCATGATTAAGGGTGTAGTGTGCCCTGGGGGCATGATTAAGGGTGTAGTGTACCCTGGGGGCATGATTAAGGATGAAGTGTACGTTGGAGGCATGATTAAGGATGTAGTGTACCCTGGGGGCATGATTAAGGGTGAAGTGTACCTTGGGGGCATGATTAAGGATGTAGTGTGCCCTGGGGGCATGATTAAGAGTGTAGTGTGCCCTGGGGGCATGATTAAGGGGGAAGTGTACCTTGGGGGCATGATTAAGGATGTAGTGTACCCTGGGGGCATGATTGAAGGTGTAGTGTACCCTGGGGGCATGATTAGGGGTGAAGTGTACCCTGGAGGCATGATTAAGGATGTAGTGTACCCTGGGGGCATGATTAAAGGTGTAGTGTGCACTGGGGGCATGATTAAGGATGAAGTGTACCCTGGGGGAATGATTAAGGGTGTAGTGTGACCTGGGGGCATGATTAAGGGTGAAGTGTGCCCTGGGGGCATGATTAAAGGTGTAGTGTGCCCTGGGGGCATGATTAAGAGTGTAGTGTGCCCTGGGGGCATGATTAAGGGTGAAGTGTGCCCTGGGGGCATGATTAAGGGTGTAGTGTGCCCTGGGGGCATGATTAAGGGTGTAGTGTACCCTGGGGGCATGATTAAGGGTGTAGTGTACCCTGGGGGCATGATTAAGGGTGTAGTGTACCCTGGGGGCATGATTAAGGGTGTTGGGTGCCCTGGGGGCATGATTAAGGGTGTAGTGTACCATGCGGGCATGATTAAGGATGTAGTATACCCTGGGGGCATGATTAATGATGTAGTGTACCCTAGGAGCATGATGAAGGGTGTAGTGTACCCTGGGAGCATGATTAAGGGTGTAGTGTACCCTGGGAGCATGATTAAGGGGTATAGAGTGCCCTGGGGGCATGATTAAGGATGTAGTGTACCCTGGGGGCATGATTAATGATGTAGTGTACCCTGGGAGCATGATGAAGGATGTAGTGTACCCTGGGAGCATGATGAAGGGTGTAGTGTACCCTGGGAGCATGATTAAGGGGTATAGAGTGCCCTGGGGCCATGATTAAGAATGTAGTGTACCCTGGGAGCATGATTAAGGGTGTTGGGTGCCCTGGGGGCATGATTAAGGATGTAGTGTACCCTGGGGGCATGATTAATGGTGTAGTATGCCCTGGGGGCATGATTAAGGGTGTAGTGTGCCCTGGAGGACATAATTAAGGGTTAAGTGTGCCCTGGGGGCATGATTAAGGGTGTAGTGTGCCCTGGGGGCATGATTAAGGGTGTAGTGTGCCCTGGGGGCATGATTAAGGGTGAAGTGTGCCCTGGGGGCATGATTAAGGGTGTAGTGTGCCCTGGGGGCATGATTAAGGGTGAAGTGTACCCTGAAAGGCTGGTGGCTGCTGGCGGAGAGTTAAGGCTCGCCTCTGTGATGAATATGTTTTGTTCTCACTCGTTAATATACGAGCAGTTGAGAATTAAAACCCGGCCCTCCGCAGACCTTTAAATATATATATTGCCCCTTGTCACCTTCACCGTCACCTTCTCTCCTTTTCACCTTTCATTTTCACTATCACCTATTCTCGCTTTCGCGTAAAGTGTAAGCATTTGACATCTCTCCTCGAGTTCTGGTTCAGTTTGAAAAAAAATCTAATCTGCAGGTTAGATTTCTGAATATCACGCGTAAATCATTTTCACGTACATCTTCCTTTACTTTCGCGATGTTATTTTGTTCACTCTCATTCATTCATGTTCGCGAACATGGCGTATTTCCATTCGCACACGGCGTAATGACACACAATAAAGTAATCTTCCTTTTAGCCTGTAATCAGGAGAGACAATCTAGCAACACATCGTGTGCGTCCCATCGTGATGTTGCAATCGTAAGCTACGAACACAGAGCTTGTCCAGCTCCCTTGACACGCAGCTTGACACTCGGCTTGACACAAAGCGTGTCAAGAAACTCCAGTGGGGTAGGGAGGGAATGGGGGGAGTGTGCAGGTCAACGCTGTGGCGTGGGGAGAGAGAGAGAGAGAGAGAGAGAGAGAGAGAGAGAGAGAGAGAGAGAGAGAGAGAGAGAGAGAGAGAGAGAGAGAGAGAGAGAGAGAGAGAGAGAGAGAGAGAGAGAGAGGTGGTTACCCCCATAACCCCCAGAGGGTGAGCGTTTAACAACGCTAACACCCATCATTACACTCAGTCTGATCTAACCATTCACTATGTTTGTTTCCTTTTTCAGCTTCGTATGTTGACCTTCGCCTCAGTCCAACGGTGTCAACAAGTTGTAACTCACCCGAGGCACGCTTGTACACCCTTGGCCAATGACTTGGGAGTGAGCAAGGGAGGGGGGGGGGGGGAAGGGGGTGAAGTGGGGAGGGGGGATTTAATTGTCCTTAATAACGAGGTGGACATGAAAACCAGGTGAGAGACGGCCTAAGAGGGGGAGAGGGTTGATATATGGAGGGAGGGAGGGGGGTGAGAGGGAATGCCCCCCCCCCTAAATATCAACTATCATATCACAGAATCAAAGAATATCAAATCACACCTTAATCCATACACCAACATTAAAATAAATTAAATTCTCTTCACTATCTATCGAAAACCCAAATCCCTTTGACTAGGAAACAATTGAAAAAAAATAAACATACTTCATGCAGAATATCACATTCAATACAAAAGTTGCGTTATTGACTCCTCAGGTGACCAGCAGACACCACAACAACGTAGCGAGAGTGTTGACAACTAACGCCCCCCCAGCACTAACGACGGCTGGCGGGGACGCGCCGGTTACCACAGGGAAGTTAATGAACAGGTAGTTAATATGAGTTTTTTTTTTTCCATCTCGAACTATTAATGAAGCTTGTCAGATGGCGTGTTTGACGACATACAGTGACGACATACAGTGACGACATACAGTGACGACATACAGTGATGACATACAGTGACGACATACAGTGACGACATACAGTGACGACATACAGTGATGACATACAGTGACGACATACAGTGATGACATACAGTGACGACATACAGTGACGACATACAGTGACGACATACAGTGACGACATACAGTGACGACATACAGTGACGACATACAATGACGGCATACAGTGACGACATACAGTGACGACATACAGTGACGGCATACAGTGACGACATACAGTGACGGCATACAGTGACGGCATACAGTGACGACATACAGTGACGGCATACAGTGACGGCATACAGTGACGGCATACAGTGACGACATACAGTGACGACATACAGTGACGACATACAGTGACGGCATACAGTGACGACATACAGTGACGGCATACAGTGACGACATACAGTGACGTTTTGAAATTAACAACATTAAAGTTGGGGAAGGTGAAGTTCGGGAATCTTTTAAGTACACGAGGAGGAAATAAGTATTGTTTTAAGTGCATGAGGAGGAAATAAGTGTTGTTTTAAGTACACGAGGAGGAAATAAGTGTTGTTTTAAGTGCATGAGGAGATAATAAGTGTTGTTTTAAGTGTATGAGGAGGAAATAAGTGTCGTTTAAGTACACGAGGAGAAAATAAGTGTTTTTTATGTACACGAAGAGAAAATAAGTGTTGTTTTAAGTACACGAAGAGAAAATAAGTGTTGTTTTAAGTACCTGAGGAGGAAATAAGTGTTGTTTTAAGTGCACGATAAAGAAATAAGTGCTGTTTTCAGTTCCTTGAGAATAAATGGGGTCCCATGTTGGACTACTGCTCCTGGGCCCTGGCAGCTGCCAGCAGGGAGGTGAGTACTACACAAAACCTTATGTTAGCAAGGCTCATTCAGCGTAGTGATCGTATCAGTGTATCCCCGAATTATTTAATAATTATTTTGACAAACAGACGATAATAATATATTACAACGATGGTGTTTGGACTTAGTTTCTCGGCCTCTGTCGACGACGTGAATTAAGTGGCTGTTGCAAAAGAATTTTACTATTTAAGATGGAATATAATATACCGATAACAGAAATTAATGAATACGAGGTAATTGTTTAAGGCTCCCTATTAAACAAGATTGTTCCTGAGTGCCACGATAAGTTCATTAACGTGTTTGATACTATTAAAAACAATGAACATTTGCATAATACTAATGCTGATACATATAATGCAATTGCCAGCTTGAATAAGCTATATATAACATGAACAAGCTCTTTGTGACAGGAATAATTATCTGTTTGTGAATACAGATAAACTTGAGAAAGTCATTGGTTATTTTGATATAAGAATTTGAACCGGATATAGTTATGTATAATGAATTTCTTGGACAAATCCAGAGCTGATTCTAGTTTTTGCAATAAATGAACGACTTTGTTAAAACGCTTAAAAAGCCAATAATGCAGCTTGCTTGTTAGGTTGATAGTTAGGAACGAGTCGGTGGCGTAAAAATTGTCTAAGCAGCAAGTGATGACTTTTCTCCACTAGTTGGAAATGAATTAACGTCTCGCATTAAGAACAGTGTGGATTTAGTGATTAAGTTAAATAAAAGGCATAAGATATGTAATTTTAGTCTACCGAGGTATACCAAGATTGTTTATCAAGGTTACGAATATACTGAAGTTTCTCTTGGATGAGTTATACTTGAAGGTAAGTCTGATTTCCCTGCATTCATCTTTATTGGACTGGTTGTGAATTCATGATAACTTTTCTGTGTGTTTTAAATGGGAACATCAGACGTTTGCCATTGCATTACGAAATTCTCTATATTCGAAACTAGGATTTTGTTTTGAAAATAAAGAATTTTTTCCTAGTAGCTTACAGACTGAGAGAGTTGTATAGATATGCTCCTTGACCTTAAAACTTTTCTTTGAGGCTCGATGTTTTGGTTCCGTCTATTTAACTCACAATTGAAAGAAAAATTATTTACACACAGAAATCACAATAGCGTGATACATCAAATAAACAAATCCACAAGACCTCGTGTGTATTGAAATCAGGGCGAAGAGGTAGAAGAGCTTGTTGACAGAGCCCGGGCGCATGGGGGGGGGGGGGGAATTTGTGTAAAACCCTGGTTTGTGTCTCGGAGAGGCTGCAGGATCCTCGTGAGGGCAGTAGCACTCCCGGTTGCAATTCTTTTTACCATGTCTTGGCGCAGTCGACTCAGGCGCATCTGGGATCATCTCTGGCGTAGGTTCGAACCCTCATCACGGCCCTTGTGGATTTGTTCAAGAATTATTTATGCTTAACCTTTGTCCTTGGATACAATGATTTGTTGACAGGAAATAACTTGAAGATTATAGTTTTTAAGCGGCCTACAAATGTTTTATCGAAACATGTGTATTTCAGCCCTCACACTCGAGTTACATATTCGTATTTCTTCATTTTATATTATTATTATTATTGCTTTGAGACTCTGTAGTACCAAATTTGCTGATGACAAAATGTCCCAGATTTATGTGTTTGTTTCTGCGTTGTAATACCTCAAGTCTGTTATCTTCTGTAAACTAAATGACTTAATTGAAAATGTGATCATTGAAAATTTGAATAAAGTCAAAAAGCTTATTAAGACTGTCCTATTCAATCGCTCAGTGTGTTTAACAAATCACTGGTGGAAAAGGTATTAGTATATATTGGGCAGTTGGGAAATTCTTTAAAGTAACTAATTAAAGGGCATACGTAATCAGAATAGATGAAGAAATCAAAGCATTTTGTCATTTACGAGATATTGGGCGTCGGGTTGACTAGTTGCATGCAAACAATTTACCCTCAAGAGCATCTGTTATTGATGGAAATATATTTTGAAATGAAGTATTTATACGTGTCAGAATAATACTTTGAATATGAGCCCATAACCCTGTGTAAGACTAATTTACTTTTGGTTTAAAGAATTACGAGAAATTATTTTGTCTTTTATGGTCACATTCATAGGAAATTGTAGTAGTTTATTTACAATTAACTCTTCTCAGCCTTTTCGATAATGTTAGGAATTTTATAAGGGGTTTAGGGGTAGGTATTTGGGAGGGGGGGGTTATCTAGACATGACCCCGAGACCAAGCCACCAGCGACACCACCAACCTGTCCTTCTACAAAGAACGTCGCTTTTCGCTCGTTTGCGTTACATACGAGCCAAAACAAATGGCCAAAAATGGTCGAATTAGAAAATGGAAGCGGCTCGCGAAAGTGATGTACTTTCCCGCTTTCTGTTGTGGGTCCTCTGGTAGGTTAGTATAAGTGGAGGGTCCAAGAGCCAATGATCGATCCTGAAAGCAAAAATAGGTGAGCACACACACACACACAGCACTCGGGTGGTCGAAGTCCAAAGGGCCCGAGTTCGATTCTCGGCTGAGGTAAAAGCATATGAACAGGGTTTCTCTCACCTGATGCATCTATTCATCTAGAAGTAAATAGGTGGATGGGAGTTACCTGCTATGGGCTGAATCCTGGGGATATGTGTCCATGTGTGTTAGAGAGAAACATATGTAGTAGATATGAAAAGAGGAAAGTAGATTAGGAGTCAGTATATGAAACAACAGATGGTTTGACAGACGAGGTCCAGCAGTCCGATCTTTTGGGGACAAATAGTAAACATAGATAGGAAACACACACACACACACACACACACACACACACACACACACACACACACACACACACACACACACACACACACACATAAACCCGAAAAAACAGCAAACTCCTGTGCTCCGTATCGTCCAATCGAGAATGTGTCCACCACCACAATACATATATGACCCCCCCGCCGGTAGCCGGGAAGCAGGTTACAAGTTGTGAGTAGTATTCTCAGATGCTGCTTCTCTGTATATGATCTCCCTCGTGAAGTATGCATCTCCGGCACTACGTCCCTCGCCCCCATGCTGCAAGACAATATGCATGCGTGTGTATTTTTAGCATAGACACATTCAATGCTGTAGGGACAGAGGCAAACAAGACCCACAGTTTTAATTTTCTGTAAACAAGATCCACAGTTTTAATTTTCTGTAAACAAGATCCACAGTTTTAATTTTCTGTAAACAAGATCCACAGTTTTAATTTTCTGTAAACAAGATCCACAGTTTTAATTTTCTGTAAACATGATCCACAGTTTTATTTTTCTGTAAACTAGACCCACAGTTTTAGTTTTCAAGCAATGTTTATAAGATTTAAGGTGTATAAATATTGCAGATTTAGAGTAAAATGTCATTGCTATGCTTCAGTGTTGTTGTACTTGCTTGGTGTTCAGTGTTCGATCCTGGTATATGCTCAGGGGTTTTCTGAATCATTCAAAACAGTCGTGTGAATATCCGGATGACTATTTATATTGACACCAGCACGGGTAGGCCCAGACAACTAGTATAATTCTTAATAGGAAGTATATAAGCATTCCGTTGCTCTTACAATTACATTAGCACAAATACACACACACACACACACACACACACACACACACACACACACACACACACACACACACACACACACACACACACACACAACTACAGCACACTTACAATGACGTTAAGCCCCTCAGTTACAGTAAATGAAATATGTGCTGCCCTACAACGAAATAAAATTACGTGTATACTTATTTAGCAATTGTAAAATAGTTTAATTTATTGATATTGCTGTTACATTGCTTTCATTAATATTCCGATAATGTTTGCTTATTGAGCTTTATTGGGAAAAATATCGGTCAGCTCTAAATATATATTTGTTTAAATTGTCATATACGACATTCCTCAAAATGATTTTTTAAGCATCGCTGATTTTGGGAGTTATAACAAGGTTATCTGTATCATGTGATATTATGAGATTATTTGAAAACATGTCATAGGAAGGTCAATACCTATTAATCTATAACAGAATATTATTGAGGATTTTTAGCAATGTGTTTGGGCTCGAAAATTGTGATCTCAAAATTAACTTTCATGGCATATATCCTTTTGGATGGTTTTTCTCCGATTTTGTTGGATTTTTGACAGAATGTTCCAGCCCGTCCACCAAAGGTTTCCCCAACGTCAAGGAACTGCCGTACTAAAGTGCTCTAATCCTAATCTACCAGAGGACCCAAACAGAAAATGGGAAAGTACGTCAAATTTCGCGAGTCTATCATTTTCTAGTACGACGATTTTTGGCTTTAGGTAGAGTATACGTCAAAAATGCGACGCTCTACTAGGGAGGGGGGACGGGTTACGTAACATTAAAATCGAAATCTCTCGTGTGTCTACAAATTTGTTGAAATTCCATTTCGTTTCCGCAAATCATGATATATTGTACGTACCGTATAATAATATTTTGTACCACCCGCTAATACTTTTGTATACCTCTAGTTGCTATTGTGTGTACATCCTGCTAATACTTTGCGTAGATCCTGCTGGTATTTCCTGTATGTCCTGGTGATATTATGCGAATATCCTGCTGGTATTTGGCATACTGCCTGCTGATATATCGTATACATCCTGCTAATGTATTGCGAACATCCTGGCGATCTATTGCATACATGCTGGATATATTTTGCGTACGTCCCACTGATTTATTGCGTACATCTCTTGATATTTTTCATACATCCTAATAATTTGTTGTCAATATCTTGTTGATATTTTGCTTTCATCCTGCTAATATGTTGCGAACATAATTGAGTAACGTTGGCAAAAATTAATTTAACATTAAATTTACTTTAGTCAACTTGATATAACTTTGAATTAACGTTGACAAAATTGGTTTAACGTTAAATTATTATTTATATATATATTCAAAATTTGAGTAATTAACAAATCCCTTCGTGAAATTCTTCTTTTTCCTAAAATAAATGTATATAACACATTGAAAACCCCCAAAAGCCCAGAAACAACTCGAAAACAAAAATAGTGCTAAAGTTACTTTTTGTGTGTGAAAACTCCCATCCCCTCATCAGTTCAATTTGTCAAAAAGGGGAGACCGCACCCTCAGGTTATAGGAGGGGAGACCATCCTCTCAGGTCGTAGAAAGGGGAGGAAAAAGTCCCCTCGGGTTATAGAAGGGGGAAGGTATAACGCGAAAAGGACATCAATAATGTATTCATGGAAGATGGGTTTTTATACAAAACTTGTTATGGACTGAAGCGAAGGGGGGATATAGAGGGAGGAAAAATTCGATAAAATGCGAGACAGAAACTAAGCCAGAAAAAGCCAGGCTCAGAGAGACAGCATCAGAGAATGAGGTACAAACGGACAGGCAAAGACAGAAAAAGAGAAACAGAGAGAGGGACACATGCAGACAGAATCAAATTCACGACGGGCAAAAGGAGTGAAAAGTTTGTGTTTACAACCATACTGAGGCCACATTAAGTAGTTACTTACCACCGATACTGAAAAAAAATTTGAGGAGTATTTGAAACCCGTACTAAAGTCTATTAGTACGTCATATATCCTAATAGGGCGTCGCATATTGACGTATGCTCTACCTGAAGCCCAAAAAATCTCGTTCTAGAAAAAGGTAGCGGCTCCCGAAATTGTCAGACTGTCACGTTTTCTGTATTGGGTCCTCTGGTCTGGTAGGTTTGGATAAGGGGCCCTTTTGTACGGCAGTTTCTTGACGTTCGGGGATCTTCAAGAGAACGGGGTTTTCCATGCTTTGAAACAGATATGGAGGGAAGGTAGAAGGAAGAAGGGAGATAATGAATGAGAAAAGTAAGGAGATATATTCCTCACATTCACATGGGTAAGTATATTTATTTTTTGCTTATGACTTTTAAATCATGAAGTATATTTTATATTTATCGGTAGTTACGTGTTCGCCTCTGTGTCCAGCCCGTCCTCTCGAATTGTTACAATATGGTAGAAATGATGGACTAGATTGGCCAAACCTAACCTAAGGTAACCAATGGACCCACACATAGAATACGTGGATATTCTATGTGTGGGTCTTTCAAACCACATCTTTCAAACAACCTCTATGTATAGAGGTTGTTTGAAAGCTGCTATGGTTTACAGCACTTCAAATGTTGCTCCTTTGTTTTTGTTGTTTACGTCAATAATTGTCAACAAATTCCCCCCATTGGGTGAACAATTCACCCTATTGTATTGTTCAAGTGTCCATAAAGTTTTTTTCCGCAAAAAATATATCATAAAGTTATAAATTCTCTTCCTTTATGAGGACAAATATCCCATTTAAGGATAGCTACATTAATTCTAATTTTGTTTAGTTAGAATTCAAGTTGAACGGACGAATCAGAGAGACGCAATACAAGCTTGACGAATTAGAGAAGAGCTGTGTCAACCAATGGCCAATGGGGATTGAGAAAGTGGTTCAGTCATCCCCCGCCTGTCACCGGGGAAGGTCATGCAGTAGGAGGGATCCTGATCACACACACACACACTCGGATTACTGTCTAACGAGGCGTCACGATGGTCGTAAATAACGACATTGTCGAGGAATCATTGAGGAAAAGACGTTATTAGACTCCAGAACTCGGGAGATCTTCACGAAAAACAAACAAAATAAGTTGTTGACAAAACATAGTTGTTGACGAAATATTTTCGGGTAAAAATATCAAGGAAGTGACTTTTAGTGATGTGTTTTTGATATCTTTGTCACCCTTCGTCTTTATCGCTCTTATTTCTAGTCTTCTTTATCACTAATTACTTTTAAATACGTCTTTATCTCTCTCTCTCTCTCTCTCTCTCTCTCTCTCTCTTTACTAGTTATTTTATTCCTTCTCCTACTTTTTACATTTTCGCTCTCCCTCATCACTCTTTATTGAGCAATGTTACTTTCTCGATTGCTCTTTCCTTATCCGAAATTTCATTCATATTTCTTTCAGTTTTTTTCGTCATAGTTTCTTTATTTATATAATTTTGACTTCTTTAGTTCAGTTTAAGTATTGTGCCCCGCAAGCGGCCGTTGTCCTGGATATAGAAATAACGAGCATGTCGGTGTGTCGAGTCCTTTGTCTTGGTTTGCCACGACGTACAAAATACGCAGTGTTAACCTAACCACCCACCCACCTAACCTAACCTAACCAGCCACCCACCTAACCTAACCTAACCTAACCTAACCTAACCTAACCTAACCTAACATAACTAAAGGAGATAAAAACATGGAGTTTTGGGTGTCGCAACTTTCCACAGAATTTTGTAATCTGTATATTGGTGATCATAACGTCCATATATAGACGTATATTGATGATCATAACGTTCACATATAGACGTATATTGATGATCATAACGTTCACATACAGACGTATATTGATGATCATAACGTCCACATATAGACGTATATTGGTGATCATAAAACGTCCAAAGCGAGACGTATTACATGAGATGCCGGGTTGAAACACATGGATTGAAAATCATCGGTTTTAAAATTTCCGTAAAACACTTATTAGCACTTTCCAATAATTTACTTTCCAGAAAAGATAATTCTTGTGACTACCTTGTGTAGCTTCCGGGGATCAATGGCCCCGCCGCCCGGTCTCCAACCAGGCCTCTCTGTTGGTCATCTGGCCAACCAGACTGTTGGACGCTACTGTTCGCAGCCTGACGTATGAATCACACCCTGGTTAATCAGGTATTCTTTGGAGGTTGCTTGTCGAGTTCTCTCTTGAACACTGCGAGAGGCCGGCCAGTTAGTCGAAGGTATTACGAAGTAGGTGCTGTAAGAACGGTCAGAACAGATGTAAGTAAGCTGGAAGAACTAGCGGCTGTCTTTTCCTATTCCAGAGTTCTTTCTTGCCTCTCACTAACCTTCCAGAATACCTGAACTTGAAGGAGAAAGGTAATCGGTTCTATTAATATATTTAATCATTCAATTACATACATTTATCCGTCATTAATGGCTGGATATTAAGTTGGAAGGATATAGTTATTAATTTCTGATTTCAAAACACCTTCCAGTTTCCAGTAACTTTTTTTTCCAGCTAATTCCATCAATCAAGCAGCCTGGAAATAAAAGAGCGAGGCAAAAGAGACGGGTCATTGATTTTCTCATTCCAAAGTAGTTTCCAGTATCCAGTCCCTTTCCTTCCAGCCCCGTTCATCACTCAGCGGTGCCTGGAAATGAAGATTGTACCTGGGGTGCTCTTTACTGTAACAGCTTTCTGGAAGCTCAACTCAGTAACGTCTTGTCGAATTGCTTCTTTGGTAATGACTCTTGGTGTGTGTGTACTCACCTAATTGTGCTCACCTAATTGTGCTTGCGGGGGTTGAGCTCTGGCTCTTTGGTCCCGCCTCTCAACCGTCAATCAACTGGTGTACAGATTCCTGAGCCTATTGGGCTCTATCATATCTACATTTGAAACTGTGAATGGAGTCAGCCTCCACCACATCACTTCCTAATGCATTCCATTTGCTAACTACTCTGACACTGAAAAAGTTCTTTCTAACGTCTCTGTGGCTCATTTGGGTACTCAGCTTCCACCTGTGTCCCCTTGTTCGCGTCCCACCAGTGTTGAAAAGTTCGTCCTTGTTTACCCGGTCGATTCCCCTGAGGATTTTGTAGGTTGTGATCATGTCCCCCCTTACTCTTCTGTCTTCCAGTGTCGTGAGGTGCATTTCCCGCAGCCTTTCCTCATAACTCATGCCTCTTAGTTCTGGGACTAGTCTAGTAGCATACCTTTGGACTTTTTCCAGCTTCGTCTTGTGCTTGACAAGGTACGGGTTCCATGCTGGGGCCGCATACTCCAGGATTGGTCTTACATATGTGGTGTACAAGATTCTGAATGATTCCTTACACAGGTTCCTGAACGCCGTTCTGATGTTAGCCAGCCTCGCATATGCCGCAGACGTTATTCTCTTTATGTGGGCTTCAGGAGACAGGTTTGGTGTGATATCAACTCCTAGATCTTTCTCTCTGTCTGTTTCATTAAGTACTTCATCTCCTATTCTGTATCCTGTGCCTGGCCTCCTGTTTCCACTGCCTAGTTTCATTACTTTGCATTTACTCGGTATTACTACCGAGTATTATTACTTTGGTAATACTTTACTTTACTTTACTTTACTCGGTATTATTACTTTGCATTTACTCGGTAGTATGTGTGTGTGTGTGTGTGTGTGTGTGTGTGTGTGTGTGTGTGTGTGTGTGTGTGTGTGTGTGTGTGTGTGTGTGTGTGTGTGTGTGTGTGTGTGTGTTTACTATTTGAATTTATTATTTGTGTCTGCAGAATCGAGCTATTAGCTCTTGGACCCCGCCTTTCTAATCCATCTATGTTTCCTCTATTATGTCTGCTATATATTTCTTTCTAACACACACACACACACGCACGCACGAACACGCACACACATACACACACACACACACACAGCCTCGCGGCTGAGTGGACAGCGCTTGGGGGTCGTACTTCTAATAGCCCGGGTTCGATTCCCGGCCGAGGTAGAAACAAATGGGGAAGAGTTTCTTTCATCCTGATGCCTATTCAACCTAGCAGAAAATAGGTACTTGGAAGTTAGACAGCTGCTACGGGCTGCTTACTGAGGGATGTGTAATTACCTAGCTAGAAGTGAAGTTAATGGATGAGAGCTACACTCGTGGTGTCCCGTCTTCCCAGTACTCTTTGTCGTATAACGATTTGAAACTACTGACGGTTTTGGCAAACACTACTTTCTCACTTAGCTTGTTCCAACCGTCTACCACTCTGTTTGCCCCCCAAAAATAATTTAAATATTTTTTCGGCACCTCTTTTCTCTTTGCTTGAAGGTGTTCTTTAGTTCGTAAAGTTGCTGGTTTCAGGGATTCCGCTTTTCAATTTGGTCTACTTCTGTTAGTATTTTGTAAGTGGTGATCATATCACCTCTCTTACTTCTATCTTCTAGTTATGGCATGTTTAACGCCTCTAGTCTCTCCTCGTAACTCTTGTGTTTCAGTTCCGGAAGCCATTATGTAGCACGCCGTTGAACCTTTTCCGATTTATTTATGTGCTTCTAGAGATTTACGCACCATTCAACTGCTACATATTCCAGTTTTGGTCTCCCAAAAGTCCTGGACAGTTTATTTAGTATTTCACCATCCATATAATTAAAAGCAAGTCTCAAGTTGGAAAGCGACACAAACGCTCCTCTCACAATGTTCTTTATGTGTTCCTCTGGCGACAGTTTACTCTCCAAAACCACCCCCTTGGTCTTTTTCTTTACTTGAGTTCTGCAATTTCTTTCCACATAATTTGTAAATTGTGTGTGGTCTATTTTCTCAGATTCCACATAAAATAACATGTCATTTATTCACATTGAATTCCATTTATCACTTGACGCTCCAGGCACTTATTTAATCTAGATCAATTTAAAGGGCATTAAAATCGTCTGCGCCTCCTATCTTCCCCAGTGTCTTAGTATCATCCGCAAACATGTTCATATAATTCTGTATTCCTTCTGGAAGATCATTATGTAGACGATGAACATTACTGGTGCAAGAACTCAACCCTGTGGTACTCCGCTAGTAACATCCTCCAATCAGATACATTGTCTCTGATTACTGTCCCCATCTGTCTGTCAGTTTGAAAATTTTTCATCCATGTCAGATGTCTCCCTGTCACCTCCTCCAGCATGTTCCTGTTTCCAGAACAGCCTCTTTTGTGGGACTCTATCAAAAGCCTTTTTTTAGGGCTAGATAGACACAGTTAACCCAACCACCTCTTTCCTGTGGTATCTCTGTGGCTCTATCGTTAAAGATAAGTAGATTTGTTACACTGGATCGTCCTGTTCGAAAGCCATACATAGGACTGTGTATGTGAGTGTGTGTGTGTGTGTGTGTGTGTGTGTGTGTGTGTGTGTGTGTGTGTGTGTGTGTGTGTGTGTGTGTGTGTGTGTGTGTGACTAGGTGAGTTGCCGATCATGCGTATACTCAATCATACACAGCTCTCTCTCTCTCTCTCTCTCTCTCTCTCTCTCTCTCTCTCTCTCTCTCTCTTTACTCCTATTTTTCTGCCTCGTTCCTGTCCCCGGAAGACAGTTCGGTGGGAAGAGAATCTATTTGTATTCTAAATTATATCGTACAATATAATTAATGTGTTTTCCATAAGCATTAATTATATCCAATATTTTTCCTGATAATAATTAGAGTATTTTTTTCATTCATAAACTAAGAGCTTTAATGGAAAACAAAATAATTAGGGTCTTTAATGGTGATAATTCATTTATATAGATATACCGTATATTTAATTAAATAACATAATGAAATATACTTGTGTATATATTTATCATTTAATGTTAGGATATAAAATTCTCATCAGGAACTAATGCATGTGTGTGTGTGTACTCACCTATTTGTACTCACGTATTTGTGCTTGCGGGGGTTGAGCTCTGGCTCTTTGGTCCCGCCTCTCAACCGTCAATCAACTGGTGTACAGGTTCCTGAGCCTATTGGGCTCTATCATATCTACACTTGAAGCTGTGTATGGAGTCAGCCTCCACCACATCACTTCCTAATGCATTCCATTTGTGTGTGTTTGTTTACCTGAGAGAAATACAGTGTAGCTCTTGGACCCCAGTTCAAAATTAATGTTCCTGGAGCAGCTAAGCTTGCAACATTGCAAGTTGCAATGTTTCCGACAGCTCTCAGAGGTTATCCGCCTGTCATCTTCGAAAGCATCCACACACAACCCAAATAGAATTCTGCTGGAGTCGTTCGAGTCCAGCTCTACTTGTTAAGCCGGAAGATTAAGATTCTCGGTTCACATCAATACTTGTTTGATCTCGTGCTGGCCTGAATGGGGGTTGACAGGTTGTTATGAAGGATTATTGAGTTTTAACAGATACGACTGTACGTGTTATTCAAGCAACCTGTTTACAACAAGTAACTGTTTATAACTGCTTAATCTTTCATGGTTTGGGGAAGGGGGGGGGCCTATCGTTACATCACAAAGCGTCAAATAGAAACTAATCAGACGGAGTCGTTTGTAACTCGTTCCCGCCCAACGATACTTAGTCCACACAACGATATCTTATCCTCACAAGGGAAAGGTGTCTCGCTTCACTTTACGGCTCCCTGTCACTGCAGTAATGATAAGAGAGGAGGAGAATTTGAGAGTTCCAGTGGGGGATGATCGGGTCATCAGTTTTCAGGCTCAAACCATGTAGCCTTCTGCACAGGGCGTAGAAACATGTGGTGAGATAACCCCTTGCATGTGTGTGTATTTCTGGAGCTGCACTCGTGTGAGTGCTCAAGTTGGACACACTTGACTTGAATTCTAGAGCCTCTCCAGTGCAGACGGTGAGTCACAATAACGTGGTTGAAGATATGGTGACCGGACCACACATCAGAAGGTGGAGAAATGACGACGTTTCGGTCCACACACGACTTGATAATGGTCCTGGACGGACCGAAACGTCGTCGTTTCTCCCTCTTCTGATGTGTGATTTGGTCATCAAACCTCTCCTATCTCGCCGATATCACTGCTCACTTGTTTCCGGCGTTTGCAAAATGAATCAAACTGGATTACCAAGTGGCTAACAATGAATATAAAACAACTGATTCACAAAATCAATAGTTACGTCAGTTTTCAACTGCACACACCCATACACACACACACACACACACACACACACACACACACACACACACACACACACACACACACACACACGCACACACACACACACACGCACACACACACACACACACACACACACACACACACACACGCTGCTGGAAAGAAAAAGATCAGTAATAGCTGGGGGTATTAAAGAGCAGGAAGGCTCCAATAGGACAGAATGGAATGATAAGGACAGAGAGGCAGTGCATGAAATACTGAAGAGGCTAGAGATAAAAGGGGCTGAACATAGCATTGAGAAGGTTTTCAGGATGGGCTGGTACAACAAGGACAGAGACCGCGTGTTAAAGATAGTGTTTGCAAACGAGACCACAAAGGAGAATATTCTAGTAAGGAAGAGCCAACTGCAATATGTGAGAGAATTAAACAAATTATTTCTTCCAGAGGGACATGACGAGGGAGGAGAGAGCCATGGCGGCAGAAGCAAGGAATAAGTGCAGGGTGAGAGGAGAGAACCAGGAAATCACAGCCTCCCATTGCAACATCCTCCGAGGTGAGGGGGTGAACACACAATCCGCAACCCGGTAACACCAGAAAGGATTGCAACTCCACTACCCTCCTCTGCATAGAAACCCCTCCCACCCCCAACCCTCCCTACCCCCACTCAAAGGGTCAGCCAACCCTCCCTCTCACCCCCTGACCCCATACCAACCCATCTACCTCTCCCCCACTCGAACCATGTCCTCCCTCCCCTCTTTCCCCTCCCTGTCCCTCCTTCCCTTCACCCCCCCCCCCCAACCCTCATCCCAGTATCCTCTGAGACCTTGTTAAACACCTCACAAATCCTCACACCTATGGAACAGCTTCCCCCATCAGTAGAACGCTCACCAAGAAGAGGACATGAGAAAAAAACAGAAGTGAGCCTCAAGGGAATGTACACTAACATAGATGGGATTACAGATAAAACAAATGAACTTGGAAAATGGGTACTAGAATATAACCAAGACATAATAGCACTCGCAGAAACAAAGCTAATGAAAACCATAACAAATGCAGGATTTATACAGGACTACTGAGTTGTGAGGAAAGAGAGAGAAGGAAAAGGATGTGATGGTGTAGCTCTGCTGGTAAGAAAAGGCTGGAGTTTTGAGGAGATGGTTATTCAGGGCTTTGAAGGTTTCAGTGACTAAATAACGGGTACCATAGCAATTGGAGGACAAAACATTATAGTTGTAGTCATAAATAACCCAACACCAAATGACAGAAGACCCAGACAGAAATATGATAGAAACAATATGGCCACCATTAACATAATAGAGAGAGTAGCTTCTATCGCTAGCAGGAGTGGATCTGGACTACTAATAATGAAAGACTTCACCTCGGGAAGATAAATTGGAAAAACAGAGACCAACATGGAAGCCCAGACACAAGGACAGCTAAGCTGCTGGACGTGGCAAGAAGAAACTTTCAAAGCCAACACATTAAAGGACCGACAAGAATGAGAGGGGAAGATGAACCAGCCATGCTTAATCTAATATTTACCCTGAGTGGGAAGTTAGGATGGAAGCGCCCTTGGGAATGAGTGATCACAGTCTATTGATCTTTGAGTACCTGGTTAGAACTAGGATTTATCTCCCCCCAAAAAGGAACTAGTAAACAAAAGGCTGGCGTACCGAAAGGGACATTATGAGGGGATGAGAAGTTTCCTAAGGGATATACCTTGGGACAAAGACCTCAGAGCTAAATCTGAACAAGACACGATGGACTATGTCACCCAAAAGTGTAATGAGGCTGTAAACAGGTTTATCCCTGCCCAAATGAACAATCCAAGAAGCAAAAGAAGAATCCATGGCTTAATAGGGAATGTATGGAAGCAAAGGAACTGAACAAAAGGGCGTGGAGGAACTTCCGAAATAACAGAACTCGAGAAAGCAAAGAGAAAGAGAGATACCAGAGAACCAGGAATCAGTATGTTAGTGTGAGAAGAGAAGTAGAGAAAAATTATGAAAATGATATAATCAACAAAGCCAACACCGATCCAAAGCTACTCCACAGTCACATCAGGAGAAAAATAGTGAAAAAACAGGTAATGAAACTCAGAACAGGAGAGGACAGGTATACAGAGAATGACAAAGATGTGTGTGAAAAAATCAACAAGAGGTTCCAGGAGGTCTTCACAACAGAACGAGCTGAGGTCACTACCCAAGAAGAGGTGGCAGCAAACCAGGTGGCTTTGGAAGGGTTCGAAATTACAGAGATGAGGTCAAGAGACACCTGTTGGATCTGGATGTGAAAAGGCTGTTGATCCGGACGGAATCTCACCACGGGTATTGAAAGAGTGTACAAAGGCACTCTGCTTGCCACTCTTCATAGTGTACTGTAGGTCACTAGACACGGAAGACCTACCAGAAATATGAAAGACGGCTAATGTAGTCCCAATATACAAAAAGGGCAACAAACAAGAGGCATGAACTACAGGCCATAGTTGGGTCCTTAACTTGTATACCATGCAAGGTGATGGAGAAGATCGTGAGGAAACAGTAACACATCTGGAGAGAAGGGACTTTGTGACAAATCGCCAACATGGGTTCAGGGGAAGATAAATCGTGCCTTACTGGCTTAATAGAATTCTTTGACCTGGTGACAAAGAGTAAGCAAAAAAGAGAAGGCTGGGAGGACTGTATTTTTTTTGTCGGAAAGCCTTTTACACAGTACCGAATAAGAGGCTGGTACATAACCTGGAGAGACAGGCAGGTGTAGCTGGTAAGGTGCTCCAATGGGTAAGGAAGTATCTAAGCAATAGGAAGCCGAAACGATGCCAAAATTATGAGAAGGATTAAGACAGAGGAGGACAGCTTGAGGCTTCAAGAAGACCTGGACAAACTGAAGGAATGGTCGAACAAATGGTTGTTAGAGTTTAGCACAAACAAATGTGATGCAAAGAAGATAGGAGTAGGAAGCAGGAGGCCAGATACAAGGTACCATTTGGGAGATGAAATTCTTCAAGAGTCAAAGAGAGAGAAAGACCTGGGGGTTGATATCACGCAAGACCGGTCCGCTGCAGCCCATAATAAGAGGAGAACATCAGCAGCATATGCCAGGCTGGCCAACATAAGAACTGCCTTTAGAAATTTGTGTAAGAAATCATTCAGAACTTTGTATACCACATATGTCAGACCAATCCTGGTGTATGCAGCTCCATCATGGAGTCCATATCTAGTTAAGCATAAGACTAAACTGGAAAAGGTTCAAAGGTTTGCCACCAGACTATTACCCGAACTGAGAGGTATGAGCTATGAGGAGAGACTACGGGAATTAAATCTCACGTCGTTGGAAGACAGAAGAGATAGGGGGGGGGACATGATCACCACATGCAATATTTTCAAAGGAATTGATAGAGTAGATAAAAAAAGACAGGCTATTTAATACAAGGGGCACACGCACTAGGAGACATAGGTGAAAATTGAGTACCCAAATGAGCCGCAGAGATATTAGAAAGAACTCTTTTAGTGTCAGAGTGGTTGACAAATGGAATGCATTAGGAAGTGATGTGGTGGAGGCTGACTCCATACACAGTTTCCAATGCAGATATAATAAAGCCCAATATGCTCAAGAACCTGTGCATCAGTTGATTGACAGTTGAGAGGCGAGGACCAAAAAGCCATAGCTCAACCCCCGCAAGCACAACTAGGTGAGTACACACCTACACAGCTATAGCTCAACCCCCGCAAGCACAACTAGGTGAGTACACCCACACAGCCGTAGCACAACCCACGCAAGGACAACTAGGTGAGTACACCCACACAGCCGTAGCACAACCCACGCAAGCACAACTAGGTGAGTGCACACACACAGCCGTAGCACAACCCACGCAAGCACAACTAGGTGAGTGCACACACACAGCCGTAGCACAACCCCCGCAAGCACAACTAGGTGAGTACACCCACACAGCCGTAGCACAACCCACGCAAGCACAACTAGGTGAGTACACACACACAGCCGTAGCACAACCCACGCAAGCACAAATAGGTGAGTACACACACACAGCCGTAGCACAACCCACGCAAGCACAACTAGGTGAGTACACACACACAGCCGTAGCACAACCCACGCAAGCACAACTAGGTGAGTACACACACACAGCCGTAGCACAACCCACGCAAGCACAACTAGGTGAGTGCACACACACAGCCGTAGCACAACCCACGCAAGCACAACTAGGTGAGTACACACACACAGCCGTAGCACAACCCACGCAAGCACAACTAGGTGAGTACACAATTGTGACCAAAGGACAAGAGGTCCGGGAAAGGAGACTTGATTACAGAAAAGGGGACTACAGAAGGATAAGGGACTACCTGGGAGAAGTGCAGTGGGAGGAAGAACTCAGAGGAAAAACAGTGCAAGGTATGATGAACCAAGTCATATTGAAATGCAAGGAGGCTGAAGATAGATTTATTCCAACAATAAAGGAAAAAAGCAGGAGGGAATATAATAACCCATGGTTTAATAGACAGTGTCAGGAAGCAAAGGTGAGAAGCAGGAGGGAGTGGAGGAAGTACAGAAGACAAAGGACAGAGGAAAACAGGATTAGATGTAACAGAGCTAGGAATGATTACATTAACATAAGACGAGTGTCGGAAAGAAATTATGAGAATGATATTGCAGTCAAAGCGAAAAAGCAACCAAAATTACTACATAGCCATATAAGAAGGAAGATGTCGGTAAATGACCAAGTGACAAGACTGAGGAAAACAGAAGGGGCATATACAGAAAGCGACAAGGAAATCTGCGAGGTACTGAATGCAAAATTCCATGGAGTGTTCACAACCGAGCCTGAGCAGCTCCCATTGTTAGAAGAGATTACCCAAGATGAAAGACTATCAGATATAGAGGTGACAGCAGAGGATGTAATGAAACAGTTGACAACACTGGATGCAAATAAAGCTGTTGGACCAGACAAAGTATCACCGTGGATACTTAAAGAGGCAGCGCAGGCCCTCAGCGTGCCTCTGGCAATGATCTTTAATGAGTCACTTATGTCGGGAGAATTGTCCAGTTGCTGGAAGGAGGCAAATGTCGTACCGATTTTCAAAAAAGGTGATAGGGACGAGGCACTTAACTACAGACCCGTATCACTGACAAGCATCCCCTGCAAAATACTTGAAAGAATAATTAGGCTAAGACTTGTTGAGCACCTGGAGAGCATTGGGTTTGTAAACAAGCACCAACATGGGTTCTGGACAGGGAAATCATGCCTAACAAACCTTTTAGAATTCTATGATAAAGTAACAAGGATAAGGCAGGACAGAGAAGGCTGGGCAGACTGCATATTTCTTGACTGCCAAAAGGCCTTTGATACGGTACCGCACATGAGACTGCTATACAAACTTGAGAGGCAGGCAGGAGTAAGCGGAAAGGCCCTAGTATGGGTGAAGAAGTACCTAACAGGAAGGAGCCAGAGGGTAATGGTAAGGGGCGAAAAGTCGGACTGGCGAACAGTAACAAGTGGAGTACCTCAAGGATCGGTGCTGGGACCAATCCTCTTTCTAATTTACGTAAATGATATGTTTACAGGAGTGGAATCATACATGTCAATGTTTGCAGATGACGCAAAATTAATGAGAAGAGTTGTGACAGACGAGGATTGTAGGATCCTCCAAGAGGACTTAAACAGGCTGCAGAGATGGTCAGGGAAAGGGCTAATGGAGTTTAACACCAGTAAATGTAAAGTTATGGAAATGGGATCAGGTGACAGGAGACCAAAGGGACAGTACACAATGAAGGGGAACAGCCTACCTGTAACGATTCGAGAAAGAGACCTGGGAGTGGATGTGACACCTAATCTAACTCCCGAGGCACATATAAATAGGATAACGACAGCAGCGTACTCTACACTGGCGAAAATTAGAACTTCATTCAGAAACCTAAATGAGGAAGCTTTTAGGGCGCTTTACACTGCCTACGTGAGACCCGTCTTAGAGTATGCCGCGCCATCATGGAGCCCCCACCTGAAGAAACACATAAAGAAACTGGAGAAGGTTCAGAGGTTTGCGACGAGGCTTGTCCCAGAGTTACGAGGGATGGGATATGAAGAGCGGCTGAAGGAACTGAACCTTACGACACTAGAGAAAAGAAGGGAGAGAGGAGATATGATAGGGACATATAAAATACTCAGGGGAATTGGCAAAGTGGAAATAGATGAAATGTTCACACGTAATAATAACAGAACGAGGGGACATGGGTGGAAACTGGAAACTCAGATGAGTCACAGAGATGTTAGGAAGTTTTCTTTTAGCGTGAGAGTAGTAGAAAAATGGAATGCACTTGGGGAACAGGTTGTGGAAGCAAATACTATTCATACTTTTAAAACTAGGTATGATAGGGAAATGGGACAGGAGTCATTGCTGTAAACAACCGATAGCTAGAAAGGCGGGATCCAAGAGTCAATGCTCGATCCTGCAAGCACATATAGGTGAGTACATATAGGTGAGTACACACACAGCCGTAGCACAACCCACGCAAGCACAACTAGGTGAGTACACACACACAGCCGTAGCACAACCCACGCAAGCACAACTAGGTGAGTACACACACACAGCCGTAGCACAACCCACGCAAGCACAACTAGGTGACCACACACACACAGCCGTAGCACAACCCACGCAAGCACAACTAGGTGACCACACACACACAGCCGTAGCACAACCCACGCAAGCACAACTAGGTGACCACACACACACAGCCGTAGCACAACCCCCGCAAGCACAACTAGGTGAGTGCACCCACACAGCCGTAGCACAACCCACGCAAGCACAACTAGGTGAGTACACACACAAAGCCGTAGCACAACCCCCGCAAGCACAACTAGGTGAGTGCACACACAAAGCCGTAGCACAACCCGCGCAAGCACAACCCACGCAAGCACAACTATCTGCATATACACAAACTCCTTCAATTACCAGGACCTTCCATGGGATCACAAAGGGCTCCAGACATTGCAAATCACTTTCTTTACATTATGTTCCCTCCACATAAATTTTCTTCTCCCAATTCACATTCTTTAATCATATTTTTCAGCTGCTTATTTTTACTTTTTTTCATGTTTTTTGTATAGATTGTTTTTTTGTTTATTTACATTGCTTTTGCTCTCTCTAAGATGTTAAGTTCACTCCTTCCAATCAACTTCACAGTTGCTTCTCCCCCCATCAACCTCGTCAATTCCTTCCCTCCCACCTGTCATCCACTCCCTCCCACCTGTCATCCACTCCCTCCCACCTGTCATCCACTCCCTCCCACCTGTCATCCACTCCCTCCCACCTGTCATCCACTCCCTCCCACCTGTCATCCACTCCCTCCCACCTGTCATCCACTCCCTCCCACTCCTCGGAAGATCAACATCACACTGATGACCAACAAAAGAGACCTCGATCGCATCTTCAGAACACCGGCTTGCAGGCGTGTGTCTTAGTCGTATCTAATAGAATTGGGTGCTCCTCTTACGGGGGGTTGGGTAGCTCTATATACAGGAATTAACACTGAAAATGTTATACAAGGATCTCTATACTCTATAATGTATGGTATAATGTATGGTGATACTCTCTATGGTATGCAGAGATCATTATAGATATCTACAGTACACAGGGATTAAAAAAGATATTTGATTTATACCTGTTTTGAAAAATATTATTCCCATTCCTTTTTCCCCAGCACTAAGTAGTTGATCCAAAAAAATATGAATATATATATATATATATATATATATATATATATATATATATATATATATATATATATATATATATATATATATATATATAATATGATATTCCCCTCCTGGCTGATTCCGTCCACTCATTGCAGACGACAACCACATTGAATTACAAGATGAAACACAATCTTACTGTCGAGTGAAGCATTCAGTTCTTCCACTCAGCTGACTCAGTGCACATTCATGAGTAGAAGCTCTACTCAGCTGAGTTATCCACATTCACGAGAGGAGCACACACCCCAGTTCCAATTTTGTTCATGGCAATAAATTCCTTTAAGAAATTCTTCGGTTTGGTCCTAGGAGAAGTGAGCAAGGATCTCTTGTCGCTACACTGATGCTCATATTCTTCTTCTCCTCTCACTTTCTCTCTCTCTCTCTGTCTCTCTCTCTCTCTCTCTCTCTCTCTCTCTCTCTCTTCTCTCTCTCTCTCTCTCTCTCTCTCTCTCTCTCTCTCTCTCTCTCTCTCTCTCTCTCTCTCTCTCTCTCTCTCTCTCTCTCTCTCTCTCTCTCACACCTTCCTTTCCCTTATATCTCTACCTTCAACCCGTTCTCGCACTTGTCTTCAGTCAATATTGGCTTATTTAATAAGTGCATATGTGACATACTAATTGATTGTGAATATTTTAGAAAACACCGACCTCACCTAACCTTCTTAGTATGTTAAGATAAGCTAACTTTCACACGTTTTCCATCTCTTTGTTTTCCTTTCCCAATCATCATCCAAGACATTCCTCCCCATCCCTCTCCTTCTCTCCTCTGCTTTTCCTTCCCACCTCTCTCTCTCTCTCTCATTTACATCATTTACACTTCCCTCTCCCTCCTCCCTCACCAACCATCCCACCAGGAGCTCGCGCTACGCCTCAGTTGCACCAGAACATTGCATTTGCAAATCAGGGTCGCGAATCAGTTTACAGAGTTGGAGGTATTGTGTTGCACAGGAGGAAAATCTCCAGATCCGCCGGCAATATCACGTGATGTTTACATTTAGTTTCGATATATTCATCGATTTTTTACTCCTTTTGTTATCTGTTAATTGGTTTCTTTTCGGTGTCGCTGAAGAATGTAAATACGCGTGAATATATATACTCTGTGTGACTGTGTGTGAATATATGTATGTATGTATGTATATATATATATATATATATATATATATATATATATATATATATATATATATATATATATATATATATATATATATATATATATACACGAGGAGAGGGGAGTTGTTTGGTTAACTGTAGACTACACATAAGCACCCCCCCCCCTACCTTCTAAGACGCGTAGTGCTAGTTCATCTCCCCCCCTCTCTCTCTCTCTCTCTCTCTCTCTCTCTCTCTCTCTCTCTCTCTCTCTCTCTCTCTCTCTCTCTCTCTCTCTCTCTCTCTCTCTCTCGCAAAGTCCTGAATTACTTCTTCGGTATTTACTCCGGGATATATAATTACTTTTAAAACATTTTCTGCCTTGATGCCTTGGAGAATAAAGGTAAGAATTGGCATGGCTCTGCTTCGACTGCCAACTCACTTAGCGGGGGTCTTCCTTCGTGTGTCATTAACCTCTGACCTCTCCTTAACTGCCTCACAAGCTTCGCTCACCGAGTTTTATTTTTTTCCCCCGATTTTTGGATTATATTGGGAGGCTTAAGACTCCAAACTTTCAATCTAAGGTAAATTTTGCGAGGCTCTGGGTTTTAAGGTCCTGTCTTTTGTTGGCCCTGAGAGGTTTTGTTGACGGGGAATTTTGCTGACCTCAGGGGTCAATAATACCAACCCCCTCAGGTTGGTATTATAGACAATTTCTCTGTATTGAGTTCAGTATTAGGATTTAATTTTTTAATTACTCCCTCAGAGATTATCTTACTATACTTTTCCAAATACAGTGGCACTTTGTTGCACTAGCTCGGTACAGTGACACACTCACACATTATACTGACATATTCGCTCAATACAGTGACACATTCGCACAGTATGATGACACACTCGCACAGAACAGTGTCACACAATACAGTGACACAGCACAGCATCACTCTCCCTCAGCACAGCACCACTCACCCTCAGCACAGCACCACTCTCCCTCAGCACAGCACTACTCTCCCTCAGCACAGCACCACTCTCCCTCAGCACAGCACCACTCTCCCTCAGCACAGCACCGCTCTCCCTCAGCACAGCACCACTCTCCCTCAGCACAGCACCACTCTCCCTCAGCACAGCACCACTCTCCATCAGCACAGCCCCACTCTCCCTCAGCACTGCAATGCTCTCCCTCAGCACATCATCACTCTCCCAGCCTCCCCCAAGAGCAGACCCCTCTCACACCCTCATAACCAGTACTCGTTGAGTAATAAGCGCATGGTTAACGAGGCTATTTGCTACAGCAATTTAGACCCTGATGAAGCTGAGAGAGACACTCTGATATTTCCCAGAATATTTCATAGAAATATTTATATATATATAATACAAAAACAGGGAGTAACAGTTTATTTTATTTTTGTATTTTTAATCCATGAGTTGCTTTGCGATTTTTTTTTATTTTTAATAACGTACACAAAATATAAGTAATAAAATTTTGTAAAATATTGCTATGAAAATATTCACATTGCAGATTTTTTATAAATATTAACGATGTACTCACATATATATATATATATATATATATATATATATATATATATATATATATATATATATATATATATATATATATATATATATATATATATAAAGTTTGTGAGGGTACCACCTCTGGTGCCAATGTGGGGGACCCATAGCCTCGGAGAAGAAAATAAAAAGTATTCAGAGGAGACCTTATATATATATATATATATATATATATATATATATATATATATATATATATATATATATATATATATATATATATATATATATATAGGGGGGTACCACCTCTGGTGCAATTATAGGGACCCACAGCCTCAGAGAAGGGAACACAGAGCATTCAGGGAAAAACTTGCCATTTAACTCTGAATACGGAAGAGTGTTCGCTTCTCCTACCACCCCCCTTTTTTTATGGTGTACACTTTATTATGCAAGGTCTATATATATATATATATATATATATATATATATATATATATATATATATATATATATATATATATATATATATGTCGTACCTAGTAGCCAGAACGCACTTCTCAGCCTACTATGCAAGGCCCGATTTGCCTAATAGGCCAAGTTTTCACGAATTAATTGTTTTTCGACTACCTAACCTACCTAACCTAACCTAACCTAACTTTTACGGCTACCTAACCTAACCTAACCTATAAAGATAGGTTAGGTTAGGTTAGGTAGGGTTGGTTAGGTTCGGTCATATATATACGTTAATTTTAACTCCAATGAAAAAAAAAATGACCTCATACATAATGAAATGGGTAGCTTTATCATTTCATAAGAAAAAAATTAGAGAAAATATATTAATTCAGGAAAACTTGGTTTATTAGGCAAATCTGGCCTTGCATAGTAGGCTGAGAAGTGCGTTCTGGCTACTAGGTACGACATATATATATATATATATATATATATATATATATATATATATATATATATATATATATATATATATATATATATATATATATATTATTGTTTTATCTATTATCTTTAGAAAGAAAATAAATCTTCCTAAAGTATTCAATATGTGTAGTTTTTGCTCTAGTATATATTGTTTTTGATGGAGCTGGAAACTGACAGCCTAAAATGTGTCTGCCTGTCTGTGGGTCTGTTCTGTTCTATGAGGGAAGTCACTCCCTCTCATGCACTTATCCAACCACTCAAACTCACACACTTCAACATACTATAAGCACTTACACAACGTAAAATAGCGAAGAAGGGATCTGTCGGATATATTCAATATGTCATCGTTGAAAGTTGCGTTAGTCAAGTGCGCTCGACCGCTTGAAGGAGGTTTGAGGGGAAGGGTTTGAGGTTGAAGGGGTAGGGGGGGGGAGGAGAGGGGAGAGAAAGAGGGGAAGTTGTTATGGTTGATGGGGAGTGGAAGAACGAGTAGGAGTGAGGATGTTCAACTCATCCTCTGCCCCTCATCCTCTGGGTCTAGGACATTAGCCTAACCCACTAACACATTCCAGCTCCTACTGCAAACCCTTATAATACAAATAAAATCAAATAAATCTATAGCAACATAGCATACAGGGTAAAACATGACGCAAAATAATCATCAAACAGAATAAACCTGAAACATAACACAGAAGCGCAGTAAAGTTAGTGAAAAAAAACGAAAAATCAGATACAGGAAGTGGAGAAAAACAGAGAGTAGTATGATTCATATATTTGAATTCCACCCGGATTCTATTGGAAAGCAGTTGCGGGATCCAATAGTATAGATCGGTGGTAGAAAGAAATTGCTTCAGAGTAAAAATGAAACAAGAAGCGCCACAAGCCGGGATCCCAGAACTCGTAAATGTAAACAACTTGATGTAAACAAAACACAAAGAATAATCATACTAACGTGACTTGATTATTGAGAAAATATCCGTAGGAGCCGTGGATAGGGCTCGAACCTATGCGGTTGGGCGCTCCCCACGCACACGCCCAAGTCAACCAGGCCACGACTTGGCAATATGGATTGCAACCTGGAGTTCTGCTGAACAAACACACGAGGATTTCCTGAGTTGAAAGAAAGAGTAGGATTGAAAGAGGAGTGTCAGAGGTAGAGCATTCCTGGATCATCCTGACTCCCTTCCAAGTGCTGTATAGTTGTAATGGCTTGGCGCTTTCTCCTCATAATTCACTCCTTCTGGACGACAGAGCCAGGATGCACATATATATATATATATATATATATATATATATATATATATATATATATATATATATATATATATATATATATATATATATATATATATATATATATATATTGTTAAATATGATCGAAAAGGTAAGAATAATAATTCTAACACGAATTTTCTCAATATTTCTTATGTTTCTTTTCACTGTCGATGGTAATTGAAAAATCAATTCCCCAAAATTAATTTTTAGTTCTAGTCTGTCGTTTTAGTTCTAGTCTGCCGCGACGCCTGAATGCGTTTCGTAATAACTTATTACATTTCCAAAGACTTTAGTTTACACACACAACTGTAACCTGTAAACACACATCCATACTTATACTCGCCTATTGGCCTATAATGAGCCTATTGGCCCATAGCATCAATACTTCCTCTTGATGCTTCTATATCGGTTCGGAGTCTTGGAATGGGTAGAATATAGTTGTGCATTAATTGGCTGCTGATTGCTGGTGTTGACTCTTTGATGTGTAGTGCCCTGCAGTATAGCGTTGTGATGCACTTCACATCAAAAAGTCAACACCAGCAATCAACAGCCATTTAATACACAACTATATTCTACCCACTTCAAAACTCCGTACCAATATAGAAGCATCAGGAGGGAGTATTGATGCTATGGGCCAATAGGCTTTCTGAAGTTACTTACATTCATATGTTTTTATACTCATTGGTTCGTGTTTTATCTTGTGTAAATGTCAATCACCTCACCCAAAACTTTTGTACCATATCACCTCACCCACACTGTGAAGAGGCACATTACGTCTTGCATCATCAGCGGGTCAAGTTGAGTAGATAAGCTGGCGCTGGAAGCGTGTCGCAGACTGTAGAGGGGCAGGTGTAGGTACTGGTGTAGATGGGGCAGGTGTAGGTACTGGTGTAGAGGGGCAGGTGTAGGTACTGGTGTAGATGGGGCAGGTGTAGGTACTGGTGTAGATGGGGACTGGTGTAGGTAGATCAGTGTGAACTCAGCGGGCTGGTGTAGGTAGATCAGTGTGAACTCAGCGGGCTGGTGTAGGTAGATCAGTGTGGACTCAGCGGGCTGGTGTAGGTAGATCAGTGTGGACTCAGTGGGCTGGTGTAGGTAGATAAGTGTGGACTCAGCGGGCTGGTGTAGGTAGATCAGTGTGGACTCAGTGGGCAGTGGAGACAGATCATTACACATTACGTAGCTCAGTCGATTAAGGCAGTGTCTGGGATGCTCCCGGACGCAGGTTCGAATCCTCGTCACGGCCCTTGTGGATTTGTTCATAAGACTGATCATTCCCAGAGCAAGCAACATCTCGGCTATGGAGTTGGGTGTCGGGGGGGGGTTAGAAATAGCCTAAGATACTCTATCCTTTTGAGATGTATTTTTTTCTTGTCTCAATAAACATACTTGAACTTGAGTTGGGTGTATTAAAGGTACAGTCAATTGTGAGTTTTATGGACCAGTTATTTTAATCAGCATCATTGCCTCAGAGTGGGGAATATGTTCAGTTAGGGAGTGTTCTTTTCTTAAATTTTGTGTGATAAATAGTTACTGAAGTGATTTATATTATTTAGTCAATATTCCCTAATTTATATATTTTCTGTATTGTTGAATCATGATCCTGTGTTTTATCCAGTAAGATTCATGTGAACTTTACAAGCACTCCTTAGTTTATTTAATACGTACTCCATTTTGTTTTGATTTGAACTATATTTAACGTAAACTCTACCCCCTCCCCCCCCCCCCTTCAACTAAATACGGATCTCCCTTCTTGGAATTCTATACGAATTGGCTATTTCCTGCTTTTCGGTCAGTTAGGGTAATTATTCAGTGGGTTTTAAAGTCAGGTGGTGGCAGTGAAATAGCTTAGTGTATCTAGGGTTACAGTGTGTCTTTGTACAGAGTGTGTGTGTCTTTTACAGTGTGTTTTTGTACAGCATGAGCCTTTTACAGTGTGTTTTTGTACAGCATGAGCCTTTTACAGTGTGTTTTTGTACAGCATGAGCCTTTTACAGTGTGTTTTTGTACAGCGTGAGTCTTTTACAGTGTGTTTTTGTACAGCGTGAGTCTTTTACAGTGAGTTTTTGTACAGCGTGAGTCTTTTACAGTGAGTTTTTGTAAAGCGTGAGTCTTTTACAGTGTGTTTTTGTACAGCGTGAGTCTTTTACAGTGTGTTTTTGTACAGCGTGAGTCTTTTACAGTGAGTTTTTGTACAGCGTGAGTCTTTTACAGTGAGTTTTTGTAAAGCGTGAGTCTTTTACAGTGAGTTTTTGTACAGCGTGAGTCTTTTACAGTGTGTTTTTGTAAAGCGTGAGTCTTTTACAGTGTGTTTTTGTACAGCGTGAGTCTTTTACAGTGTGTTTTTGTAAAGCGTGAGTCTTTTACAGTGTGTTTTTGTACAGCATGAGTCTTTTACAGTGAGTTTTTGTACAGCGTGAGTCTTTTACAGTGTGTGTTTGTACCTGTGGGTCTTGGTACTCAACCACCCAGGTTACAAGGCCTCACTGGACTGAGGTTACAATAAGAGAAAAAATGGTGTACAACAGAACCGTTCATTAACGGTCAGCTAATAACCAGACGTGAGGTTACTATTCGGGCACCGTTACCATGGGACCATCATGGGTCTTCATGGGACCATTATGTGACCATGGGACCACCTGGGACCATCATTAAGTTAAACAGATTCATGGGAACGTGTTTGTCATTATTAAAGAGCGAGTTCGTAAATTTGTGCAAGATTACACGGCGCTTTTAAGGCCAGATTCGAGCGTCAGATCAGCTGGGATGTCGACCTTGGCAGCGGAGATGGAATGGCACTGTCTTGCACCTAATGGATAATTTACCTTTAACTATCAATTTTCCTTAAAACCTGCGAGTTGTTCTGTATTTTGTTAGTGATTGCTTCGGCTTCAAGTTGATGAGCCTCGACCCCTACCATTTCCCTATTTTCCCCACCACAACCTATCCCTGCCTCCCCTACAACCTTGCTTTCTCCACAACCCTGCTGCCTCCCCACAAGGGCTCCTTACCTCTTCCTTTCCACCTGGTCAGTTAATACTAAGACTTTTACTTCTGTTCAGCTTCGAATTTTCTTTTGAATCTCTATTATTTGAGTTCACCTAAACTAACTCTCTCTCTCCTCTAGTGGTCCGTTCCATTTACTTTCGCTGAAAAAGTTTTTCCCCTTATCTCTTTTGTCTCATCTGTGTCTCCAGCTTCCACTTGCTATTTCTTCCGTTCCTCATCTTGGAAATTACCTCTTTGTCTACCCCTTTCGTTTTTTTTCCTTATATCTTGTACGTTGTTATCATGTCTTCCCTTATTCGACCTTGCTCTGGCGTGGAGAGGTCGAGGTGGCTGGGCTTGTTCCTTGTTCCTGAACTCTACTGCTTGAGAGTTCCTTCAGCTCTGGTGAAAGTCTAGTGCCGTATTTTTGTATTTATTATCATCAGGTGATACGTTTTCAGGTATGGATTTTAAGCTGGTATATAACGAACCCTAATTTATATATATATATATATATATATATATATATATATATATATATATATATATATATATATATATATATATATATATATATATATATATATATATAACTGAAAACTCACACCCCAGAAGTGACTCAAACCCATACTCCCAGAAGCAACGCAACTGGTATGTACAAGACGCCTTAATCCACTTGACCATCACGACCGGACATAATGAGGTGATAGCCGAGGCTATTTGAACCACCCCACCGCCGGCACTCGGATAGTAATCTTGGGCATAGCATTTTACCAAATCACCTCATTCTTTGGGGCACACGTGAGGAACACAAATGCGAACAAGCCTGAATGGTCCCCAGGACAATATGCAACTGAAAACTCACACCCCAGAAGTGACTCGAACCCATACTCCCAGAAGCAACGCAACTGGTATGTACAAGACGCCTTAATCCACTTGACCATCACGACCGGACATAATGAGGTGATAGCCGAGGCTATTTGAACCACCCCACCGCCGGCACTCGGATAGTAATCTTGGGCATAGCATTTTACCAAATCACCTCATTCTTTGGGGCACACGTGAGGAACACAAATGCGAACAAGCCTGAATGGTCCCCAGGACAATATGCAACTGAAAACTCACACCCCAGAAGTGACTCGAACCCATACTCCCAGAAGCAACGCAACTGGTATGTACAAGACGCCTTAATCCACTTGACCATCACGACCGGACATAATGAGGTGATAGCCGAGGCTATTTGAACCACCCCACCGCCGGCACTCGGATAGTAATCTTGGGCATAGCATTTTACCAAATCACCTCATTCTTTGGGGCACACGTGAGGAACACAAATGCGAACAAGCCTGAATGGTCCCCAGGACAATATGCAACTGAAAACTCCTGAACTGAAAATTCAGGCTTGTTCGCATTTGTGTTCCTCACGTGTGCCCCAAAGAATGAGGTGTTTTGGTAAAATGCTATGCCCAAGATTACTATCCGAGTGCCGGCGGTGGGGTGGTTCAAATAGCCTCGGCTATCACCTCATTATGTCCGGTCGTGATGGTCAAGTGGATTAAGGCGTCTTGTACATACCAGTTGCGTTGCTTCTGGGAGTATGGGTTCGAGTCACTTCTGGGGTGTGAGTTTTCAGTTGCATATTGTCCTGGGGACCATTCAGGCTTGTTCGCATATATATATATATATATATATATATATATATATATATATATATATATATATATATATATATATGTCATACTTAGTAGCCAGAACGCACTTCTCAGCCTACTATGCAAGGCCCGATTTGCCTAATAAGCCAAGTTTTCATGAATTAATTGTTTTTCGACTACCTAACCTACCTAACCTAACCTAACCTAACTTTTTCGGCTACCTAACCTAACCTAACCTATAAAGATAGGTTAGGTTAGGTTAGGTAGGGTTGGTTAGGTAGGGTTGGTTAGGTTCGGACATATATCTACGTTAATTTTAACTCCAATAAAAAAAAATTGACCTCATACATAATGAAATGGGTAGCTTTATCATTTCATAAGAAAAAAATTAGAGAAAATATATTAATTCACGAAAACTTGGCTTATTGGGCAAATCGGGCCTTGCATAGTAGGCTGAGAAGTGCGTTCTGGCTACTAGGTACGACATATATATATATATATATATATATATATATATATATATATATATATATATATATATATATATATATATATATATATATATATATATATGCAATTGACGATCACAAAACACTGATCATTTTATGCGGAGTTTACAATATCCTAAGAGGTTTTTGGATTTCTCGTTTGAACAAGCCAAGCGTACGTTTTATAATCACGTCCCTAAGGCGAAACCAGAAATTATTAACTCATTGGTGGTACCTTATGCGAGTGGACTTGAAAAATTGTACTCTGATTTTTAAGAAACTTAATATAAATTTGGTGCTCACTAATAGTACGATCAAATCCAATTTAATAAAAAACTCCCCTGATACAGCAGGTTGTGTGTATTCGATTCCCTGCAATGATTGTGATTCTGTGTACCTTGGACAAACAGGAAAGTCCTTACAATTGCGGTTGTCACAACATGCTTATAGTATTAGAACTGCCCAAACGTCTAATGCATTGTATCTACATACGAGTTTATGCGATCACAATATTAACTGGAATGGGGCAAAAAGCATTACCAATTGTGGGGATTTCGTGGAACGGAATTTAATTGAGTCTGCTCTAATCAGTCAGTGTCCAAATCTTCTTAATGTTAGTACTGGAATGTACAAACTTGATCCATTTTTATGTTATAATATTGCACAACAGTTTAAGAAACAACTTTGATAGAGAGGTTATCTTCTTATCTTGAGGTTATCTTGAGATGATTTCGGGGCTTTAGTGTCCCCGCGGCCCGGTCCTCGACCAGGCCTCCACCCCCAGGAAGCAGCCCGTGACAGCTGACTAACACCCAGGTACCTATTTACTGCTAGGTAACAGGGGCATTCAGGGTGAAAGAAACTTTGCCCATTTGTTTCTGCCTCGTGCGGGAATCGAACCCGCGCCACAGAATTACGAGTCCTGCGCGCTATCCACCAGGCTACGAGGCCCCTCGTAGGGGCCTACAATGGCTTACAATGTCTCATTATAATTTTATATTCATATATTGCGTGTTCATGAGGCTTTTCTTTAATCTTTAATCCTTATTCTCTGACCGCTTAATCCTCTTTGACTATTCTATGCTAAGCTATACCTGTTTCTGGTTAATTCTTTCCCTAGGGATGGGTTGGACAGGTTTCGGCCTATATATCCTCCCACTTCTCCCTTCTCCTTTAGTCAGTCTGGTGTTGACAAAGGCTTTAACAAGCCGAAACGTTCACCTCATTTCATATTTCTCTGTGGATTTTCCGCATATATATATATATATATGCGGAAATATATATATATATATATATATATATATATATATATATATATATATATATATATATATATATATATATATATATATATATACGCCATTTATAGCCTGAATGGTCCCCAGGCATATATGCAACTGCAAACTCACACCCCCAGAAGTGACTCAAACCCATACTGCCAGGAGCACTCTGCAACTGGTATACAGGACATCTTAACCACTCGACCATCACGACCAGACAAAAGAACTTCTTTTGTCCGGTCTTGATGGTCGAGTGGTTAAGGTGTCCTGTACACCAGTTGCAGAGTGCTCCTGGCAGTATGGGTTCGAGTCACTTCTGGGGGTGTGAGTTATATATAAATATATAATATATAAAGAACAAGATGAAAAGTATATACTAGAAAGAATAAAATATAACACATAAAATACAGCAAAACAAGATCCTCCTAGGAAGAAGAAGATACCATATGTGCCAAACAGCACAAGATAACAAACATATATCCTTCAAGAACAAGACAATTGTCTACAAATAGCCAAGAAGAGCAGTCTTGACACGTATATACGTCTTCCAGGCTCCTCTCCCCTAAAAAAATCAAGCGTTAAGATATATATCTAACCAATTTCCTCTCCTTACGTGTGCCCCCTAAACCATTGATATTTATACTCCCAATCTCTCGAGGCGACGACTGGATTGCACACAGGAATGAATCCCACGGTCCAGCGATAAGCGTCACCATGGAGGAATAAAAGTCTCAAGTACGAACAAATGTCTCCTTACACGCTTCTTAAAATAAAAAAAAATGTTGGTTCCCAGCATGACAATGTGTGGTGTGAGCCTTGAGCCATCTATCTGTTGTGGGCGCTGAGGGAAATGAATGTTCAGTGGTTGGCTGTTGCTCAATTGTCCTTCATTCCTTCAGTCTCGTTGTTAGTGGAGATGTATTCCGGTCTGAATGAGAGGAACGTTTGTGCACAACTACCATATCAATGAGGGCAGTTGGTGAAGGGAAATTCACTATTTATGTATGAATTAAATATGGAAACACCTCTAGCCGTTATAGGAAGCCGGTCTGCCGAGCGGACAGCACGCTTGGACTTGTGATCCTGTAAGGCCCGGGTTCGATCCCAGCCGCCGGCGAGATACAATGGGCTGAGTTTCTTTCACCCTATGCCCCTGTTACCTAGCAGTAAAATAGGTACCTGCGTGTTAGTCAGCTGTCACGGGTTGCTTCCTGGGGGGTGGAGGCCTGGTCGAGGACCGGGCCGCGGGGACACTAAAAGGCCCCGAAATCATGTCAACCTCAAGATAGCCCATTTATAGCGCATCTGTGCTGGTGTCTTACGTTATTATTAATGAAAGGAAATCACCACCCTTATGTATGGATTTGTAAACAATAGTGTTTGTGCTGGACCCACGTTGTATACATTGTGTAAACAAGAACACGTGCGCGCATTACGTGTGAATGAGTTAATGCGTAATGAAAGCACGCAAGTTGCGTGATTGAAGTGAGCAGCGATGCGTATTATACCCCACGTGGCTGATGCCAGCTGGAGAGATCTGAAGATCTTTACCAACTTTCTTCTCATCTTAAATTTTGCATCTTCTATTTTAACATTTTTCCTGTGTTTTTCTGCGTTCTTTTATAAAAATCTTCTGCTGCTTCTTCTGATTCTCCGTTTTCTAATTAATAAATGTCTCCAGTAATCCTATTATGCTCAAATAGTGTTCCGTACACACTCGAAAATCACTTTTCATTTCTCGATTTAAAATTAAATGTATTCATAACGCACCAGAGTGCACTCAAAACACACCCCAAGCCCTGTCAGACGCACTCGACAGCACTAAGCCAGCAAACAGGTCCAAACAGGCTACAGGTAACACGCCAAGGAAACACCAATCACACTAAAAAATACAGCTCTTCTCTTTACCGGTAAAGGTGAGTTTGTGGCAATAGTTGCATCTTGTTGAGTTGGCTTAGACAGATCTGTTGCAGGCGTGGGCCAGAATGCTTTGATTGCCTGCCTCTCTCTCTCTCTCTCTCTCTCTCTCTCTCTCTCTCTCTCTCTCTCTCTCTCTCTCTCTCTCTCTCTCTCTCTCTCTCTCTCTCTCTCTCTCTCTCTCTTTCTCTCTCTCGACACATCAAACGCTAGTGCCCTCTTTGCCTCAAACACTCTCCAGTATCCTCAACACACACAAAACACACGCCAACTAGACATCTGACCACGCTACAATCATTCTTCGCCATCAAAATCGCTTCAAAATAACGCTTTCATGTGAGCCCAAAATACTACAAATTCAGTCTTTACCAACATAAACACTTTGCTGGGTGACTAGTCCTTGTTCGCAGATGGTCATTGGTGGATTGGACTCGAACCCTATCCACCCAAACCCCCCATACCCCCCCAATCCCATTTGCATGAAATGACAAATGACAGTAATTTCCAATCTTGCTTGATACCGGACTTCATCCTCAATATGATTTATCAAACATATTATTTTCTACGTGATTGTAAAAGTTAGTTTCTCTTTATTGTTCATTGACGAAGACGGTAAGTAGTGAATATGATGACAGGGGAGCAAGGGAAAGTAACATATTGACTCCCAATATATTTTTCCTCTAGCATATCTGCTACGTATACTTCTCTTTAGCATACACACACACACATATGATGTAGCATACACTCAGGAATCAGGCCGTAGGAGCTGTCTAACTCTCAGGAACCTAATTTGCTGCTAGGGTAAGCAGGGACATCAGTTAAAAGAAATTTTGTCCGTTTGTTTCTGCCTTGGTAAGGAATCGAACCCGGGCAAATAACACTACTATGACCCTCCGATTGCTGACCGCTCAGCTACGAGGCCGTGTGCAAGTGTGCGTGTGTGTATTCACCTAGTTGTGTTTACCTAGTTGTTTGCGGGGGTTGAGTTTTGATCTTTCGGCCCGCCTCTCAACTGTCAATCAACTGTTTAATAACTACCTTTTTTTTCTCCACATCACACACACACACACACACACACACACACACACACACACACACACACACACACACACACACACACACACACACACACACACACACACCAGGCCCCTACAGGGGCCTCGTAGCCTGGTGGATAGCGCGCAGGACTCGTAATTCTGTGGCGCGGGTTCGATTCCCGCACGAGGGAGAAACAAATGGGCAAAGTTTCTTTCACCCTAAGTGCCCCTGTTACCTAGCAGTAAATAGGTACCTGGGAGTTAGTCAGCTGTCACGGGCTGCTTCCTGGGGTGTGTGTGTGTGTGGTGTGGAAAAAAAAAAGTAGTTAGTAAACAGTTGATTGACAGTTGAGAGGCGGGCCGAAAGAGCAAAGCTCAACCCCCGCAAAAACACAAATAGTAAACACAAATAGTAAACACCAGGAAGCAGCCCGTGACAGCTGACTAACTCCAAGGTACCTATTTACTGCTAGATTACAGGGGGCATTCAGGGTGAAAGAAACTTTGCCCATTTGTTTCTGCCTGGTGCAGGAATCGAACCCGCGCCACAAAATTACGAGTCCTGCGCGCTATCCACCAGGCTACCAGGCCCCACCCCGTGCGTGTGTGTGTGTGTGTGTGTGAGTGAGAGTGTGTGTGTGGTTTTGTCTGTGAACTCTACCCCGATCATCTGTACAACAATAAATTACTAGTTCAACCTCTGAAAAGATGGAGACGCGACCAACAGACAGGAGCGCATTTGGTCTCATGCCAACGACGACATTATACACCCTGTACACTCGCCAGGAATAACTGTCGGGATGAATTCACTTCCATACGCCTCACATGTCAAGGATGTGCCTTCTTGCCTACTTGCAGGATGCTTGCAACAGCAGATCATCTCCAGACACCAAACTCATTTGCATACGAGTTGCTAACATGACAAATTAATCACCGTAGCCTTATTCTGTATTTCTCCGTCTGGGTGCTTGCTATCCTGGCTATTTGCCTGTCTACCCGGCTTTCTCCTTTCATCACCCTCCTGTTTCTATATGTCTGTATACGTACATAATCCAAATCTTTGTCAATCTCAATCCTTGGCCACATTGTAAGGCAATTGACTGGGGTATTCTATCAGTGTTGGTGACGGAATATTTGTATGATCTCTGTGGTGTTTCTCCTCCGCCTTGTTTGATACGTTTTTAAAGCAAATCATTCTCTTCCTCGGAGTTCCCTTTGTGTCTGAAACCTTTGTCTAGACTTCTCGTTGCCTTCATGTAAATTGGTATAAAAATATTAGTCTTTGTGGGGGTTTGTTTCCTAATTGAGAGGATTAACGAGGGCGTTCTTTCGTTGTTCCTTCGCTAAGCGTTCCTCGTTTTTTATGTTGGTCAATGAGTAGAAATGTATAAATGTATTAATGAGATGGATGGATTAAGCACGGGGGGGCGGGGGGGATTGTGAGGTTGATAATGAGGGGTTATGTGTTGATTGTCTTTGATTAACGCATTTGAAGGCTGTTATTAAGGCAGACGTATGTTTGTATGCTATTTCAAGGTGTGTGTGCGTGCGTGTACGTTCTTGGAGTGTGTGGGTTTGTGTACACGTTGTTAAGGGTATATATATATATATATATATATATATATATATATATATATATATATATATATATATATATATATATATATATATATATATATATATTTATATATATATATATATATATATATATATATATACATATATATATATATATATATATATATATATATATATATATATTAGCAAAATATCAGGAAAACCAAGAAAAAGTTTGAAACTTTCTACATTCAGAATATCTTCCATTCACCTCCTCTTGTCAATCTCCCTATCACCCCTCCCGCCCCTTCCCCTCCTCAACCCATCTCTCCCCTCACCAATCGTACCTCCGTGAGGGGAGGGGAGGGGATGGAGGGGGGGGGGTGAAGATACTTCAAGAGTTTCCAACCAGAATGGAAACTGCTTAAACCAGCGGATGTTTTTCATATCAGAATCTCATCATGGGTCGAGGCCCCCCCCCCAACCTATCTCCCCATCCCCCCCACAATCACTCCCCACGGGGAGGAGTCGCGTGGTCTGGGTATATATATGATGGTATATGTTTGTTCCCTCTCGTTAGTTGAGTTGACGTTGCTATTGTGAATATTGTGGCTGAATCCGCTGGAATATCTGTCAGTTCGAGTGTGTGTGTATATATATATATATATATATATATATATATATATATATATATATATATATATATATATATATATATATATATAAACCACGTATATGCAGTCAGATATATAAACATTTTGAAAGTCAGATATAAACCATGTGTGCAGTTGGATATTTAAACTTTGAATGCAGATGGATATTCAAACAAGTGTGTAGTCAGACATATAAACGACGTGTGTAGTCGGATATATAAACGACGTGTGTAGTCGGATATATAAACGACGTGTGTAGTCGGATATATAAACCACATGTGTAGTCGAATATATAAACCTTGTGTGTAGTCGGATATAAATATATTCATAAAGTTTACTTAAAATTTAATATAATGTAACAAACTAAGAAGTGTTAAAAAGAGGGTGCCTGCGGATACACAGGGGGGGGGGGTAGGGGGGGTGCCAGGGAAGAGGGGGAGACACAGAGATGCCAGAGAGAGGCTGAGAGAGAAATGGAGCGGGAGATAGGAGAAGACCCAAAAAAAAAAGTGAAAAGGAACAGTAGCAGAAAATAAAGACTACGAGAGGTAGTGGATGGGAAGGAACGAGGGAGAACTTTTCCACACAGGGAGGGAGGTGGAAAAGATGGGAAGAATGGGTGTAGAGAAAAAGACACAGGTGAAATGGATAAAGGTGAACCCAAGGGTCACGAGGAGGAATAGAATGGTGGGAGAAAGACATGAAAAGAAGAGAAAAGGGTAAGTGAGTTCTGAGAGAGGGGGAGGGGAGGGAAGGTGAGGGAAGTATAGAGGAATGAAGAGGTGGGGAAGGAAAAGGAGGTATAAGGGGATAGAGAAGATAGGTCCTAACTACTAAGCATTGGGAAGGGTGGTTGGCCAGAAAGTGCATCCTCGTTTAACTATAAAACTCTAAAGGATATTGGACTGTCAGCTGATCGTAAAATTGAAGATTTTGGCCAATTGCTGAGACTGAAGGGCCATTAAGATTGGCAAGAAGTAAAAGCCCTTAGACAGAGTTGAGTGGATCAATGGAACGGTGGGTAGACGAATGGTTGATTAAGATGCGATTTCGGCTTAGTACATGCTGATGGTTGGTTGAGGTTGTGGGTGTTGGTTGAGTGCTGTGGTCAAATTGTGGGTGGTTGAGGTGGCTTCCACAACTTCTCCTTTCATTGTATTCCACTTTTTTTTTTACTCGTACCCACCTATAGAGGGCACGATTATTTGCTTACATTTCTTCGGTTCAATTGCGTGTCCAGTTTCTACTGCTTGTATCCTCTTGTCCTGCTTTCCCTCAATGTGAAGAACCTATCCTTGTCCAACTTATCTACTCTCCCTTAGTATCTCGTACGTCGTGATCATATTCCCTTGTGGTCATATCGGTTATCCCATCCATCAGTTATCAGTTATCTATATCATGTAAACCAGTCTCTCCCAGACAGGAACCCTGTCAAATGCTTTTTTTTGACAATCTACGAGATGGCAGCCTATCCAACCTTCTTTTTTCCTCTCATATATCATTAATCCTGTTATAAAAATCAATCAGGTTTATCAGGGACGACTTTGATTTTCTAAATCCATGTTGACATTTGGTCACATAGTCAGACCTCTCTAGATACTCATCATTCTCGACCTTGTTACTTTCACTGGCACTGAATATATACATATAATATAAAATTAAAATATACATATAATATATACATATAATATAAAATATACATATAATATATACATATAATATAAAATACAGACCAGTGTCAGTGACACTGGTCTGTATTTTAGTGTCTATCACCCGTTTTTTGTTAAATATTGGTACTAAGTTTAACTTTTCCCTGATTTCTTGGAGATTTCTTGTCTCAAGTGTTATATTATTTTTTTTAGATATAGTTACAAGGTACTTCTGTGTGCTTCCTCAGCCTCCATGGTGAGATTTGGTCTGGACCCATTGACTGCGTCACATTTAGTTCCTCCAAGTGTTTTCTTCCCTGTTCTACAGTAACTACAATGTCAACTTTTGTTGATAGCTCCACGTACCTCATTATCATTTTCTGTGAGAATTCTCCCTTCTGTCCTCAATCTGAGTACGTGGTCTCACACTGGTGTTTTTTTTTTCTTATATTATCATTACACAGCTTTGGTTGGTCCTTAGCTTTTGCTGCAATGTCATTTTGAAATTGCCTCTCAGCTTTTCTCCTGATTCTGGTGTATTCATTTCTGGTTCTCTTTAGTGTCTCTCTATTTTCTTCTGTTCCTATTTCACTGTACTTTACCCCAGAATTTTTGGCCCTTTCTTTAGCTTCCCTGCAGTGCCTATTGAACTAAGGACTTACTAACCTTGTCTCGTCCACTTCCTTCTTAATAAGAGGTATGAGCTGGTCTGTTGCATCAGCACATTTAAAAGCAAAGAAGTCCATCATCTTATTTCCTCTCTTACCCATTCCATTTCTCTCACCCATTAAACTTCACACAGAAAGTCCCTCATCACATTACAGCCCCGACGTCTGTAATTTACTTTCTTCCTTTTCAACCGATTTCTTGGTGTAACCAACTCCTTGAGTTCCATTATGTACTCAAGTATGACATTGCAGTGGTCCCTATAGCCCCTAGAGGCATCTCCTACTCTATCTTGTCAACACGGGCCTCATCTCGGAAAGATAACTGGTCTAGAGATGCTGGAGAGTCCTCTTCTTACTCTCCAATCAGTTTTGTAATATATACTTTGGCGCTACTTGACATGCTGACATTTGACATGCTGTTATAAGAAGAATTTGCCAGTCATGTCTGCGGTCTATACCAGTTTGGCTCTCCATGTCTCATCAGTCTCGTGGGGGTTCCTTGTTTATCTACTTTGTTTCCCTGTGGTTAGAGTCTCCCAGTATCTGGATTTTAGCTCTAGTTTCACTTGATACTGTGGTGGGCTTTTTTTTTTCATTACATTAAGAAGGTTGTATTTCCTGTAACTGTTGGTAGTTTCATTTTGGTTATCACTGGCAGGTGTGTGTGGTTGTTTGGGGAGGGGTGGAGAGGGGGGTGGTAGTGGGTGTGGTGGAGGGTGTTGTGGTAGTGGGTGTGGTGGAGGGTGTTGTGGTAGTGGGTGTGGTGGAGAGTGTTGTGGTAGTGGGTGTGGTGGAGGGTGTTGTGGTAGTGGGTGTGGTGGAGGGTGTTGTGGTAGTGGGTGTGGTGGAGAGTGTTGTGGTAGTGGGTGTGGTGGAGGGTGTTGTGGTAGTGGGTGTGGTGGAGGGTGTTGTGGTAGTGGGTGTGGTGGAGGGTGTTGTGGTAGTGGGTGTGGTGGAGGGTGTTGTGGTAGTGGGTGTGGTGGAGGGTGTTGTGGTAGTGGGTGTGGTGGAGGGTGTTGTGGTAGTGGGTGTGGTGGAGGGTGTTGTGGTAGTGGGTGTGGTGGAGGGTGTTGTGGTAGTGGGTGTGGTGGAGGGTGTTGTGTTAGTGGGTGTGGTGGAGGGTGTTGTGGTAGTGGGTGTGGTGGAGGGTGTTGTGGTAGTGGGTGTGGTGGAGGGTGTTGTGGTAGTGGGTGTGGTGGAGGGTGATGAGATATTGGTCCCTCACCCCCATCCCCCAGCCTCCCTAACATACAACAAAGTACCTGGTGTCAGAATAGTGGCCAGCAGCCCATCCTTTCACCTGGCTCTCAGTCACACCTCATCTGAGTTCCAGCCAAGTGAGGCAGGCGGTGACTCTCCTGGTGTCCTGTAACTCTCCTGGTGTCCCGTGACTCTCCTGGCAGAACCAACTCCACCATCCCCCACCGCTAATACCAGCAAGAACAACCATCATACCACAACCATACCCCAACAACACTTCCCCCAAGCATCACCCATCATACCAGATTGCAACAAGATGCATCAATGAACAATTGAACATTGTTTTCCTCTATTACTGGACGGCGAGAATGTTCACACTAAGGAACTCCAGGTGAAGGGATAGGGAGGGGATAGGCTATGGGATGGTAGTTGAGTGGGAAGGGACGAAGTCGGGGAAGGTTAGGGAAATGGGTGGGGAATGGTCAGGGAAGAGTTGTGTTTGTCTGCTTTAGGGAATTGGGTAGGCGGGCATGGTTGCAGCATATCGACTTCCAATATGTTCTCGGGAGCCGTCTTGTTTACCCTGCCTGTCTGCGGGGCTGTTGTTAGGTCCAGCAAACAACACAGCTGAGAGTTGGGGCGTTGTCGGGTAAGGAGACAAAGGGAGGAGATGGTGGGAAGCAGCAGCAAAAGAAAGTAAAGAGGGAGAGAGAAAAAAAAAAGAGTCGAGAAGACGCTATCACTGCGAATGTTATCGATTTGAAAATACAAGAATCTGATTGTAACATCAGAATCCTGTATAACATGACTCTGATGGCAACAGGTCTAAAGCCCTGATCGTCATGCCCATCTCTTTTTTTTTCGTCTAACTTAGCCCTCTGAGCTTAAAAAAACAAAAACACTATAGGTATCAGGCCCAATATTGCTGGCAACACTCTCCGGCGCCTCGTAGCCTAGGCTGCTGTGAGATTAGTCAGGAAGGGACCAGCCACCACGCTAAAACCTAATCAGCTTGAGCTTAGGATACCCCCTCCCCCCACTCTTGGCTGTGAAACCGGAACATATGTGGCTTCAGCATACATTGCTAACTTCACACACCAGAAGGCACTGGTAAGGCTTGATTTAAAAAAAGAAGAAAAAACATATATATATATATATATATATATATATATATATATATATATATATATATATATATATATATATATATATATATGTGTGTGTGTGTGTGTGTGTGTGTGTGTGTGTGTGTGTGTGTGTGTGTGTGTGTGTGTGTGTGTGTGTATAATGATATTACATTTATGGACTAAGTTTCTTTGTGTGTGGCATAATTTAAACATTGTGGTTTTCGAAAATTATGCATTTTGGATATATATTATTATTTTATTTGATAAACAAAATATAAACATATGCAATTAATCAAGTTTTTATTTACTTGTGCACCACACACACACACACACACACACACACACACACACACACACACACACACGCACACACACACACACACACACACACGCACACACACACACACACACACACACACACACACACACACACACACACACACACACACGCACACACACACACACACACACACACACACACACACACACACACACACACACACACACACACGGAATATAAGCTTAATTTGCTTTGGCAAAAGTCAATTTCCTGGTACATGAAACCAAAAACATGAATAAGTTTCCAGTCAGCTGCATTATGCAACAATGCAAGAGTACACGTAACAAATGTGAAATTGTTTGATCCATATACGTACGTTTATATATATGTACATTCAGTATACGGGATTCCAAACATGTCCCCAAATCATTCACTAGATTACTCATTGATCAATCTATATACGCATCTCATTCATTCGCATCTACGCTGCTCCCACAGCGCCCTCAGACTCAGGCGATGAGTCACAATAACGTGGCTGAAGAATGTTGGCCAGACCACACACTAGAAGGTGAAGGGACGACGACGTTTTGGTCCGTCCTGGACCATTCTCAAGCCAATCGACTTGAGAATGGTCCAGGACGGACCGAAACGTCGTCGTCCCTTCACCTTCTAGCGTGCGATCTAATCAATATTGTGAGTCATTATATACCTCAATATTGCCACATATTTACACAACGAACGAAATGCGTGGCGTTTCACGTTTGAGCGTGAACTAAGGGTATAGCTAGTCTAGTTGTTAACATGATATCTCTCGATATAGCGAAACTTCTCATTTGATAGACCGGTCGTAATAGCGAGTGACCTCATTTAAGTGATGCCTTACATATCAGACATCCTTCGTTTTTAGCGAGAGCCCTCGTTATAGAAAACCTTTCATTATAGGAGGATATAATGTCATAACAAAACACTTGATTGTAGCGAAAACTGTTTTAACAATTACAGCAACACAGAGATTATAAAGTTTCCATGAGAGAATGAACAATGTAGTAACAGGAGCAGAGTGCATAAGCAACACAAAGGGCTGTATTGAACTCATTGTTTCCTCATTGTTTATACAAATCAACGAGGATTACTACCTTGATTTCTCACCACAGTAGAACATTGTCTACATTGTGTGGACTCCCTAGCTCTACGGTAGACTCGAGTAGATACATTGTGTCTACTGAAGTAGATGATCAATGGTTTTTTGACGGTGCTGAGAATATTTCAGGTGAAATTTGGACTAATCGCTTCAGCAACGGCTTCGCTTCTTGCAGTGTCTGCGTTCGATATATATCCATACATTGGATATTTCAGTATATCCAATGTATGGATTAATAACCAACATAACCCCATTCGGTCGCTACTCTCATAAGGATGGCAGCTGACAGATAGAAGGGATGAAGCTATCAGATTCAAGGATGGCAGGTATCAAATAGTACACAGTAGTATGTAGACCTTCTGCTAAGGTGTTCTCGTCTCATCCTCTGCGCCTTATTCGCCTCAACGACGCTCGGTTTCAAGATTCTGAAATTTCTTTTATTTACAATCTCTTTCCTGACTTGGTTACCCCCTTACATTTTATCAGCGGCGCCTATTCACAAGCTCAAAAAAATTATTTCATCACAAACCTGTTTCCAAGACTAGTACCACTGCGCTCTGCTTTCACTCCATATCTGAACTCAAAAATCTCACTAATGCCCTTCGTTTGCTTTACATAACGCTCGCCTTTCGACAAACTTAATACGCTTCGTAGTAATCTGGTTCACGCTGCTCCTCTTGCTTCTAATGCTGCTGGTGTCTAGTCGATTTCCTGTTCGTCGGGGGACCTACTGCATGGGTAACAGCTTCTCCTCCATATCGACCTACCCAGGCTTTGCGCCCTGGAGAGGCCACTCTAGTCTCGACAACCAGATCGCAATTCTACAGTCTCCCGATACTGCAGGCATCTTCTCCAATACTTTTGGGAGATGGCCATACACTAAATGACAGGCTTAAGGAACACAAAAGAAGTGTTAAGTCTGCAGACACAAATAACTCTCTCTTCTGTCATGTTAAGGGAATCTAATCATCCTAGAGATTGATCTTCTAAAATAATCTTTCCTGCCTCATCTCTACACAGACGCCGTCTTGTTGAATCGTCTCTGATACACAACCTACTCAACCTGGACCTTTGTCCCTGGCTATGTTGCTGTTGACTCTTCCCTTTCCCAGTACATGTTTAGATGCTCCAACCTTCCTAACAAACGTGACCTGACTTAAATTTTGTCCTCTTTAGCTCTTTCCTTTCTGTCTCTTGCGTTACTTGATTTTATTTCGTTCGTCATTTCGTAGTTTTTTTATTATATATATATATGACAGTGTCAGACCACGGAGGAAAATTGAAACAGGAATTTCCTTAAGTACTTTCGTACATTAATACATCTTCAGAAGGACTCCTTCTGAACATGTATTAATATACGAAAGTACTTAAGGAAATTCCTGTTTAATTTTCCTCCGTGGTCTGACACTGTCACATTTTTAATCACGTGTTTATTTTTTGTGATTTACACACATTATATATATATATATATATATATATATATATATATATATATATATATATATATATATATATATATATATATATATATATATATATATATATATATGTGTGTAATTTATATTATATATGTTATTTCTTCCTAACTTTCTCTTATTTATACCTTATTCGTTTTCTTCTTTATTCTTCCCTTACTTCTAACCTCTTTCTTATATTATTATGCATTTATTATGCATTGCTCACAATCTATCTATGTTTTTACCTTCATCTCACAATTCAACTCACTTTCTTACAATATAAATTGTCTTTATCACTATTTTTCCATTACACGACTTAATTATAGTCTAGTACAGACCGCAGCGTCGTCGGTGACAGATGTGTGGGTTGGGTGTCAGATGTGTGGGTTGGGTGTCAGATGTGTGGGTTGGGTGTCAGATGTGTGGGTTGGGTGTCAGATGTGTGGGTTGGGTGTCAGGTGTGTGGGTTGGGTGTCAGATGTGTGGGTTGGGTGTCAGATGTGTGGGTTGGGTGTCAGATGTGTGGGTTGGGTGTCAGATGTGTGGGTTGGGTGTCAGATGTGTGGGTTGGGTGTCAGATGTGTGGGTTGGGTGTCAGGTGTGTGGGTTGGGTGTCAGATGTGTGGGTTGGGTGTCAGATGTGTGGGTTGGGTGTCATACGTGTGGGTTGGGTGTCAGATGTGTGGGTTGGGTGTCAGATGTGTGGGTTGGGTGTCATATGTGTGGGTTGGGTGTCAGATGTGTGGGTTGGGTGTCATATGTGTGGGTTGGGTGTCAGATGTGTGGGTTGGGTGTCAGATGTGTGGGTTGGGTGTCATATGTGTGGGTTGGGTGTCAGATGTGTGGGTTGGGTGTCAGATGTGTGGGTTGGGTGTCAGATGTGTGGGTTGGGTGTCATATGTGTGGGTTGGGTGTCAATTCTTCAGCCACGTTATTGTAACCTATTGCTTGCATAAGAAGACCATTGTTATAGCGAGAGCACTCGTTATAGGGAGGCCAAAGTCATGATAAGACCACTCGTTATATAGAGACTATTGTTATAACGAGACCGCTCGTTATGAAGAGGCAACCTTTACAGCAAAACTCTCTCGCTATAACGAGCTGTGTCTTTGAAGGAATTCCCCTGCAAATTATAGGAACGAAAGGTCACGAAACTCTTTCATCGCTGCCTTTAATCATATCCTATTTGTTTCATATTATTCTGAAAAGCCGTAATAACTTAGTTGATCATCCAGCACTTGGTGGCTTGAATGTGGAGCGCGTTAAATTGACTACAGAAGCAGCAGCAGTCTTGTAAGATAACGTTGTGTCTGAAGCAAATTCTTGGAGGTGATTAGGGTGATTAGGTGATTAGGGTGATCAACCCTGTGATCCTCACAGGGTTGATCCTGGGGATGTTTCCACCTGTGGAAAATATGGGCCGGATTGTGTTCATTTTATCAAGATACCCTATGTGGAGATGAGGAGACCAGCGGCAACCTGGGTTCGAATCCTGAGAGGTCATAGATTTTACACGTCTGTTATGTTATGCGATAGTTTGTTCAATAGATCAACAACCTTGTTTCCAGTTCCCAATATTTCCCAGTTCTTTCCCGCCGCTCATGGAACTACCTAAAAGTATGCTGGAAGCTTTCCAATAAGCTTGTTTCTCTCGTGTTATCATGAATCACTTACTGCTGATAATGGCCCTGGACGGACCCTAACGTCGAAACATCCATTGTTTTTAGTTGTATGTGCTGGGTGCGTATACCAATGTCTCATACTCTGCTGATCTGTAACACTGTTTCGGAATCAGCGTTTACCTTTTTTATTTGCTGTATCTAAATTTTTCATATGGTCTAAATTGGCTATGAGCTTATTCCAAACAACAGCCTGTTGGACCAAGCTCTCACAAGTCAAGCCTGGCCTCGGGCCAGGCTCGGGGAGTTGAAGAACTCCCAGAACCCCCCTTCAAGCAGGTAATCCAAGTTGCATCAGTTATTTCGCTTTATAAGTGGTTGATATTCTTAGAACTGTCTCGTAGATTACAGTCTTGGTCCCCTTTAACTATAGTAGCCTTTCTCTGGAAAATATATTGAATTATCCAACTTGTCGTCATAACCCCTGTTCTATCCAGTCCTCGTATCCCTCCCTTGTTCTGTATACTGCCTATAAGCCCGTTCTTCACAAAATTCTTACCCTACTTAATTAATTATTCCAGAAGCTCCCAATGTCTGGAGGGAATTGTGGTTAATTTAGATTGATAAATACACATGGGGAATTTCCATTCTTTATAGAGTTGCCAATATATGCATCTACCACATAGGAGATACAATACGCGAATATATAACGATTATATTCCATTATTGTGGTCGACTTTCTTGAATATTATACCCGAGGTATGCTCTAAATATATTTTCGTATCTGAGAGGAAATTGATTGGATTATGCTAGTTTTCCTTGTTCATGTTCTTGGGTCTCTGTTGTCTAGTATATCATATTTCTCTAAGAATTTTGTACTCTTACTTTTGTACTCTTTTTGTACTTTTGCGATTGTGTTTATTTACTATCCGTTCGTATTGATTACACACATTTAGCTGGAGGCATGAGGGAACTGGCAGGTGTTAAATGAGGGTAAATTGAGTCAATTATTTGAATATGTGTATTTTGAGAACATGTGCGAAATGCTGCTCAGGTGAGGGTTGATTGATTGCTGATGAGTCAGGCGAGGAAGTGAGTGATCGCTCAAGTGAGTCAGGTGAGAGTTGAAGGACCATTGAGGGAGTGAGTCAGAGGAAGTGAGTCAGAGGAAGTGAGTCAGAGGAAGCATTCAGCAGCGGTGGCCTGGCCAGCAGGCCAGGGGTCCATGATAGCGAGGTTGGGCCAAGGTAAGGCAGAAGCCACCGTCCTCTCTCTCTCTCTCTTGGGTATTGTGGGGTGGAGATGAGGTCGACTAGCTCCTTGCAGGTGGGGAACCCTCTCTACCTGGTCCAGAAAGCGGTCATAAGATGCGGGAGACCTTGCTGGTCATCTCAAAAAGTGGTTGACTCCATTTAGCTTTGTCCTCTCGGCTTTTCCCTCGGTTCAACTCTCCTTATCTGTGTGTCTCTCTCTCTGTCTCTCCCCCTCACCGTCTATATCGCTGTGTGGCTACTTGCCTCTCTCTCTCTCTCTCTCTCTCTTTCTCTCTCTCTCTCTCTCTCTCTCTCTCTCTCTCTCTCTCTCTCTCTCTCTCTCTCTCTCTCTCTCTCTCTCTCTCTCTCCCCCTCACCGTCTATATCGCTGTGTGGCTACTTGCCTCTCTCTCTCTCTCTCTCTCTCTCTCTCTCTCTCTCTCTCTCTCTCTCTCTCTCTCTCTCTCTCTCTCTCTGTCTCTCCCCCTCACCGTCTATATCGCTGTGTGGCTACTTGCCTCTCTCTCTCTCTCTCTCTCTCTCTCTCTCTCTCTCTCTCTCTCTCTCTCTCTCTCTCTCTCTCTCTCTCTCTCTCTCTCTCTCTCTCTCTGTCTCTCCCCCTCACCGTCTATATCGCTGTGTGGCTACTTGCCTCTCTCTCTCTCTCTCTCTCTCTCTCTCTCTCTCTCTCTCTCTCTCTCTCTCTCTCTCTCTCTCTCTCTCTCTCTCTCTCTCTCTGTCTCTCTCTGTCTCTCTCTGTCTCTCTCTGTCTCTCTCTGTCTCTCTCTGTCTCTCTCTCTCTCTCTCTCTCTCTCTCTCTCTCTCTCTCTCTCTCTCTCTCTCTCTCTCTCTCTCTCTCTCTCTCCCTCTGTCTTTGTAATAAGTTCAAACATCACCTCTCCTTAACAGCGCCGCACCGGTGCAGGTAATTTGGGTGAGTGCTCGCCTTTCGTGAAATGACGTGTACACTGTGTTTTATGAGCTTACTGAATTGTATCCGTCACGTGCTCGAGCCCCCGTAAGGGAGACCGGGGAATTGTCATATTTGTTAAGGTGTGTGTGGATGTGTACTCACCTAATTCACCTAATCTCACCTAATTGTGCTTGCGGGGGTTGAGCTCTGGCTCTTTGGTCCCGCCTCTCAACCGTCAATCAACAGGTGTACAGGTTCCTGAGCCTATTGGGCTCTATCATATCTACACTTGAAACTGTGTATTATTATATAACTGTGGGTTGGTTGGTGTAGTCGTCGTTGATCCTCCTCTACGGACAACCCAACCCACAACTCGGTAGAGTGCTTATACTAGGAGATCACCCTTGGCGCTTCTGGCTCTTGGAGAGGGGCTCAACGTCACACGTTCAGGGGATGCGGCTCCAACACTTAGCCTCGTCGTCACGTGCACACACCCACTCGAGCCGCTGTGACTCCCCACTCTCTCCTTATGAGATATGATCTCCTCAATCCCCCTATGACTTACTAGTATTACCTCCTACCCTGTCCACAGCAGTGGTTCATGGTTCTTTCTCTCTCTCTCTCTCCTTCTTTACTACCTCCTGGGAAGCCTCACTAGGACAAGGGCAAACACCAGCAAATTGTGACACATTTACTGAACAAAGCACATACACGATACATACACACATATAATAATAATGAATCCTATACTCTATAATATCACAATCAGGTTGCACTCCAATACCATCAGAACTCTATTATCAGCTTATCAAGTGGTATCCTACCTCCTGGTTCACCACCTGATACTATTAACTTCCTCAAGTTGGTCAAGCCTACACACTGTTGCACCATCAGCAAGATAACATATATATATAGAAAACCAGCATTTGAATGCAATAACATATACCAGTATAAATGTTCATTGATACTTCAGTATGAAAAAAACTCCTTGACGCAAGAATGCCAACAGTCACTCACCTCTCACTGCGTCTTGCACGCTACTGACAACCAAACACTATCAACTCCCTATAAGTAATCCACCAGAACTTCCCCTTCCACCTCTGGAAGTTCACAACCCTAATATCCTTAGGTTCTTCTGGGCTTCACTACCAGGATCCTCTGCAGCTCCTCCAGGCTGCTATCATGAAGTTTCCTTGAGTAACTACGGTGCTTCACCCTTCTGCTAGGTTCCTCCACAGCTCTCTTGGCTGCTACACCACCTCTACAGAAGCACGTGACACTCCTCTTCACTGCTGCTTCTCCTCACAGCTCGAGGTCCTCTGCTCCACTACCTTGGAGTCTCATCAGCTACTTCATCTGCTGGCTTCGAAGTTCTCAGCAACTTCTTCCCCAAAAGACAAACCTGCAACCCATCGACACTCCAATAAAATGTTCCCCTTTAACACATAAACAAAAAATATTCACACAATATGTTTGCCTCAAACCTCTATCTGTTCTCTACATACAGTGAGAGTGGACTCCCCCGTTTTGGGCGGGTCCATACTCCACCTCGCCTGGCGGCGGCGTCCTCACTCGCTGGGAGGGTCTTCCTCCATCCGGAGCCGGCTCCCTCAGTCGTCCGCCAGCGCTCAGAGAGGACGGACGTCGCTCCGTGTTCCTCCCTCTTCACTCTCCTATTTCAGGCCTTCTGCCTTATTAAAACATGTCTAACTTATAAATAAACATCGCTACTGTCGCTGGGCACACGACCAACTACAATGCAATCACTATGAACTGGCGTATATCGTGCTTACCACAGATTAACTGGTCGAGGGCGCTTTTCCTCTGACGGCGTCTGGTCAGGGCGCTCCACACAGCCCACAATAATGCCTCCGGGCGGCTTAATATTCACTAATTATCGTCCACGACTTGAGACCACACGTCCCCAGCTCGATTCCACAGCTGGCACGTCTGCACACTTCTCTTCTCTTAGAGATATATCACTAGGGGTTCCCTTCTGACGGGAGCTCAACGAAGCGCGGCTTCCCCCTGCGATGTCTGGCACTCAAGTGAGGTCAAGGTCCTCCAGAAGCGAGCCTCAAGCCTCCAGCAAAATGTCCACATCTCCTAGCCAGTCATTTATCTATTTTCTTCTGCATTGCCCATAATCTCAAACTGTTACACATATCCAACCAACTATTTTACATATGCGTTATCACCTCAATACTTGCTAGACCTTCTAGTTAGGTCAGGCTTGCTGAATAACTCTCAAGAAGGGAGACTCGTTTCTCCTGCAGGCTGAGATCATAACACTCCCCTCCCCTTATTTTTGAGAGTTATTCCAGTGGCTAGGCTCGGGATAATACATCCGCCACCACACTGTCTCGTTCTTCAACCGATTGGTTCGAACGGTTGATCTGCTTACGTACTCCCTTAGGAGTCTACAATTAGTTCGTTGCTCCTTGCAACATCTGGCTCACAACTCGCCAGAAACATGATCTTCTCATAAACGATTTGACCTCTCTGACACCTCTTGGCTAGGCTGTCCACCTTGGACGCCTGCAATCCATTGGTCCACTCTACTTACTGTCTCCACCCTCCGTTTCCTCGTCTTCTCTTCACGTCCAGAGTCAGACATCTACTGTCTGTACCTCCTCTGTCGTCTTCACTCTTCCATCTACTGCCATTATACTTTCGTCTCCTGTCATCATACTTCACTCCATCGTCTTCACCGACGCTCCTCCCTTTCGTCTCCTCATATATCCGAGACCTCATCCTGTTTGACCTCCATCGAGTCCTCGGCTTTCTTCTATTCCTCCATGCTTGCATCATCATCCTCTTCCCACACTTCTCACCTCTATACAACTCCATTTCTTCTCCTTCAACTCTTCTTCTTTCCCTAAAAGTTTCTCCGAGCGCTGTGCTACATCCAACAGCACTCGACCGTACATGTCGCTTTACCTCTCCTTGTGTGCTCGTAAGCATCTCTCCACACATACTGTCTCTTCTCATTTCACCTTCTCGGTTACTACTCTTCTTCACTATCTTTTCTTCAGGTTTTCTGTGAAACACGTCAACTCCTGACATCTCAAACAACTTAACTCTACTACCCAAATGCCTCTGTGCTCGTGGACAACTTGACGCTCTACTCTCGTCCTCTGTATGTCCACATCCTTCCTCATTCCTACTCAGCACAGTTGCATTCGCCTTCCGACTCTTAATTTCAGCAGTCTGGGCTCTACTCAGGTCCGCTCTCTTCACATGAGTTTTCTTCGGCTGGGTCATCTTCACTTTTGACCTCACCGAGACTTCATTTTCCTGGGCTGGACCTTCATCAAATAGCCGTGCTATATCTACGTCGATATCTTCTACCGGCTGAATCGACACTGTATCATCTTCTCCAGCGTCTTCCTTGTCGGCCACCTCTGTCTTCATCACTACCGAGACAGGGTTTTCAATGGCTTGGCGGTCTCCTGACTCATCTCCTCGGATGTCAGTCAGGTTCACACTCTCAGGTGTCCCACCCGTGCCGTGGCCTTCTGGGCTCTCCTCTGGCACAGTCTCCACTATGACTCTTGGCGACACCTTTGTCCCGCACAAGTCATTCCCCAGGATCACTTGGACTCCTGGAATAGGTATGTCGGGGCATACTCCCAACATCACCTCCGCCGACACATATTCCGACCTTAGCTGGACAGTACATACGGGCATGTCACTCTCAGACAATAACCCATATACTCTCATCTTACTCCTGCCAGCTAACCGTCGATCATTCCCAATCAGGCTTCTCGTAATCAAGCTCTGATTAGCTCCGGTATCTCTTAAGATACCAACTTCTACCTCAGGTTGGCCTCCTATTCTAATCCAACCTTTGCTCATGAACGGCCTATACCTCTCGTTCACTAAGTTCGCTCTCTGTGGTTTGTCTTGGAACACATTAGTATATTTACCTCGGGGGTCACACATGGCCAGGGTCACAACTCTCTTGCCCTGCCGACAATCTCGCATCACGTGACCCAATCCGTTACAATTGTAACATCTCATCTGGGAAAAATCTCTTCTATATGTACCAAAGCGGCTCTGACTCTGCCCACTCGTATTGGAGTTCCTCGGGCCAGACGTACTACTCGTACTCTGTGGAGCTTTACTGGACTCTTGATTTCCCGGATACCGATCAGTTTCTCGTTTAGCTCCTCCATCTTCACTTTCAGATGAAGTGCGCGACCTACTCTTCTGAGCTTTAGGGTACTTACTTTTATCTGCCCATTTATCAAAATTTTTCTCACCCCAGACTCTTCTGGGTTTCTCATAATTTCTTCCTCCCCAGACTCCATTGGATCTGCCATTGCTGCATCTCGCCTCACTTCTCACTCTGTTCTCCCTCAAGCTCTTGTATGCTTCAGTAATCATATCCGCCCTATCTGCGGCATCTTTCACCTCCTTTACCCCTGCTTCTTGGATCTTGAACTTTGTTTCAGGATGCATCATCTCCAAGAACTTTTCCATGACCATCAGTTGCTTCAGGTCAGCGTAAGATCCAACTCCAGCAGCCTCAATCCACTTCTGGAATCGTCTTTCCAGATCTCTTGCTGTCTCAGCAAACGTACATGCTCCAACTTTCACCATCTCTCTGAAGCGCTTCCTATAAGCTTCTGGGGTTAACTGAAACGAGCGCAAAATGCTGCTCTTTACCGTGGCATAATCCTGGCACTCTTCCAGTGACAATTGGGTGTATGCCTCCCTGGCTGCACCGGTCAATCTTAACTGGACCAGCTGGGCCCATTCCTCCTGTGGCCACTCCTTGATGCTGGCTACTTTTTCAAAGTGCTCGAAAAAGCTCTCTGCCTCTTCGGGAACAAACAAGGGAATGTCCTTCTCCCTAACCCTAACATCTGGTGGGTGTGATACCTGGGTGGTGCTCTCTGGCAACCCATGTTCAATCCTTTGCTCAGCCAAGGTTCTGTTCGCTTCTATCTGCATTTGTTTTGTTCTCTCTTTTTCTTTTTCGACCTCTAGTCTTGCTTTCTCTTTTTCTTTCTCTTGTTCCAACTCCAGTTCCCTTACTCTGGTTTTCTCTTTTTCTACTTCCAGTTTGGTTTTCTCTTTTTCTACTTCCAGTCTGGTTTTCTCTTTTTCCTTCTCGGCTTCATTTTTCATCTGGAGTTCTAATTTCATCTTTTCCAGCTGGAACTGTCTCTCCTTGTCCTCACGCTGCATCTGGAGCTCTAACTGGAATCTCTCCAAGCTCCTATTCCGGCTACTCCTGCTACTGCGGCTACTCTTGCTGCTCCTACTCGATCCCTGGGATCTCACTTCATCCTGCCCATCATCCTCCTTTCCACTTTCAGCTCCTTTTTGGGCTCCTTGCTCTGCCGCTTCACTTCTGGCCCTCAACTGCCTCAGGATCTCATCCTTCATCCCAGCTACTTTAGATGCTTTCAACCTGATGCCACATTTTTCTGCTATTTGTTTCAATTGATCCCTCGTGCAACCTTCCAAGTCCTCGGGCTTGCCTGACTCCACAAACGTTTGCACCTTATCCATCTTTGTCCTGTGAGTCTTCCCAAGAGAGAGAATATACACCTGCGGTCACACAGTTTATTTCAGAAAGGGTGTACAAATCCACTCTTGGACAGGGTGTGGGTGTGTCAGTTCACTCTCCCGGACAGGCCCCCAATTTATTATATAACTGTGGGTTGGTTGGTGTAGTCGTCGTTGATCCTCCTCTACGGACAACCCAACCCACAACTCGGTAGAGTGCTTATACTAGGAGATCACCCTTGGCGCTTCTGGCTCTTGGAGAGGGGCTCAACGTCACACGTTCAGGGGATGCGGCTCCAACACTTAGCCTCGTCGTCACGTGCACACACCCACTCGAGCCGCTGTGACTCCCCACTCTCTCCTTATGAGATATGATCTCCTCAATCCCCCTATGACTTACTAGTATTACCTCCTACCCTGTCCACAGCAGTGGTTCATGGTTCTTTCTCTCTCTCTCTCTCCTTCTTTACTACCTCCTGGGAAGCCTCACTAGGACAAGGGCAAACACCAGCAAATTGTGACACATTTACTGAACAAAGCACATACACGATACATACACACATATAATAATAATGAATCCTATACTCTATAATATCACAATCAGGTTGCACTCCAATACCATCAGAACTCTATTATCAGCTTATCAAGTGGTATCCTACCTCCTGGTTCACCACCTGATACTATTAACTTCCTCAAGTTGGTCAAGCCTACACACTGTTGCACCATCAGCAAGATAACATATATATATAGAAAACCAGCATTTGAATGCAATAACATATACCAGTATAAATGTTCATTGATACTTCAGTATGAAAAAAACTCCTTGACGCAAGAATGCCAACAGTCACTCACCTCTCACTGCGTCTTGCACGCTACTGACAACCAAACACTATCAACTCCCTATAAGTAATCCACCAGAACTTCCCCTTCCACCTCTGGAAGTTCACAACCCTAATATCCTTAGGTTCTTCTGGGCTTCACTACCAGGATCCTCTGCAGCTCCTCCAGGCTGCTATCATGAAGTTTCCTTGAGTAACTACGGTGCTTCACCCTTCTGCTAGGTTCCTCCACAGCTCTCTTGGCTGCTACACCACCTCTACAGAAGCACGTGACACTCCTCTTCACTGCTGCTTCTCCTCACAGCTCGAGGTCCTCTGCTCCACTACCTTGGAGTCTCATCAGCTACTTCATCTGCTGGCTTCGAAGTTCTCAGCAACTTCTTCCCCAAAAGACAAACCTGCAACCCATCGACACTCCAATAAAATGTTCCCCTTTAACACATAAACAAAAAATATTCACACAATATGTTTGCCTCAAACCTCTATCTGTTCTCTACATACAGTGAGAGTGGACTCCCCCGTTTTGGGCGGGTCCATACTCCACCTCGCCTGGCGGCGGCGTCCTCACTCGCTGGGAGGGTCTTCCTCCATCCGGAGCCGGCTCCCTCAGTCGTCCGCCAGCGCTCAGAGAGGACGGACGTCGCTCCGTGTTCCTCCCTCTTCACTCTCCTATTTCAGGCCTTCTGCCTTATTAAAACATGTCTAACTTATAAATAAACATCGCTACTGTCGCTGGGCACACGACCAACTACAATGCAATCACTATGAACTGGCGTATATCGTGCTTACCACAGATTAACTGGTCGAGGGCGCTTTTCCTCTGACGGCGTCTGGTCAGGGCGCTCCACACAGCCCACAATAATGCCTCCGGGCGGCTTAATATTCACTAATTATCGTCCACGACTTGAGACCACACGTCCCCAGCTCGATTCCACAGCTGGCACGTCTGCACACTTCTCTTCTCTTAGAGATATATCACTAGGGGTTCCCTTCTGACGGGAGCTCAACGAAGCGCGGCTTCCCCCTGCGATGTCTGGCACTCAAGTGAGGTCAAGGTCCTCCAGAAGCGAGCCTCAAGCCTCCAGCAAAATGTCCACATCTCCTAGCCAGTCATTTATCTATTTTCTTCTGCATTGCCCATAATCTCAAACTGTTACACATATCCAACCAACTATTTTACATATGCGTTATCACCTCAATACTTGCTAGACCTTCTAGTTAGGTCAGGCTTGCTGAATAACTCTCAAGAAGGGAGACTCGTTTCTCCTGCAGGCTGAGATCATAACAGTATGGAGTCAGCCTCCACCACTCTACTTCCTAATGCATTCCATTTGTCAACCACTCTGACACTAAAAATGTTCTTTCTAATATCTCTATGGCTCATTTACAACGGTTTGAAGGTTGAGTTCTCATTAGGCTTCATAGGGGCGAGTCCCCTCAACTCCGGGACCAGTTTCGAAGCATACTTCTCAGTTTCCCCTTTGTTTGGGCAGGCTGGAGGTACATTTGTAAGTGTTGATCTTGAATAGGATTTTATATAATGCTTTGAAAGTTTATTTATCAATCTACCTGAAAAGCTGTCCGGGCATTTGGCGATTTATAGTACTTGTTGAAGGTATTATTATTTTTAATGCGTTTCTCTTGTAATGTCCCTTGTGTCATCTTTCTCTCGAATCCTATTTTTATTGCTTTGCATTTGTCAGGGTTTAAAGTCTAGCGTCCATTTTTCTGACATCGTTGCAAGAAGTAAACACCCAGCAAGCCCTTCCTCTGTTCCTCCATCTCCAGATTACTTTCGCTTATCCTCCCTCTCCTTTTATGCTTCCCTCTCTCTCTCTCTCTCTCTCTCTCTCTCTCTCTCTCTCTCTCTCTCTCTCTCTCTCTCTCTCTCTCTCTCTCTCTCTCTCTCTCTCTCTCTCTCTCTCTCCCTCCATTCTACTGTCCCTTCTTCCATCTCAAATGAACGCAATGTTGTTGTTGTTTAAGATTCGCTACCTGGAACAAAAAGTTCCAAGTAGCACGGGCTATGGTGAGCCCGTAGAATGAACGCAAGTCAGGCCACACACGGCTGAGCACATGACCAAACCATCACAAGAATGCCCCCTCTGCTCCACACCGTCGCTGGCAATCCAGACCCGGAACAAACAGCCCCCCCCCTGATGTGGAGGAGGAGACAGCCCCCTGATGTGGAGGAGGAGACAGCCCCCTGATGTGGAGGAGAAGACAGCCCCCTGATGTGGAGGAGGAGACAGCCCCCTGATGTAGAGGAGAAGAAGACAGCCCCCTGATGTGGAGGAGGAGACAGCCCCCTGATGTGGTGGAGAAGAAGACAGCCCCCTGATGTGCAGGAGGAGACAGCCCCCTGATGTGGAGGAGGAGACAGCCCCCTGATGTGGAGGAGGAGACAGCCCCCTGATGTGGAGGAGGAGACAGCCCCCTGATGTGGAGGAGGAGACAGCCCCCTGATGTGGAGGAGGAGACAGCCCCCTGATGTGGAGGAGGAGACAGCCCCCTGATGTGGTGGAGGAAGAAGACAGCCTCCCCTCTCAACCCAGAAAGGGGAGACTACGGCAACCTCTTAATCAGGAAACAATAGGGAAGAATTCTCCCCCCATATCTTGGTGGCATTAGGGAGACGGAAACCAACACAATGGAACCTTTAATCTCGAAACAAAAGCCATTTGAGCACAGGGAAGGAGGCCAAGATAACCCTAAGACGTGCACTATGCCCTTGGAACCATTACTACAGATTTAATAGCAAAGGTAATGTAAGAGAGAGAGAGAGAGAGAGAGAGAGAGAGAGAGAGAGAGAGAGAGAGAGAGAGAGAGAGAGAGAGAGAGAGAGAGACGCAAACAATAAGCTCTGGTACGACGTTCGAGGCTCGGATGCTGGACTGTGAGACAGGATCATCTTGGAGAGCATCTTTGAGTCGACGAAGAAAAGCACCAGCTTCCTCCTCTCACGCTCTGGCTAATTAGAAATTGTGTTGCTTAAGTGTAAACCAGTTTTTGTGAGGCGTTGCTCGAGTGTAAACCTGTCATTGTGAAGCCTGTGAGTGTAAACCAGTTATTGTGAAGCCTGCGAGTGTAAACCAATTATTGTGAAGCCTGTGAGTGTAAACCAATCATTGTGAAGCCTGCAAGTGTAAACCAATTATTGTGAAGCCTGTGAGTGTAAACCAATTATTGTGAAGCCTTTGAGTGTAAACCAATTATTGTGAAGCCTGTGAGCGTTAACCAATCATTGTGAAGCCTGTGAGTGTAAACCAATCATTGTGAAGCCTGGGAGTGTAAACCAATTATTGTGAAGCCTGTGAGTGTAAACCAATCATTGTGAAGCCTGCAAGTGTAAACTAATTATTGTGAAGCCTGTGAGTGTAAACCAATTATTGTGAAGCCTTTGAGTGTAAACCAATTATTGTGAAGCCTGTGAGCGTTAACCAATCATTGTGAAGCCTGTGAATGTAAACCAATTACCTTGAAGCCTGCAAGTGTAAACTAATCATTGTAAAGCTTGTCAGATTAAACCAATCATTGTGAATCCTGCGAGCGTAAACCAATCAGTATAATACGTTACATTGAACATAAATTGAAGAAAAAAAAAATATCAAACATTTTAACAAACAAAAACTTGAAAGCACAAAAAAAGTTATTTGTTTTGCGATGAAAATAAACTACAGATGAATTAAGAGAATCAATGGTAACACCACCAAATTGTAGGTGTCTCATGCAACTGCCTGAAAGACGCTTCTATTGCACGAAACCGTGCAACTTTGACACTCGTATCATGTGCAAAATTAGCGAACTTCTTTTGGCAACACGTGTTGCAAACCCTCACCCCCCCCTCCCCCCCCCTCACCCCCACACCCACCCCAAAAAAAGCAGAAACAAAGAATTACATATTAATCTGAATTGGTCGTCAAAAAAATGGTATTTAATTAAAAATATTCAATCAAGAGAGTAATTATATATTTGCAAAATGTAATAATATTATTTACAAAAATTATAATTATCATTAACCAGTATTTTAGAATCATACAAAATGATATATTTTTCAATATACAAGGAAGAAATACTCAATTTGTAATTTTTGTGTTTTAATGTGATTTGAAGAAAGGTTAATCTTCTGTTATTTGAAAAGAAATTTTTATTTTAGCTTTATTTCATTTAGTTTTTATTTCACGTCATCAAAGATTTTGGACAATATCTTATAATCAGTAATTTATAATGGTTCACCTGTGAGGGATTTGCACCTTAAAATGGGATGCTTATAATTGGCTTAAGTTGGCGAGATGCAGGATGCTGAAGAACTAGATGCAACTCCGTGTGAGTAGATGTGAGTGAATGTGAGTAGAGGTGAGTGAGTGTGAGTAGAGGTGAGTGAGTGTGAGTGTGAGAGTGAAGGCAATTATCAGGAGAAAGCACCAAGCCATTAAGTCTATATATAGCACTTGCAAGGGTTAAGGATAAGGATTTGGGATGGGACGAGGGGGAGGGGGAGGGAATGGTGCCCAATCACTTGGACGGTCGGGGATTGAACGCCGACCTGCTCAGTAGAAACTCACACCTAGAGGGCCCATTTATTTCATGATCTTATTATATGCATCAGTAGGAATATACCTTATTCATTAACAACAACTCTCTCTCTCTCTCTCCTTCTCTCTCTCTCTCTCTCTCTCTCTCTCTCTCTCTCTCTCTCTCTCTCTCTCTCTCTCTCTCTCTCTCTCTCTCTCTCTCTCTCTCTCTCTCTCTCTCTCTCTCTCGTAACTGTTCCTCTTTGACTCTCTTGGGCGATACTTCCGGAGTGAAATAGCCTTTCCGAGGAACCTCGGATTCAAACCCTTTCACCACCCTCACCCCCAGAAAGAAAACACCCTCCCTCCCCCCCCCCCCCCCACCCCAAACAAAAAAAATATTACGCCCTATAACGGGAATAAAATTCAAGATATAGAAAGAAAAGAAAACTATCCCAATCAGTTCTTTCACAGTCTAAGAAAATTCCAAGTCAAATTATCGTTCCAAGGAGAGAGAGAGAGAGAGAGAGAGAGAGAGAGAGAGAGAGAGAGAGAGAGAGAGAGAGAGAGAGAGAGAGAGAGAGAGAGAGAGAGAGAGAAAGAGAAAGAGAAAGAAATTCCCCTTCTTTCATTGTCTAAATCAAACGGAATGTTCAGAAGAAAAAGGCCTTTATCGGTTATCACGTGAGGGTACGAGAGGGAGGATGGGATGGGATAGAATAGTAGATTATGGGATGGGCTGGGGTAGGATAGTGAGGATGGGAGGAGCAGGGGGGGGGGGGCCGGGGGTTGGCTCTGTGGGGAACGGATGGTGGGTTAGAGTGGTAGGCAGTATGATTGGTTGAGATAGGATTTTGGGTGGGATGGCGGGATTAGAAGGATTGTAATCTGAGTCATCCTACCCAATAGGATAGTTGGGTAGGATGACTAAATTATAGGACGGTTTTGGAAAAAATGAACTGGACAGGCTATAGGATTGTTGGGTTATAAAGGGAAAAGAGAGAGATAGATAGACAGAGAGACGAAGAGACAGACAGAGAAAGACAGACGGACAGAGAATAATCTAGTCTCTTAACTCTTCTGGATGATAAATTGCATCAATTAAGAGCAGAAGACAACACATATTCTTTGCATAAGATTCAATTCTAAATTAATTCTATTAACTTGCATCTTATATCTCTACTGCTTTCTCAAGCTCCTCTTGTCCCTTCCTGTAATCTTTAGAATACAAAACTGCAACGCGTATCCAGCGATTCGAGACCTCGTTACTGTAGGATTCAGAGTCATTAATGTCTCGAGTGACTTGACCAATTTCTACCTGTGTAACTATAGGAAGGAGGATGTAGGTACACATGTAAACAGTCGTTTAGTGTACGTAGGTGAGCCAGGAACTCGCTGGGAACTCACCTATCGCAAGGTTTTCTTTATTTTATAACGCTCTGGGATTGTAAATAGTATGATGCATTGTGCTAATTTCATTAAAACGAGTCTGAATGTAATGCACATGGGGGGTGGACGGTAGAGCGACGGTCTCGCTTCATGCAGGTCGACGGCGTTCGATCCCCGACCGTCCAAGTGGTTGGGCACCATTCCATCCCAAATCCTTATCCTGATCCCTTCCAAGTGCTATATAGTGGTAATGGCTTGGCTCTTTCTCTGATAATTCCCTCCCCCTTTCTCCGCGTCTTCTGCTTATTCTTCTGCTGCTTTTTCTCCCAATCTTTCTTCTCCCTCTCTTCCTCCTGCCTCCTAAAACTCGCAAAAGTTTCCCCTTAACACCGTTACTCTGTTTTTTTGTCTTTTTCCGGTTCTTGGCTTTCCTCCTTCCCTGCTGTGTTTGTGTTGTTTAGCAGCTTGGAAGACAGTCTGGAAAACACAGCACACTCCGGCACTCGATTCTGTAAAGCTGGCTTTGATAGCCCAGTGTTGTATTCGATACAGTAATCTTGTTGGTGTGCTTGGGAACCTCTCTGTCTGGTCCCAGTGTTTTCGTGTCTTTATGGAGGACTATTGAGTTCTTACGCAGTGGTCTGAAGTCTGCGAGGAGCACCACTGAGAACCATGAAGTGGCATGGTTGCTCCTTGCACTGTAGTGGCTGTTCCTGTGTCTGTAGTTCCATTTCTGTATAACCATATACGGCGCTGCTACCACACAAGAGTCAACGTGATATTTCCTTTAAAGGCGTTATCTTGAGATCTTGAGGCTATCTTGAGATGATTTCGGGGCTTTTTAGTGTCCCTGCGGCCCAGTGCTCGACCAGGCCTCCACCCCAGGAAGCAGCCCGTGACAGCTGACTAACACCCAGGTACCAATTTTACTGCTAGGTAACAGGGGTATAGGGTGAAAGAAACTCTGCCCATTGTTTCTCGCCGGCGCCTGGGATCGAACCCAGGACCACAGGATCACAAGTCCAGCATGCTGTCCGCCCGGCCGACCGGCTCCAATTAGCAATTAGACGAGTTTTTTTTTTTTTAACTTAGGGTTTGAATGTATTTAAGTGTGTCATACATAGGCCTCTCTGCTACAAGCAGTCCTTTAGTTTCATACGAATTTAGATTTGGTTCAGTTTGATGCCTTTTAGGGGGAATATATTGTGTATTTGTATAGAGTGGTCTGGGGTACGGGATGGACATAGGATGGTCGGGGTCGCCAGAATTCAAGAGAGAACAACGTGTCAGGGTCACATTCAGACCCCCACGACGATTTTTTACCCAGCCCGCCATTACACCCACGAAAATATTTTGAAAAAAAACTGATTTTTTTCGGTTGGAAAGCAATGAGGTGACTGGGATCGAATGCCTTGATCGCTGGTTCGAGTCCCCCCTCATTGCTCAAACTCATTTTATCACTAAAAAAAATATATAAGGAAATAAATATTTCCTTTTTTTCACGTAAACTGAAATAAACTGGAACAACCTTAATTAAATTCATTGCAAAACGCCTTAGCCATTAAGAGTGCGTGTGGAATATAGTTACAAAGTCAAGTTTTGATAATGGTCGAGAATAAACACATTGACCCTTTTGCAAGGCATGCAATTATGCAATGGAACTGTCAGCATAAAATACAATTATGTTTTTAATACAAATTATGGCCTGCAATACGGATGATTGCAGCGGTAAAGGTTTTAAATGGTAGAAGTGTTGGTGTGAATGGTATACACACATACACCTATACTCCTGCAGCAGGGCTCCTTCTTGACTGTCGTGTGAGTGGAATACACACACACACACCCATACAGCACACATCTGTCTAGATCTGTATTGTGTATGGTATACACACACACACACACACACACACACACACACACACACACACACACACACACACACACACACACACACACACACACACACACACACACACAAAGCCTCGTAGCCTGGTGGATAGCGTGCAGGAATCATAATTCTGTGGCGCGGGTTCGATTCCCGCACGAGGCAGAAACAAATGGGCAAAGTTTCTTTCGCCCTCAATGCCCTTGTTACCTAGCAGTAAATAGGTACCTGGGAGTTAGTCAGCCGTCACATGGTTTTGTTTATGGTCTGCGTTACGGTCTCATTAGAAGTAAAACACGAGAGGGATTCCAAGGTGATTTTGCTTTTCATTCTCATCCAGCGTGAGATCATCAAGCGTGAGATCATCCAGCGTGGGGTCATCCAGCGTATTATATATGGTGTCATCCATGATATTACCCATGGTGTCGTGCATATAGTGTCACCCATGGTGTCATCCACATTTTTTGGTTTAAAGTTGCATAGGTAATTTAAGTCAAGATGCATGTCGGGTCGGCCGTTCGCTTGCAATGGTTCCTAATTAGCGAGTGACGGTTAGCGACGTGTATTGAGCTCGCTGTAGCCAGTATCGTTAACGCTGTTGTAGGAGAGAGAGAGAGAGAGAGAGAGAGAGAGAGAGAGAGAGAGAGAGAGAGAGAGAGAGAGAGAGAGAGAGAGAGGGAGAGAGATAATTAGAAAGATTAAGATTTATAGCGATAAAAACGATTGTGTACTCTCTAATTGTATTGTGTACTCTGTGTAACACACACACACACACACACACACACACACACACACACACACACACACACACACACACACACACACACACACACACACACACACACACACATACACACACACACACATTATATGAATTAAATCTCACGTCACTGGGAGACAGAAGAGTTAGACGGGACATGATCATCACATACATGATTCTCAGAGGAATTGATAGGGTAGATAAGAACAGACTATTTAACACAAGGGGCACACACTTTAGGGGAACATAGTTGGAAACTGAGTGCCCAAATGAGCCATACAGACGTTAGAAAGAATTTTTTCAGTGTCAGAGTAGTAGACAAATGGAATGCATTAGGAAGTGATGTGGTGGAGGCTGACTCCATACAGAGCTTTAAGTGTAGATATGATAGAGCCCAGTAGGCTCAGGAATCCTGTACACCAGTTGATTGACAGTTGAGAGGCGGGACCAAAGAGACAAAGCTCAACCCCCGCAAGCACAACTAGGATGAACACAAACTTCAACACAAGCACACACACACACACACACACACACACACACACACACACACACACACACACACACACACACACACACACACACACACACACACACACACACACACACACACACACACACACACACACACACACACACACACACACACACACACACACACACATCAAGAGGAAATTTATGCTCCAAGTTTTCCTTGCCCATGTACTTAAGAGCAAGCAGCTTGTCCACTCTTCTTAACTAGATCATCTACATTATTACTCTCTTCTCCTTATGCTAATTTTTTCTGCTTTCTGTCTCCTCTTTCCCTTCTTACCCTCTCCTGTCTTGTTTGACCACCTCCAACCCCCCATTCCCTCTGCTCAAGGAATCGCTGGAGTTTACATCACACCACTAACTTATAATGTTAATTATGTCGCTAACTAATAATCCTAATTACCCCACTAATTCATAATCTAAATTATACCATTTAATTCAAATCCAAATTATACCACTTATAATGCAAATTATAACATTAATTTAAAATACAAATTATTCCACTAAATAATAATATAAATTACTCCACTAACTAAGCAACTATTGCACTAACTCACAATACAATTATAATGAACTAATATTGACATTTGGGGCCAGGAGAGTTGTCCAGCTCGATCCTCTCTCTCTCTCTCTCTCTCTCTCTCTCTCTCTCTCTCTCTCTCTCTCTCTCTCTCTCTCTCTCTCTCTCTCTCTCTCTCTCTCTCTCTCTCTCTCACTCTCACTCAGTTTGGGACACATGTCGACGGGTGAAGGACTTGTTTGAGTTTAATTAGCTAAGTGGCAATTACCACCGCGGTGTCCGACCACACCCTTTCGCGTAACAAAAGGAGATTTGTTCGTAATGTGAAAAGGTAATTCGTGACTTTTCTAATCATCGAAATTAGATTAAAACGAGGCGTTTTGGAATTATTTCTATATATGCTTTGTCAAGGGGTCATGAACCATGCAGGGTATACTACCAAAGAGGTATGTGGAGGGATTACTGTTACATTTCACTCCATCGACGCACAAAATGGAACTCATTGCATATTGGGTAACAATTGTTGGAATCTCGGGGGAAAGCTTATCTGGTGGCAATATTGAGCCAATATGCAGGTTGGGATGGTACGCCCTCGAGGTTAGGCGAAGCCGCTTTTGCTATTTCGTAGAAATTCAATCATACAACTATTTTCGCCGTCGCTACAGTTGTTGAGCATTGCAATACAGCTTTAGTTTCTATTGTTTAGACGGATTTTAATGTGATTCAGTAAACTTGTTGGATGCAACAGCTCTCTATTATTATTGAGAGACTAATATATATATATATATATATATATATATATATATATATATATATATATATATATATATATATATATATATATATATATATATATATATATATATATATATATATATATATATATATATATATATATTTCATTGAATATGACCGCATATTCTGTATTTATTATTTTCTGGTTTAGGGCTTCTATCCCTCTAACTATTTTCTTAGCATCAGGGCTAAGAATAGTTGTGCAATAATTGGCTGTTGATTGCTGGTGTTGACGCAAACGTCAAGCCGCCTGCTATCGCTGTATCTATCGATGATTTCTGTGTTGTTTACTAGGATTTCTCTGGCGATGGTTTGGTTATGGGAAGAGACCATAACTCTTTTCTTTTTTCTCTTCCCATAACCAAACCATCGCCAGAGAAATCCTAGTAAACAACACAGAAATCATCGATAGATACAGCGATAGCAGGCGGCTTGACGTTTGCGAGGCACTACACATCAAGAAGTCAACACCAGCAATCAACAGCCAATTATTGCACAACTATATTCTACCCACCTCAAGACTCCGCTCCAATATAGAAGCATCAAGAAATATGGACCAATAGGCTTTCTACAAACACTTCTATTCAATATCCATTGTTTCGTGTTCTGTCTTGTGTTGATACTTTTAATACCCTATTAATATCCTCTAATGCCACATCATCCTTCCCACCTCACTCAAATGTAATGCCACATCACCCTTCCCACCTCACTCAAATGTAGATATAAAATCAGGGAAACGTAAGTTCTAATCAGTTGTGTATTTGTGAAGTCTTTGAAAATGTAATAAGTTTTACGAAACGCGCCCGTGTCGCGTCAGACTAGAAATAAAAATGAATTTTGGAGAAGTGATTTTTGATTTACCTCCAACAGTGAAGCATAATGTACGAAAGATTGAGAAAATTCGTGTTAGAATTATTAATCTTACTTTTTCGGTCATATTTAATAAAATATGTCTACAGGAAAGACTGCTACCAAAATATACTAATATATATATATATATATATATATATATATATATATATATATATATATATATATATATATATATATATATATATATATATATATATATATATATATATATACTAGTATTTTGCCAATGTAAAGTGACGATGTTTGGACTTGAGAAATATGTTGCGTTCATTGCCTTTATTTGTGTGCATTGACACTGTTGTGGGGAGCGTAAATGACACCCAGGGGAGAGAGAGAGAGAGAGAGAGAGAGAAAGAGAGAGAAAGAGATTGAGAGAGTTGGAATCAGTGAGAGAGTTGCAATCAGAGAGAGTTGCATTGCCTGAGAGTTAGAGTGAATGAGAGCTTGAGTGAGAGAAAGTTGAAAGGGACCGAGTAGTGAAAAGTGAAGAGAAAAGGTACTTCTGAATGTTACCACCCCATTCTCAAGCTATGCTCGAGTCAAGTATGAAGAGGTGCTGTACACCTACCCATCAGCGTACGAGAGGGGTAGGTAGGATGAGTTCCACTTGGGTCCTATGAGTCCCAGTATACTCATCTGGTGAGATGAGCCAAGGAAACGTCGGAATTACAGTGCTCTTAACTTCAATTAAGCAACACACGTCTGACGATGTGATGGAAGCGAATAAAACTTCGTATTTTCATGAGAAATGACGCGTCGTAAAGACGCGCGACGTAACGCAGGAGACTAACAGAAAGTAGACGTAGTACCAGAGTACAGAAAATTGAAAGATAAAAGGAGATATTAAAAATGATAGGAGGGAGAGAGGTGGGAAGGGGGAAGGGTGGGGAGGGGGTAAAAGAGATTTGTATTAATGGAAGAGGACTCAGAGGGAGAGAGGGTGGGAGGGGGGGGGGAGTAGAGACTGTCTGAATGGAGAGAGAGAAGGGAAAAAAGATGATGAGAGTGAGTTAGGGTCGGAAGAACATAGGGTAGCGAGATTCATAGTGTTTTGAGAACGGCAGTGAGGGTGAGAGAGGGGATTGAGAGAGAGAAAGAGGGGAGATAGTGAGAGTAAGAGAGAGAGAGGAGGGTGGGATGTTATATAGAGGGGAGGGAAAGCTCATCAAGGAGGTGTTGTTAGATCATAAAGTTCTGGAGATTTATAACGAAGTACAAATTCGCAGTTTTAATATTGCTATAGATATTGGAACTTTGCCTGGAGCTATAATTTGGAACTCTGCTTGGAACTTTGCCGTGAGCTGTGAACTTGGAACTCGACATGGAATCTTAAATCAAGATTTACTTTAAATTCTATTCCATGATGAGAACTTGACTTCAACCACTGTTCCAAGCTATAACATTAAGACTGTTGGAATGCCAGGAATTGACACTGGAACTCTGCTTATATCTATGCCTGGCACACCGCCATTTGGCACTGAATTGTATATGTAAAGTTTTCAAGTGATATCACTCAGTTGCCTGAAATTCTCCGAGGAGAAGAAGCTACCAGCACACAGTGCCAAACCAGTGAAACTATATCACACTTGGATGGGTTATGGCAAGATGCTGGGATATGAGGACAATGGGCCTGGAGATGAGGACAAAGTTGCTGGAAAATAAGGAATGAAGATGAAGAAATATCCTTTGGAATGACTGTTGCCACCTCTTGAAGCTCTTCTGGGATTTATATCTTACGAGCCGTGGCTGGAACCGGAACCAGTCATGGTTAGAACAAGAGTTGTCGAAAAGTGAGGAACTGTATATCTGACACCGTATTGTAAAGACAATTTAAGAAATACTGAAAGGAATTGTGATTGTTGTGTAAGAGTTTTTGAACCCTAGGAAAGTTTTTCTCAGTCAGTACCTGAGAAAAGTGTTTCCAGGCCAAACCAAGATGACCTTCAGTCTCCTTACAGGATAGAAATTTGCATTCTTTTGATAAAAATACAGCTTTTACAACCAGAAATTTTAGGTGTTGAAATAAAGCAATATCACCTTAATATTATTTTGTTTTCAACATTGAGTAACATTCGAAAACAACATTTCTTCACGTACAACGGCTCACTAGCGCAAAGAGACACTTTGGTCTATATGGAATGACTACTTTATTACTATCCGAATGAAATATACGGAAATATGAATGTACCCATGGAACAGCAAATCCACAGAATGCCATTAGGGTAGTTTGAGTAACTAGAAACGATATCACAGAGCTGATTGAACGAGATTGCATGACTAATTAAAAATAAACAAAAAAGCGTATGATGAACGAAGAAGAAAAAATGAGACAAAACTGAGCATACTCAAAATAAAAATGAGACAAAACTGAGCATACTCAAAATAAAAATGAGACAAAACTGAGCATACTCAAAATAAAAATGAGACAAAACTGAGCATACTCAAAATAAAAATGAGACAAAACTGAGCATACTCAAAATAAAAATGAAACAAAACTGAGCATACTCAAAATAAAAATGAGACAAAACTGAGCATACTCAAAATAAAAATGAGACAAAACTGAGCATACTCAAAATAAAAATGAGACAAAACACAGCATACTCAAAATAGAATGAGAGCGAGAAACAAGAGTGAGGAACATTGGCTGAGAAAATCTTGATAGACGACTGAGTTCCAAGTCTCAGGGTGGCGTGAATTGATGGCTAGGTGGAGGGAATTGATGATGGGTGGATGGAAAAATAGGCGTAATGGGTGGAAGACAAATGAAGCTAGCGGTAAAAATATGAGAAATTGGTCGACGAAGGAATCGAGGCACTGGGCTAGGGGAAGGGAAGCTGGGCTAGGGGAGGAAGGAAAGGGGGCTAGGGGAGGGAGGGGAAGCTTGGGGAGGGAGGGGATTGGAATGGACGGAGGGGGGGGGGGTGAAGGAGCGAGGGCTGGCGAGGAAGAAGTAATTAAGAGAAAAGCTTTATGATAAGGTTTCCTTTAATTGTGGTGGTTGGATTTAAATAGCGAACTGTCTGTTATTGGTGGTTTAAATGTAATTGTTGGTGAATGGTGGTGATGGTGGTTGGGTTAGTGGTTATGGTAGTTGTGTTGGTGGTTATGGTAGTTGTGTTGGTGGTTATGGTAGTTGGGGTGGTAGTTATGGTAGTTGGGGTGGTAGTTGGGTTAGTGGTTATGGTAGTTGTGTTGGTGGTTATGGTAGTTGTGTTGGTGGTTATGGTAGTTGTGTTGGTGGTTATGGTAGTTGTGTTGGTGGTTATGGTAGTTGGGGTGGTAGTTATGGTAGTTGGGGTGGTAGTTATGGTAGTTGTGTTGGTGGTTATGGTAGTTGGGGTGGTGGTTATGGTAGTTGTGTTGGTGGTTATGGTAGTTGGGTTGGTGGTTATGGTAGTTGTGTTGGTGGTTATGCTAGTTGGGTTGGTAGTTATGGTAGTTGTGTTGGTGGTTATGGTAGTTGTGTTGGTGGTTATGGTAGTTGTGTTGGTGGTTATGGTAGTTGTGTTGGTGGTTATGGTAGTTGTGTTGGTGGTTATGGTAGTTGTGTTGGTGGTTATGGTAGTTGTGTTGGTGGTTATGATAGTTGGGTTGGTAGTTATGGTAGTTGGGGTGGTAGTTATGGTAGTTGGGGTGGTAGTTATGGTAGTTGGGGTGGTAGTTATGGTAGTTGGGGTGGTAGTTGGGGGTGGTAGTTATGGTAGTTGGGGTGGTAGTTATGGTAGTTGGGGGTGGTAGTTGGGGTGGTAGTTATGGTAGTTGGGTTGGTGGTTATGGTAGTTGGGTTGGTGGTTATGGTAGTTGGGTTGGTGGTTATGGTAGTTGGGGTGGTGGTTATGGTAGTTGGAGTGGTGGTTATGATAGTTGGGTTGGTGGTTATGGTAGTTGGGTTGGTGGTTATGGTAGTTGGGGTGGTAGTTATGGTAGTTGGGTTGGTAGTTATGGTAGTTGGGTTGGTGGTTATGGTAGTTGGGGTGGTAGTTATGGTAGTTGGGGTGGTAGTTATGCTAGTTGGGGTGGTAGTTATGGTAGTTGGGTTGGTGGTTATGGTAGTTGGGGTGGTGGTTATGGTAGTTGGGTTGGTGGTTATGGTAGTTGGGTTGGTGGTTATGGTAGTTGGGGGTGGTAGTTGGGGTGGTAGTTATGGTAGTTGGGGTGGTAGTTATGGTAGTTGGGGTGGTGGTTATGGTAGTTGGGGTGGTGGTTATGGTAGTTGGGGGTGGTAGTTATGGTAGTTGGGGTGGTGGTTATGGTAGTTGGGTTGGTGGGTACGGTTGTACTGCTGGTAGTGCTTACCTAATAGTGACTACAGGTAAGTGAGGTCTATCTCCGTGTTGCCCGCCAACCAGCCGCGATGAACCCATTTCGCTTTATTTTAATTTTACTCACGGTCGAATTCATCGTTGGATCTGTCTTTAATGGTTGTGTATGGAGGTGGCTTCCATGACCTCTCCTTTCAGAACAAACCAACTTTCATCTATATCCATTTGTCTCATTTTCTCATAGTTTAAAGAAGCTGACCATGTCCGCTTTGTCTTTACTCCTCTGTGATTTCTATGTAGTAATCATGTCTCCTCTGTTCCTTCTCTCTCCTCTTCGATTATAAGACTGAGTAATTAGACTTGTTATCTTGGCTTAGTCCTCCTAATTCAAGACGATATAGTCTTTTTGCAAATCATTGCACATTTTAAAATTTAGTTCTGTGCACTACAGTGTTTGCATTCCACGCCGGTGCTGCGTATTGGTCTGAGAGTTTAGAGTCAAGACTGTTCACCAGAATCCTTATTCAGGGTTCCCGTACTTCATGTTTATGTGTGGCAGTGTTGTTATTAATGGAATATTATTATCCACAGCCGGGTCTAGTGATGTGAAGTTTCACTGTTTTTTATTTCTAACTTTACTATGTTCACTATCTTACACGTGTTGTGGTTGCGGTGTCAGTGTGGCAGTTAATTGTGGTAGGGATGATAAGGGATGTTGCGGGTGTAGTGAAGGAGGATGTAGGGGGGGGGGGTGATCGTTTAATTTATGGTGATGGTGGTGGTGATGGTGTCATTGTGGGTGGTTATGGTGGTAGGGGTTGATTGTGATGGTTGTGGTGGTAGGGGTGGATTGTGGTGATGGTGGTGGTAATGGTGACAGTGTGGGTGGTTGTGGTAATAGGGGTGGATTGTGTTGGTTGTGGTGGTAGGGGTGGATTGTGGTAATGGTGACAGTGTGGGTGGTTGTGGTGGTAGGGGTTGATTGTGATGGTTGTGGTGGTAGGGGTGGATTGTGGTGATGGTGGTGGTGACAGTGTGGGTGGTTGTGGTGGTAGGGGTTGATTGTGATGGTTGTGGTGGTAGGGGTGGATTGTGGTGATGGTGACAGTGTGGGTGGTTGTGGTGGTAGGGGTTGATTGTGATGGTTGTGGTGGTTGGGGTGGATTGTGGTGATGGTGGTGGTGACAGTGTGGGTGGTTGTGGTGGTAGGGGTTGATTGTGATGGTTGTGGTGGTAGGGGTGGATTGTGGTGATGGTGGTGGTGACAGTGTGGTTGGTTGTGGTGGTAGGGGTGGATTGTGATGATGGTGGTGGTGGTTCTTCGTCGTAGTAATACTGACGACGTTCAGGAAATTAAATATGTTCTGGTACTGTTAGTAGCTGTGCCACAGTCATGACTACTACAACCACTGCCACTGTTAACATTTTCTCTACTCTGACCACTATTATCCTCTTTATTACCAAAACCATGACTGCTACACAGATGCCACTTAGAGATTGGCCATTCCAATTAAGTTTAAGTGAGAAATCTTTTTTCTTTTTTTTTCTAACTTTATATTTTTTCCATTTTTTTCTGGATTCTTAAACTATTTGTTTATCACCTCATTTGGTGAGGGAAGGGGGGGGGGTGGAAGGGGAGATCTTGTGAGAGAGGAGGAGGAGAAAGAGGATTGCGGAAGTGTAATGAAGAGCGAGGTTGGATATTTGGAAGATTGGAGGGGTATTGGGAAGGTGGGGGGAGTGAGGTAGTGTAGATTGGGGAGCAGGGGAGATTATAAGGGGAGGGGGGGGTGGGGGTGGGGATGCTGGGGTATATAATAGAAGCTGGGGGAGTTATGTGTTAGGAAGCAGGGTGTGTGTGGAGGTGTGTTAATAGAGAGAGAGAAGGGGCTGAGGAAGAGAAGATTTGTGGAGAGGTTGGGATAGGAGTAATGAAGCTCATTATCTCCCTCCCTCCCCCCACCTCTTCCCCTCCTCCTTCTTCGCCCCATCTCCTCCTGGCACAGTTGTCTCATTGTTCCACCTACCCCTCCACCCCAGTCTTATCTTCCCCATTCCTCTCCTTTATTATCACCATCGCCCTAATCTCCTCCGTTTGTTGAGTTCCTGTGGGTTTTACCAGAGCCCTGAGATGAGGAGATCTCTTGAGTCATCCGAGCCAGCATCTTCATCTCAATCTTCTTGCTTTGCTTCTTCTTCACTTACTATTATCCCCTCCTCCATCTTCTCTTTTTCTTGTTTGTATTATTCCCCTCTTACCTCTTCTATTCCCTCTAATTCTCATCCGTTCCCCTTGTCTTTCCTATTTTGCCCAACCACTTGGGCTGGACGGTAGACCGATGGTCTCGCTTCATGCAGGTCGGCGTTCAATCCCCGACCGTCCACATGGTTGGGTACCATTCCTTCCCCCCCGTCCCGTCCCAAATCTTTATCTTGACTCCTTCCAATGCTATATAATCGTAATGGCTTGGCGCTTTCCCCCTCACGTTCCCTTCCCTTCTTCCTTCTTCCACCTGTTCCTTCTCCTATTCCTACATAATCATTATCTCTTATTTTCTACCTCTTCCTCCTTGTTCTACTTTTATTTTTTGCTCCTTTACCAAATCACTGAAAAAAAAATATTTTTTTTCATTTTAAATCCGGTTTTTTGGGTGTTTTCATTCCCCTCTTTATCCCAACACTTATTTCATCGGGTCCCAATTTAAACATCTCCCTACACGTGTTTTTTATACATGGTGTCCCCGGCTTGGCGCCTTCTTTTGATAATGACTTACTTGCAGGGGTTAGCAGGGGTTTACAGATGTGGGTGGGGGAATTTACAGGGGTTTGGAGATGTTTGCAGGTGTTTGAAAGGTATTTTTAAGCGTTTGGTTGTATTTGGAGATGTGGACCGGTGTTTGGAGGTGTTTTACATGTGTTTGCTGGTGGTTACATGTGCTTGGAGGTGTTTACAGGTGTTCGAAACTGTTTACAAGACTTTAGATGTGTTTACAGGTGTTTGGGTGTTTAGAGGTGTTGGGTTGGGTTTACAGGAAAGCGTTTGAAGGGGTTTAAATACATGTGATGGTGTCTGTAGGCTTTTACCGATGTTTGGCGTTGTTTGCAGATATTTGGTGGTGTTTACATGTGTGTGTGTGTAATGGTGTTCAGAAGTGTTCTCAGATGTTCGAAAAAATGTTTTAATTTGATAATAAAAAAATTCTCCAATTTCCCAAAGAATTTCAGTAATGTTTATCACGTGTCTAAATTAAATTATGGGAATCTCTTCCACTTTCTCCTCTCAAATACGGGAATATAGTTAAATGTATCCTCTGTATTATTACAGATAATACTGAGAACTGTGTTCCTAACTGTATTTTGAACAGCATTATTACTGTTTAATCACACAGCTTGGTGTGTAACTGTGTGTGTGGACAAGCAAGCGTAATTTAAGCCACAAATACAGGAAACGTGTATCAAGAAAAACACACAAATACGGAGACGTGTATCAGGGACAAGAAAAACACACACATAAGTATGAATATGTGCACCAGAGAACTTACAAGGAAGCGTAAATGCAACATTTATTATTCAAAACTAAATTATATTTTGACTATTTCAAAATAGGTCATTCTGTATGCATAGAATTGAATATTAGAACCTTGTATACCGTGCCTCGAGCTGGCTCAGGGGCGACACACGCACACTTTGTGGAAGTCAAACTTAAGCGGTCATATATATATATATATATATATTATTAAATATGACCGAAAAAGTAAGATTAATAATTCTAACACGAATTTTCTCAATCTTTCGTACATTACGCTTCACTGTTGGAGGTAAATCAAAAAACGGAGGAAAGGAGGAGGAAAGGGTCCTGAAAGATATTGTTAATAGAAACGTTATCCCTACAGACAAAAATCAGAGGATACAACTGACGATTTACTATAAAACCAGAAAAACGGCCAGCCTACTCATGAGAAACTCTCCAGACACAAAACAGAACGCTTTAAAAGAGACTAACGTCGTCTATGCCTTCAAATGCCCACTTGGGGACTGTAAGCTCCAAAAAACCCAGTATATAGGCAAGACAACAACATCTCTTTCTAGGCGTTTAACGATGCATAAGCAACAGGGCTCCATTAAGGAACATATAATCTCTTCCCATAACCAAACCATCGCCAGAGAAATCCTAGTAAACAACACAGAAATCATCGATAGATACAGCGATAGCAGGCGGCTTGACGTTTGCGAGGCACTACACATCAAGAAGTCAACACCAGCAATCAACAGCCAATTATTGCACAACTATATTCTACCCACCTCAAGACTCCGCTCCAATATAGAAGCATCAAGAAATATGGACCAATAGGCTTTCTACAAACACTTCTATTCAATACCCATTGTTTTCTGTTCTGTCTTGTGTTGATACTTTTAATACCCTATTAATATCCCCTGTTCTGTCTTGTGTTAATGCCACATCATCCTTCCCACCTCACTCAAATGTAGATATAATATCAGAGAGACGTAAGTTCTAATCAGTTGTGTATATGTGAAGTCTTTGAAAATGTAATAAGTTTTACGAAACGCGCCCGTGTCGCGTCAGACTAGAAATAAAAATGAATTTTGGAGAAGTGATTTTTGATTTACCTCCAACAGTGAAGCGTAATGTACGAAAGATTGAGAAAATTCGTGTTAGAATTATTAATCTTACTTTTTCGGTCATATTTAATAATATATGTCTACAGGAAAGACTGCTACCAAAATATACTAATATATATATATATATATATATATATATATATATATATATATATATATATATATATATATATATATATATATATATATATATATATATATATATAATATGGGTACCACCTCTCGTGCAAATGTAGGGACCCATAGCCTCGAAAAAGAAAATAAAGAGTACTCAGAGAAGACCTTGTGAATCTTATTCAGAGATGACCATCCGTCTTCTCTTTTAGCTAGCTCTCTTTATCTTTTTTTATTTCTCCTTCTTTCTGATTTTCATTTTATCTATGGCAACAATTCAAGACAAGTTCAACTTTAAGACAACAATTTCCTACCTAAGAAGGACAAATACCTCTCCAGAACTACCAAAACTCCTCTTTAGAGCAAGAAATTCTTCCATAATACGACCAAAAGTCCTTTCCTGAACGATCACTCCAGCCACAGAACAGCCAAACATATCTTTCGAGCGTAACATTTTTCATTTGAATGACCGAAACCTTCACTAGGACGTCCAATTCCACCCCTAGAACGACCAAAAACTCTCAAGTAGATCTTATGTTACATCGAGAGAGTCACAGCTCATTTACTGTGTGTCTGCTGCCCATGTACTGTGTCTGCTGCTCATTTACTGTGTGTCTGCAGCGTGTCTGCTGGTAATAAAGACACCCCGTTGTCTCACTGGCCCATTACACAGCCATCTTGTATAACAAACTACACTCTTCATCTTCCTTGAGGCCTTTGATCCCATTATACAAGACGCTCTGTGTTATCTAATCTGATACCAGACGACGTCCTATAAAATATAGTCGTGACCTATTTCTGGCACTGTAGTGGTTGTGCAGAATGTAAAGTTTTCCTCATCAAGTTCTTATGGAACTATTCTCTCATTCAGGTGTGTGGATTAGTGCATTTGACCACTTAAATGAGGTCATTGGGTGAGTAATTGTACTGAGCTCTTCAGTCACGTGCGGATGATAAGTCACAGTAACGTGACTGAAGATATGATGACCAAACTACTCACCAGACAATGGAGTAACGACAGTGTGTTGGTCCATCGTCCTGGACCATTAACTTGACTTGATGTTGGTCCGAGACGGATCGAAACGTTGTCGACTTCTCTCTATTTTCTGACGTGTGATTTGGTCAACATATCTTCAGTCATATCATGTTGTGAGCAGTTTCTATATGAGCATTTATGTGATTGTGTCATTCTGTGAGCAGAGCATTGAGCATTACTCATTGCTACAATTCTGTTACTCTACAGTGATGTATATTCAGTACTACAATCATGTCTAAAAGCAAAATTTTGATGAGCGTGCTAGAAGTAAGCGATAAAAGTGTTGCATTATAGAAATAAAGATAACGACCCCAACGGCAAGAGATAACGGCCCCAACGGCAAAAGATAGCGGCCCCCAACGGCAAGAGATAGTCTTGCACATTAGAAACTGATAAAATTCTTCCATATGAGAATCTGATAATTATTAAACGACATACAGATAAGAAAATAGGCAAAAATACAAGTCTCTCAATACAAACAAACACCTCTCGTGAACGAAAAAAAAATATCCTTTAGAACAACAAATTCTCTCTTAGAACGGTAAAAAAAATCTAGAACAAAATCTCTCCCTCCCTAGAACGACCAAAAAACATCTTCCTGATGATAAGATCAATTTAATTCTTGCAAACGGAAAATCATTTTACCAAAGAGTCACACCCTAGGACGACAGATTGTGCTGTCTGTAGGCGAATGACCCGTTTGGCTTTGACAGGGAAAAGGTGGGGAGAGAGTGATCGGACAAAGGAGCCCAGATATATCACATACAACGTTCTAATGAATCTCTGTGTTAAGGACATGCTATGTCACATGTCCTGCTGAGGTATTGGGTCTGAATACTGTGGTATTTCTTTTCTTTGTCTGTGTACTGGGAGTTTTCTTGTGCTGGTCAGTGTACTTTGTACTGCTGTATGTGTCTTGCTGGTCAGTGTACTGTGTGCTGGTGTATGTGTCCTGCGAGTGGATGGGAGGAAACATTGGGTGTACATGTGTTTTAAATACCGCCACATACACCCACTTCTTGGCTGTATGTGCCGTAGCTATAGTTGTTGAAGGGGGGTGTACATAGGTGATGATTGGGGATCATCCAGACTGTCGTGGAAATAAATATTTCATTCACCTGGGCATTTGGAGACTCGAATCCCCAACCCCAAGTCCGCGAGCCAGAAGCTCTGTCGACTGGGCTATGAAGACTACTCATAGCCCAGTCGATAGAGCCTGGCAAATTTGACGAAGTTATTTTTGAGCTTTGTACATATATATATATATATATATATATATATATATATATATATATATATATATATATATATATATATATATATATATATATATATATACATACATATATAGGTGTTGATTAGGTGTTCCTAATGTACGTAGGTGTTGATGGGAGTTGAATTTACGATGGTAGAAAGTAGATAGGAATTAACGAAATCTACTTGGTATTAGTAGATGCTCGCGAGTATATTATGATAATATATTTTAGGTCGCTTTCCCTATTTGACGAATGTTTGAAGAGTTCCTGCTCTACCTACGGCACGGCAGAAGCGTTTGGGTAACGTGTCCTTTCACCTGATACCGCTATTCACCAGATAGCAAATATATAACTAGGGGAGTTAGACAACTGTGGTGAGGGTTGCATATCCTGGGGAGGGATGGTCGTTTGCCGAAAGGAGATTTTCACCTGATGTCTCTGTTCACCCTGGCAGTAAATAGGTACCAGGGAAACTAGTCAACTATTGTGGGATGCATCCTGTGGAAGGTAAGAAGATTGTGTAAAATTGGAGGTGTGTGTAAGGGGTTGAAACAGACACATGTGTTATTGGGTTTAGATGGTTGCGGAGTGGGTGTTATTGGGTGTAGATGGTTGCAGAGTGGGTGTTTTTCGGTGTAGATGGTTGCGGAGTGGGTGTTATTGGGTGTAAATGGTTGCGAAGTGGGTGTTATTGGGTGTAGATGGTTGCGGAGTGGGTGTTATTGGGTGTAGATGGTTGCAGAGTGGGTGTTATTAGGTGTAGATGGTTGCAGAGTGGGTGTTATTGGGTGTAGATGGTTGTGGAGTGGGTGTTATTGGGTGTAGATGGATGTTGAGTGAGAATCATTGGGTGTAGATGAATGATCTATAGCTTAGAATCTCGCTGTATTGTGTGTTGTATGAAACACAAATCTTTCTATACTGTTATGCTGTATAATACACAAATGTATAACCAATCTCGACAACACAAAACACATGAACCATACCAATTATTCACGGGTATACAACTTAACACCCACAACACCCACAGACGAGTATAAACGTCGATAATAAATATTGTTATCTGTGGAATGAGAATTAAGAGTCACGAGGTGCCAGATTAAGTTAGATTTGGTTAGGAATGGCTAGATGAGGCTAGACTTGATTTGGGTTGAATCAAGAAGTTATTTGATAGGTTAAGTTGCATTGCATGAGCGAAGATAGATTAGGATTAGAGCCATTTGTATGTTTACTTACATCCATCTTTACGAATCTCTTAAAGAGGGGGATTGTCTCATGTTTTTATTGCTCGTGTTCCAATGTCCAGCAGCACACAGGGTATAGAATTAGTGCTCCTTTTTCTAGTAGCACATAATATATATTTGGTTCCGCTTTCAAGTAGCATACAAGGACAGTTTGTTTCCTCTTTTTTCCAGTAGCACACAAGGTGTAGTTTGCTCCTTTTTCATGTAGCACACAGTGTGCAGTGTTTATTCCTGTGCCAAGTGTAAGGAAGCAGGTGCTGGTGTAGGGATAATGTTCCTGTAGGGCTCTAAGGTGTTAGGGATTAACGTGCAACTTGACTCCCAGGATCGTTTAGCTCCAAGTAGCGTGTAAATGAGTTACTTGCTACTTGGAGTTACGTGAGTTCCCCGGTTGTTTCCCGTTACTGTGTCTTCCACTGTGCCTTTCGATACTGTCTAAGTGAATTAACCAAAGGCTTTGAGGATAAATTATAGTTAAATGATAGAATTTGATTAATGTTTTTTTTAACTTGATATAAAACTTAAAATAGAAATTTGATCAAACCTAACCTAACTTATCGTAACTTGTCGTAAGCTGATACAACTAAGTCAGTAATTCATGTTCTTAAGCGTCAGAGAAAAGCAAATAAAGCATTAGAGGGGATTTTTAGGGTCCCTTTCCAAAGCAATTTGCATGTTCTCTTGTCCAACCACCCACCCCCATTAAAGCGTTTTATTGTGCATTATTAGATATTTAAAGCGCCTCAGTCGCTTGCGGGCCAATGAATTCTCGCTCCTGCACCCAGGAGAGTGCAGTCAGGTGGCTCGACAACGAGAATGTCTGGAAAAATAAGGTTTTTATTTGGCCAGTGATGTCTGGGTTGCGGGAGACTATTTCACATTTGGATGCATTGAGAATGAGGCCCAAGGCTGCTCCTTGCTCGTGGATTTTCCTTATATCCTCGAAAATGGTTTCCGAGGTGCCGGCGAGAATGCCATCATCCAGGTACCAGATGTTTAGCTCGCTTGTCAGACTATCAGTGACCTCTTTGATAGCTAAGCAGAAAAGGAGGGGGGCCAAGGGATCACTTTGTTGGACACCTTCACAGGAGTCTATTTCATACTCCCCAAAAAGAAGCTTCGAGTCCCCACTGTAGCACGATCGGATGAATGGGTAAAGGGGACGGAAATGGTTGTGTACAGCCCTGAGGACAGCGTCTCTTCTGACTTGATTGAAGGCATTTTTCCAGAAAAGATTTACTAGTGCCTTCTGGTCTGAGGTAGTGGATATGTGTGTCGAGCCTAATATCCAGAACAACTTGGCCTAGTATGCGAGGTCCGATGTGCCTAACTGGCAGAATGATTTTCGTTATTTTTTAGTATTTTTTCCGAATTGTTTTTTTTCTTACAAGAATAATGTATTATATTAAGAATATAAATTATTGACTTTTATTAGCTTATGCTAGGTTAGCATAGGTCTGCATAGGTTAGGTTAGGTAGGATAGGTTAGATTTGATCAAATTTACCATAAATTAGTCTTGACTCAAATAAAATACAATTGCAATCATATAAAATACAATGAAAAATTTATCATTTCATACGAAAATATTTAGGCAAAATTAAATATTTCACGAAAATTTGGCTTGTTCGGCAGTTTAATGTAATGCAGTAATGCAAAGACTAAATTGGAGGTTTTTACTTAATTTGCATTATGTGGTATTAAAAGAAACCTAAGTAGTTTCATTGACGTAACATTATTAGTAATTAGTATTATTAATAATAATACTTAATAACACTAGAATTGGTAGCAAAAGAATTGGCTGTAGAAGTCGTAGTCGTAGCAATAGCATCTCTAGTAGTAACATTAGTACTAGCCTATCTAGAAGTAGTAACGTGGGTAACATTAGTGGTAGTAGCAATTGAACTAGCAGGAGTAGAAGAATTCACAATTGCAGAGGTAGAAGCGGAATGAAATATGTCTAAAATATGTCTGAACCACTTGGACTGGAATACGCTCCCACAGTCCGTCTGGATTTCCCTTAGTAAACATTAGTAAACATTACTAGTATCATGTTATATTGTAATTGTTTGATGGCGTGATTGCTTTGCTAGATAAGATAACTCAACGAGAAGGATGCAACAGTTGACGATATCATTAATTGGAGCGTGCAAGTCTTGTCTGTGTGTTTCTTTAAGACTTTTTATCTCTTTGTCTCATAACATGTGAGATTTGTATCTTTGCCTTGTTTTTGTAACTGTTATGTCGTTTAATAATTATCTGATATCTCATGTGAAAGAAATGTATCTGTGTCTAATATGCATGACTATCTCTTTTCCGTTATCTCTTGCCGTTAGGGTCGTTATCGCAATTTCTAAAAAAGCAGGACTTTTTTCGCTGTCTTCAAGCACACTCTGCTAAATTTTGCTTTTAGACATGATTGTAGTACTGAATATACATCACTGTAGAGTAACAGAATTGTAGCAAGAGTAATGCTCAATGCTCTGCTCACAGAATGACACAATCACAAAAATGCTCATATAGAAACTGGTCACAACATGACATGACTGAAGATATGTTGACCAGATCACACGTCAGAAAATAGAGAGAAGTCGACGACGTTTCAGTCCGTCTTGGACCAACATCAAGTCAAGTTAATGGTCCAGAATGATGGACCGTCACACTGTCGTTACTCCATTGTCTGGTGAGTAGTTTGGTCATCATACCTTCAGTCACGTTACTGTGACTTATCATCCGCACGTGACTGAAGAGCTCAGTACAATTACTCACCCAATGACCTCATTCAAGTGGTCAAATGCACTAATCCACTCACCTGAATGAGAGAATAGTTGCATAAGAAGTTAATGAGGAAAACTTTACATTCTGAACAACCACTACAGTGCCAGAAATAGGTCACGACTATATTTTATAGGACGTCGTCTGGTATCAGATTAGATAACACAGAGCGTCTTGTATAATGGGATCAAAGGCCTCAAGGAAGATGAAGAGTGTAGTTTGTTATACAAGATGGCTGTGTAATGGGCCAGTGAGACAACGGGGTGTCTTTATTACCAGCAGACACGCTGCAGACACACAGTAAAGGAGCAGCAGACACACAGTAAACAAACAGCAGACACACAGCAGTCGTAGGAAGCGGCTGCGTGACGAGAATGACATTATAATAAATGAAGAAAAGATGTTCATCTCACAAGTCTCTAAGTGGAACAGCTCTGTGAGAAGTGACGGAAGAGAAAGAGGAACAGTTTCACAGTACAAGACATGTGATTCAACAGCTTCACAGTACAAAACATGTGACTCAACAGCTTCACAGTACAAGCCTTGTGACTTAACAGCTTCACAGTACAAGCCTTGTGACTTAACAGCTTCACAGAACAAGCCTTGTGACTTAACAGCTTCACAGTACAAGCCTTGTGACTTAACAGCTTCACGGTACAAGCCTTGTGACTTAACAGCTTCACAGTACAAGCCTTGTGACTTAACAGCTTCACAGTACAAGCCTTGTGACTCAACAGCTTCACAGTACAAGCCTTGTGACTCAACTGCTTCACAGTACAAGCCTTGTGACTCAACAGCTTCACAGTACAAGCCTTGTGACTTAACAGCTTCACAGTACAAGCCTTGTGACTCAACAGCTTCACAGTACAAGCCTTGTGACTCAACAGCTTCACAGAACAAGCCTTGTGACTCAACAGCTTCACAGTACAAGCCTTGTGACTCAACAGCTTCACAGTACAAGTCTTATGACTCAACAGCTTCACAGTACAAGCCTTGTGACTCAACTGCTTCACAGTACAAGCCTTGTGACTCAACTGCTTCACAGTACAAGCCTTGTGACTCAACTGCTTCACAGTACAAGCCTTGTGACTCAACTGCTTCACAGTACAAGCCTTGTGACTCAACAGCTTCACAGTACAAGCCTTGTGACTCTACCTAGATGTGAGATCAGCTGATCTGGTGAGTCAAATCCCTTTCCTATAAATTGCTTGAAGTTTTTTTTTTATGTTGAGAAGTTTCTCCAACTTGCGAGAACATTCTTTAAAAAAAACAGGACGTATGTCACCCTTTTTTGTGTATATTTGAAAATTATTTACCATTGGTGGATATTGGCAAAGAATGTATAAAGGGAAATTACGTGAGAGTTAAGTGGCTTTGAGGGAGGTTATTTTACTGATCCACTTGGATTAATCTTGTGATGTTTAACCTTCCATCTGAAGAGGCTGTGAGGAACTCATCCTTCCTCAGATGTCTCCCCGAACTCATGGAGCCAAGACTCTTCCACCTATGGGTCGTTGTCGACATAAATCAATAACGTCAACGTAATATATTTTATGTAAATCACTCAACCCACACATGTGACCCAACCTACACGTGTGATTCAATCTACACATGTGATCCACCCACACGAGGGAAGTGACGATGTTTGGGTCCGTCCCAGACTCTTATCCAGTCTTGTCACGTATTTGAACCTGAACGGACCCAACGTCATATTTATTTCACCTGTGTGTGTGTTAGGTTTCATGTGTGTGTGTTAGGTCACATGTGTCTAGGTTGGGGTCACATGTGTATGTGTTAGGTTTCATGTGTGTGTGTTAGGTCACATGTGTCAAGGTTAGGTTCACATGTGTGTGTGTTAGGTCACATGTGTCAAGGTTAGGGTCACATGTGTGTGTGTTAGGTCACATGTGTGTGTGTTAGGTCACATGTGTCAAGGTTAGGGTCACATGTGTGTATGTTAGGTCACATGTGTCAAGGTTAGGGTCACATGTGTGTGTGTGTGTGTGTGTGTGTGTGTGTGTGTGTGTGTGTGTGTGTGTGTGTGTGTGTGTGTGTGTGTGTGTGTGTGTGTGTGTGTGTATGTGTGTGTACTCACCTAATTGTACTCACCTAATTGTGCTTGCGGGGGTTGAGCTTTGGCTCTTTGGTCCCGCCTCTCAACTGTCAATCAACTGGTGTACAGATTCCTGAGCCTACTGGGCTCTATCATACCTACATTTGAAACTGTGTATGGAGTCAGCCTCCACCACATCACTTCCTAGTGCATTCCATTTATTAACTACTCTGACACTGAAAAAATTCTTTCTAACGTCTCTGTGGCTCATCTGGGTACTAAGTTTCCACCTGTGTCCCCTTGTTCGTGTCCCACCCGTGCTGAAGAGTTTGTCTTTGTCCACCCTGTCAATTCCCCTGAGAATTTTGTAGGTGGTTATCATGTCTCCCCTTACTCTTCTGTTTTCCAGGGATGTGAGGTTCAGCTCCTTTAGCCTTTCCTCGTAGCTCAATCCTCTCAGTTCCGGGACGAGCCTGGTGGCATACCGCTGAATCTTCTCTAACTTTGTCTTGTGTTTAACTAGGTATGGACTCCAGGCTGGAGCTGCATACTCCAGGATTGGTCTTACATAAGTGGTATACAGGGTTCTGAAAGATTCCTTACACAAGTTTCTGAAGGCAGTTCTTATGTTGGCCAGTCTAGCATATGCCGCTGATGATATTCTTTTGATGTGGGCCTCTGGGGACAGGTTCGGTGTGATATCAACCCCCAGATCCTTCTCTCTATTTGATTCTTGCAGGATTTCCCCTCCCAGATGATACCTTGTGTTCAGCCTCCTGCTCCCTTCGCCTAATTTCATCACCTTACACTTTCCAGAGTTGAACTTCAGCAGCCATTTTCTAGACCATTCCTCCAGTTTATCCAGGTCATCCTGTAGTCTCTGCCTATCTTCATCCGTCTTGATGTGTGTGTGTGTGTGTGTGTGTGTGTGTGTGTGTGTGTGTGTGTGTGTGTTCTCTGCTTTTATCTTGTTTCATTGTATTTACACAATGCATCTCAAAAGATTAATTTCCCCCTTTATTCCTATTTTGTCTGAGATACAGAGCTTCGAAATTCTCCCACTTAATCCATTATATTTTACTTTGGTATTAAATATATTGAGTTATCTTCTTCCTACTAAAGAAAAGCGTAATTTGTCGATTTATCTGAAACTATATTTTCCACAGCCGCGTGATGTTGGCTTCCTACGTACAAAATTAGCCAATGCAAAACGCTGCATTTAAAAATATTTTGTAATTCCAACAATTTTTCACTAATTAGATTTTACTAAGCTGAGCTGTAACTTGTCGACCTATTTTATTGCCGGCTGCCTCCATGACACTATATCCATGGTGGAAAATGTGGGTTATATTTTATCAGGTTAGGCTGCTGTGTCCAACCAATTTTGTTTAAATAAATTTGTATACTGTTTTACGTGATTTTGCGTCTTAAATTTATTTCTTACGAACTAGAACTGTCGTTAGAAACATGTAGCAGTCCCTGGTTTTTTGATAACGAAAGGTCCTTACAGAACTTTCGTTATCAAATGTGTATATACCTTTATGCTATTGTGGAGCACTATTTTATTTCTCACGCTGCGAGACGACTAGAGTCTCATTCTCCCCTCCTGCTGACCCGAGGGGTAGTGAGAGAACACGGCGCTCGGAGAGAGAGAATAGATTAACGATGCTCTTACCTCTCTCTCTCTTCCTTTCTCCTTTCCATTCTTTCCTGCATTCCCTCCTTCCTCTCCGTCACAACTCTCTATTCTCTCTCCCCCCCCCCCCCCTCCACTTCATTCATTTCCTTCTCTCTGCTTCTGCTTTATAGTCTGATTTTCTTATCCTGACTTCCTGGTCTTCCGTCCTAAATCTGAAATACACTAAATATTGTGTGTGTTCTATTTTCCCCCTCTCTCTCTCTCTCTCTCTCTCTCTCTCTCTCTCTCTCTCTCTCTCTCTCTCTCTCTCTCTCTCTCTCTCTCTCTCTCTCTCTCTCTCTCTCTCTCTCCGGGCATCATAGATTTTATTACCAGAGACCTAATTCTCTTTTCCCAGCGCTGCTCTGAAAACGGGCCTTCATCAGGCAGTTGTAAATGAAATTATCTGATCTGGGGATACATTTATACCCAGGACACAATGCTATTATTCTCACTTTCACGTTCTATGTATCATTCTCGCTTTCTCTCTCTCTTTCTCTCTCTCTCTCTCTCTCTCTCTCTCTCTCTCTCTCTCTCTCTCTCTCTCTCTCTCTCTCTCTCTCTCTCTCTCTCTCTCTCTCTCTCTCTCGTTCCCTTATCGGGATCCTGCCTGAACTTCCTTGTTCTCACGAAGCTCTTGAGCTGCAGCTTTGAGCTCAGAGTGGTGCCTCTGTAGATACCTCAAGGCTCTCCTCCCTTCTCCACCTCTGACAAAGCGCCCACCAACACATTACCGGTCACTCCCAATAAAGTATTCTACAGGGACCTCCTCTCCACTGCTCGCAAAATATAGGACAGAGTTCTGAAATATATCATTGAAAAGTCATGACTCCTACCGATATCAACCTGAAGATTGAGTTAATAATATACTGTAAGAGCAAGAAGGCTGCCAGCTTGCTCACGAAGAACTTTCCTGACTCCTAAGGAAACGCATTGAAAGAGATGAATGTCGTGTATTCCTTCCTATGCCCACTTGGGGACTGTTAGACCCAAGGATCACAGTGTATGGGCAAGACAACAACATTTCTTTCAAGGATTCAGACAATACGCAAAGAGTAGGGGCCCCATCAATGAATATCTAGTCTCTAGACACACACAACCAGCTCCTCACCAAAGATATCCTGTTAAAACAGCACTAAGATATGACGTCAATAGAAGACTGGACATCACCGAAGCACTGCACGTCAAACACGTCAAACACATCCAACTGACGTCCAGCTACATTTTACCTTCTTTGAGACCAAGGCGAAACCTCCGACGTACTTCCCCCAGACATAATTGAGACACAGGCGATCAGTGAGCTACAGAAAACCGGTTGGCTCACTGGACACTTCTTCTCACTCTCCGTTACGTATTCGGGATGCTCCAAGCGAATTGTTCTCACTTGTATTGTCTTTGAATATGTTGACAGCGGTCAACGAAATGCATCTCTTGGCTTCAGGCTATAATAAAACTGGAAAATGACCTTAGGAGCGGTCATTTTTCAACCACTTAAGTGAAGAAAAATATAAGAAAAAAGATTCGTTCTAGAATCATTGATCAAACTCTTGCTGCTTTTATTAGTCAAGCAGAAAAAAACGGGTATATTTTTTGTTTGGTTGTGCTGGATATGATGGTTTAAGGGAAACCTTTTGCTCTTAGAAAGTTTTGGAATGATGCCTATAGACTCCTTGCTCAAGAATTATTCTAATGCCCTCCAAGCGGAAATTAGGGGGAACCAGTCAGAGCGCAATGAACCGAGAACAAGATGTCAAGCTCATTGCTGGACAGATGTTTGGAGACTTCAGTAATGACACTCACTGCTTGAGATCAGTCATTCAGTCTCATTCACTGCTTGAGCTCAGTCATTCAGTCTCATTCACTGCTTGAGCTTAGTCAATCCGTCTCCCTCACTGCTTGAGCTCAGTCAATCAGTCCCTCCTCATTGCTTGATCTCAGTCAATCAGTCCCCCTCATTGCTTGAACTCAGCCATTCAGTCCCATTCAATGCTTGAGCTCAGTCAATCAGTCCCACTCACTGCTTGAGCTCAGCCAATCAGTTTCATTCACTGCTCGAGCTCAGCCAAACTGAGCACGAGCCCTCTCACATTTCCGTCTCACTAAGTGACTCGTAAAGCTGCCTCTCGACGAAATTTTATGCTGTAATATTCGCCCTCCCCATTAAATCTGACTCGTGTAATTCCACTTCAGCCCCCCAATCTCATCTTCCCATTGTCCCCCTTAGTGGCTCATGAGGAGGGAAGTAGGGGGGGGGGGGCATTAAACTAAGGGAAGCTTGTCCCTCTATTAATGGCATCCCTTCCCCCTTAGAATCCCCTTATCGTCTCTTAAACTGCCTTTTAGAAGGGGGTCAAGGTAGAAAACCCCACTAACTTTATCACGTATCGCCTTCCAGTTTCTTGACCCACCATTGCCATACGTACAGCCGGCATGCACACACAACCTACGTGAGACCAGTCTTAGAGCATGCAGTTCAGTTTGCGATGGAACAAGATAAAACACCTATAGCGAATATAGAATGAGTGGACATGGGTAGTAATACACTAGCAATTACACATGACGCCCTCAACACACCTGCCCTTACATACAGTATAACACCCCAATATTACTTAGTAGGTGAAGAGAATCATCAGGTGAAAGGAACCTTGCCCAATAGTCTCGTCCAACATGGCCACCGGACTCGGGATCAAACTCTAGCGAGCAGATAAACACCTCGGAGTCCTATAACAGGAGAATAAACGAAGAATAACGGGGAGGTGTATTATCCCCCAATGACCTCTCTGAAGCCACAGGAGGCGACAGGGAAGATGTATCTCCTGTCTGTGGACAGGCCGGACACTGCTCACTAAGTTCTATCATTCCACGAGAAGATACATGTGTCGCGAGAGTGTGAAAGACCTTGATTTGATTATATATTTTTTTATTAGTGAGTAAATTATAATATGGAAAGGCTCCTCCCCACCTTTCTGACACTGGGTTTGAGTGATCTATTGGGTTCTGGCACTTGGTCTGGGTGACCCCCAATGGTTATGTGTTTTTATATGTGCTTAGAACACATAGGTCACACACGAGACTGAAGAAATAGATTTATTCACTAGTTCCATGTAACAAAACACACACACATACACTCACACACACACACACACACACACACACACACACACACACACACACACACACACACACACACATACATACACACACACACACACACACACACACACACACACATACACACACACACACATACACACACACACATACACACACACAAGCACTGCCACCCAACGCAAGTGCAAGCAATCTATCTGCATAAATAATTACACCATTATCGCCCACTGCAGATAATGACGAACCATTTACTTGTGCTCAACTACCACTGTATCAAACTGTACCACTCTAAAGGTACACGACAGCAGTTACCTTTGCTCTCGCTGCACCATAAACACTGGGATAGATCCGATAGATGGATGGGTGTTGAGGAAGAGGGGGGGGGGATTGCAATTAACGAGCCTCGAGGGATTGACGAGGGAATGACGAGGGATTTTCGCTGATATATCCTCCATGCTGTTCTTGCTATAGTCTGACCAAAAGTGATTGGGCTTTAATCTGTCAAAAAGTAACTTTTCAATCAGACAAAAGTTGATTTTTATTTGTACCTTTTCCAAATCTGTCAATAAATAACTGATAATTTTACACTGAGAAATTGTACCCAATACCTCGTAATCACAAAATTATTTTGGATAAACTAGAATTACCTAAAATATAAGAAAAAAATCTTCGACAAATTCAATTATCTTCATCTTTCCTTCTTTCATTTATTGCCTGCATTTTATCAGATTTGCCTTCATTTCTTTTACATTCTCATGCTCCTTCATTCCTTGCATTCCTTCTTCTCATTCGGAACTCTTTCTTGCTCCCGCTTTCTTGTGCTGTTTTTCTCACTCCCTCTCAACCCTACTCTCCCTCCCTCTCTCTCTCCCTCTCCCTCCCTCCCTCTCTCTCTCCCTTTTTCAGGTAACTGACAAGGAAAGTTGATGGATAATGAATAGTTCCAAGTTGCTGATTGACAGGTGTAGACAGGATTGTTGACGGATTGGATTGGAATTGTTCACATAGAGTTGAGTGGGCAATGAATAATAAAAAAAATAGAGTTTTGGATATATGAGGATTTGCTTTCATGTTTGATAGATTGTGTTGGATGGTGAAGGATTGGTTGAATGGGTGGTGGCTATAGTGTCTAATCCATAATCTCTAGACATATAGACTTCTTCACATTTTTGTCATTTATATCCACAGCAGCTATTCCCTTCCCCTATTTATCCCACCTTTTTATAAACACCTATTTCTACACCTGCAGATTTCATCTCCCACACATCTTGAAGCATCCACTTTCTATTCCTCCTGTCCTCTTTCCCACCACCCTCGTCCTGTGAGGAAGGAAGCACGGTCTCCATAACTCGAAGAGGATGGAACGAGGCAATTATCTGTATACAGATTATTCCCATGAGAAATTGTGATTGGAGAGTAGTGTAAAGAAAGGAAAAGCGAGAAAGAGAGAGAGAGAGAGAGAGAGAGAGAGAGAGAGAGAGAGAGAGAGAGAGAGAGAGAGAGAGAGAGAGAGAGAGAGAGAGAGAGAAAGAGAGACAGAGAGAGAGAGAGAGAGACAGAGAGAGAGAGACAGAGAGACAGAGCTGGTCGTATCCTCCTGTACCATCAAGATGCTGCCAATGCCGTGAATATAGGTGAGAATGCCACAGTGTAGCCAACTTCGACGTTGCGTTAGGAAGTCGTCCTTAAGGTGCAAGGTATAGACTCAAGTGTCCACATGAGTCCGTTGAACGGAACGGAACTATCAGGGGGGAAAGCGCCAAGCCATTACGACTATATAGCACTTGGAAGGGGTCAGGACAAGGATTTGGGAGGGGACGAGGGAAAGGAATGGTGCCCAATTACTTGGACGGTCGGGGATTGAACACCGACCTGCATGAAGCGAGACCGTCGCTCTTCCGTTCAGCCCAAGCGATTGGGCACGGGCCCCTTGAGATGAAGGTCGTTCTATATATATATATATATATATATATATATATATATATATATATATATATATATATATATATATATATATATATATATATATATATATTTATTAGGATACCCGGCGGTACCCGGGCATGTCTATCTATCTCTCTCTCTTTCTCTTCCTCTCTATTTTTTTCCTCTCCCACTCCCTCTCTCCTCCTCCATCTTTTTTCCTCCCTCTCCCTTCACTCTCTTCCCTTCTCACTCTCTCTTTGTCTCTCTTTCCCCTACTCTCTATATCTCAGAAAATGTAATGTTTACAAAAACTTGAACGACTGCTCAAGCACTTTACAGAGTACTACATATCCCGATTTCAGACTCCCGCGGAGTCGCAGTGGGCTACTTTCGAAAGTAATGTGGCAGTCTATGATAGTCACACACCACTCATGTGTCATCTCGAGAAGTTGCATATGATAAAAAATCATTATAATTGTTATAATTCATTTTAGATACACATAATGAAAAAAAACTCCTGGACAGCAGTCCTACCAACGCCCCCCTCTCCCTCCCCCACTCCGTCTCGCGGGGACATCACTGCGTCGCAGAAAACGGAAAAGACTGATACAAGGATATTTACGGTCAGATTTTTCCAGGAAGCAAAAAAACATTTTTTTTTTTAATAAATGGTTCTTTGTGCAGGGTCTCTCTACGGGGCGTATATATATATATATATATATATATATATATATATATATATATATATATATATATATATATATATATATATATATATATATATATATATATATATATTTATATATATATATATATATATATATATATACATATATATATATATATATATATATATTGTGACGATAATCTCTTTCAAGAGAGATTGAGCCTGCTCTTCCCTACATCATTACGTCGTTAAAGTACAAGATACTATATAGAAGATACGTCCACCAGTATCGCCAAACGTTTTGCCCAGGAAGCAAATCGTACCATGCACACCCCGACACCAGCCACACCCGCCGTAACCAGCAAACTGCTCATCCTCCGCCTGCCTGTTGCTGATTGGCTGATGTCTCGCCGCACCTGCACTCACGCCACCACCAGAGTCGTTGTCTGGGCAGCAGTACGCCGTACTCGTCAGAATATCTCTGTGCTCCTTGGAGTTGACATCTCTCGCTAGTAGACTAAGCCTTGGCTTTCGTGTACTAAGGGAGGTGGCAGCTTGAAGCCAGTATTCCAGCAACCATTATTTAATTTATATTGCTATCAATATTTTTGCATTCTGGTCTTAGAGTAACTTTTCATTGCCAGTTATTATTCATGTTATTTTGTTTGTTGACCAGTGTTGAATTTTATGAGATTGTCTTTATTCATGTCTTGTTTTCTAGAGTAATTAAAATTTCATTGTTTATATAATTGTTTTTTGTGTGTCTTCCCATTACCTTACCACAGACGAAAGGACAAACTTTTCTCTTTTTTTTTTGTGATGTGACGAGGCCCTGCCCCCAGCTTTTGAAACAGCCGAACACCAACGCTTTACCATCACAATTGTGGGAACCGACCTGTGAGATTTATATTTATTTAATTTATATGAATTTATATTTACGTTAATTTATATACTTCGATAGCAATTTGTATAATGATAAGTGGACTGTATTTCTGCAATAATCTCATAATCTCACAAATCGATCCTCTACACATTAGGGGGGTTTATTAAATTAAATATATATGCAGCCAATCAAACTACAGTAATAGACTACATACATTGAAGAGGTTCCTTATCTTATTTGTACAGCAGGTATAACCAGGATGTAGACCACATTTTCCCTCTTTGAGGTAGCTTCCACGTGCTGGTAACTGATGCACAAACATGCTTCCTCGTCTTGACCTGTTAAAAGGGCGCTAGCTGTGAAGCCAGAAACCTAGTATATGACAGGTATATCAGAGAAAACACTATACATGGAACCTTAAAGACCTGGCTTAATTACCTTTAGTTTGAGGCTATGTCGTGCTCTAACCAGGTCACCCTATATAATGACATTAATGGCCATAAATGAAGATACATGGGTTTCGGAAAGAACACTTAACTTGAATTTGTTGACAGCGTGTTGAAAATGGTACACCTTTGGTTTCCATAACACTACGTCCAAGTAAAATTAACAGGAGCCGAATTTGCTCCCGTGTGAGCCTCTGGTCTCGTATCAACAATGGCTGCCCTCCTTCCTCCCTCTGACGCCTGGCTTACATTGTCCACATGTCAGAAAGTGATAGAAGGGTCACATTTACTCTACTTTAATATTGATAATTAAGTTAATTTATATAAGATGTTTTATGATGGTAAAGTCCAAAGACTAATGTATTTAAGAATAATTCCCAGCAGAATAGCTGGTGAATTATAATAGTATGTGGTGATGATATCCCGTTTTCTTTAGACGGTAATTCCACTACAAGTTACGTTTTCTATGGGTAACTTGTTGGTAATACAGCTATTATCTGTATGATATATTAAATGGTGTCGGATTTTCCGACAACAATATATATATATATATATATATATATATATATATATATATATATATATATATATATATATATATATATATATATATTCGGAACAGTAGCCGATCCCCCTCTTTAAGAGAGGCGTGGAGGTCGACCCTCAACCACCCTGTAACAACATACATGAACAAATCACCCTGAAAACGTTAGTGAGGCTAGCCCTAGCCATCTGGCCCTAAACTTCAAAGAGACAGAAATTCTCTTTTTTTTATAGATATATAAGTTTGTAATATTATTTTCACTTGAATCCTCGGAGATTCGAACTCGGGTCTCAAACGAACCAAATTGGAGTCCCACCTACCAGGACATGGATGCTCACAATAAGAAATATTCTCAGCGATACCCAACTGGAGCCCAACTGAGACTTGAAATTGATAACAATAAGGTATCTAGAGGTAATTCATCCCTTTATCCATGTCGTATAACGAGCAGGTCACAAAATCCCATTAACAGGTGTATTACTAAAATAGCCACAGTGAAAAGAAGACATTCTACTTAATTTCAAATTCAAATTCTCTGGCATATAGTTTTTGTCTTTGAAGCCGTGATGAAAGGATAGAACTACAGCAGAGTATGAGCCAGGCCATGAAGAGTCACGCAACTTTTGAGTGTTTCATTAACGTGGGAAGTGCCAACTATGACACGCTTCCTGACACTTGAAACCTTTTAATTGACATTTGAAGCAGGATACTTTTTATGAGAACGTTGAAGCTTAATCCGGCTTCTCCACTCGTGTCGAGAGTTTACTGGTGACGTTCTTTTAGGTTTCTAACCAGTTTTCTGATGCATGTTGGCTTGGGGACCATGCAAGCTTGGCGCACAAGTGTTACTCGCGTGGCCCCCAGCGTGATGAAGTGATTTGATGAAATATCTGTGGCCTTAATGGTCTGCGAGTGCTGTCGGGAATTGGATTAAGGGTCAGACGACTACTTTCAATTCTTTTGTTCAGTCAGTGTGGTCTAGCGGTGAAGTATTGGACACGTCAAGGGGCATGGAGCCCCCTGGCTATCTGGGTTCGAATCCTTCAGGGAGAAAGAGTTTTGTGATGCATGTTGGCTTAGGAACCATTAAAACTTGACGCATATATATATATATATATATATATATATATATATATATATATATATATATATATATATATATATATATATATATATATATATATATATATATATATATGCGAACAAGCCTGAATGGTCCCCAGGACTATATGCATATTGTCTCAGAGACACTTGGTGCTTGGGGTAAAAGTGTTGCTAGTTTTTTGAAGGAGTTGGGGTCCAAGCTAATTCAAACAACTAGAGACCCTAGAGCCGCCAGTTTTCTCTTTCAGCGCCTTAGTGTGGCAATCCAGAGAGGAAATGCTCACTGCATCCATGGTTCCTGCCAGCCATCTGAGGAGCTGGAGGATCTCTACAACTTGTGACAAGCAGCCTTGTACCCTGCATGTAACCAATGTTGTAACCCTTTTTGTGTAATGACATTTTCAAATAAAGTTAGATATATATACACACATACCAAAAGAATAGGGGTGGTAGGGGAAGAAAATATCAAAGTGTTCAGTGAGGATCCACAAGGTCTTTTCTGAGTACTCCTTATTTTCTTCTCCGAGACTATGGGTCCCTACACTTGCACCAGTTCACCTATGTTTGATTCCTTCCCTTCCCCACAGCTTCACTTTTTCCTCATGTGTATATACGCCTGTATTTTCACCTTGTGTACCACAGCCTCGCTCCTGTGCCAGGTAAGTCCACTACGGGCTCACCATAACCCGTGCTACTTGGAACTCTTTGTTCCGAGTAGCTGAATCTCAAACAACAACAACCTTGTGTATTCACCTCTTACCTGAAGATGTTCCAGAGTGCAACGAAACGTTGTAAAAATTGAACCCTTCGCTAATCACTAGAGTTTCTTTACCATGTTGATTGCTCTTCTTAATCCCGAGAGCAAGAAAATAGTTATATTCTTAGAAAGCTTGTACTATAAGATCAAGAACACCAGCAAAATGGTTGTATTTCACAAAATATTTTTACATATGTATATATATATGTACTTAGCAGGAACTGTTGTACTAATTAACCAGAGTTGTGTAACAAGCTGGATTTTCCTGAAATATTCAAATTTTCCAAATGTTCATATAGGGAATAATAAAGCTTTTCGTCATATTTTATATGATTGGGATTAGTTTTCAGTCAAAATCAACAATGAAACTTAACCAACATTATCTAAACTAACCTTTCCTAACCTATCCCTTCTTCGAATATATTCTACTTTAGCCTATTCAAATCTATTCCAAGCTGTCGTAACGTAACTTAATCTACCTAACCTTCCCAACCTAACCTATCATAACAAAGTTGGTAATTCATGTCACCAATTATATTATATGTTAGGATTGAACCAATCTGAACATAAAAATTTAAAAATAAAAAAAACGCTCCGTCTGTATCTAAATTACTATATATTTATAAATAAACCCCGTCTTTGAAGCTTTATCTGTTTCGATCCATGAACCTGTTACTGTCTCTGTCTCCATCTCATGCCTTCTACAGCATCCTAGCATCTTATCTGTCTCCATCTCGTGCCTTCTTCAGCATCCCAGCATCTTATCTGTTTCCATCTCATGCCTTCTTCAGCATCCCAGCATCTTATCTGTCTCCATCTCGTGCCTTCTTCAGCATCCCAGCATCTTATCTGTCTCCATCTCGTGCCTTCTTCAGCATCCCAGCATCTTATCTGTCTGCATCTCATGCCTTCTTCAGCATCCCAGCGTCTTATCTTTCTCCATCTCATGCCTTCTTCAGCATCCCAGCATCTTATCTGTCTCCACCTCGTGCCTTCTTCAGCATCCCAGCATCTTATCTGTCTCCATCTCATGCCTCCTTCAGCATCCCAGCATCTTATCTGTCTCCATCTCGTGCCTTAGTCTCTGTCTCAACCTACTCCTCTACACCTGTACCACCCTCCAAGACGATTTTCTTCCTCAGAGTATTCAGCAAATGATGGATGGTTCTTCCTTAATACATTCGCGGGGTCACAAGATATTAAAGAGATGAGGACCATATGTCCGAGGGCGAGCGAGACCATTTTTACAGGAATTCTTTTGAAGCTTTTGAAGCAGCAATTGACTTTTTAATTTCGAGGAGGCTGCGGACCCAGATAATGAGAGGTGATAATGTCTTGGAAGGGCTCAGGAAGTACAATCGTTGGAAGTGAAATTTATGTATTTATTTATGTATTATTGCTCCAGGAACAGTTGAAACTACTGTAACTCCAGTGATTATGGCGGTGAGCACACAATTATCCATCGGACCCGAGTTCGATTCCCGAGCAGGGAGAGAGACAGACAGAGAGAGAGAGAAAGACTTTTCCGCGTTTTCCCTTACACCTGATGCGCCTATTCATCTAGTAGTATATAGCTATATTGTCGTTAGGTTGGGGCGGCCTCAAAGAAAGGAACGATGCAAACAGTATCCTCAGATTTTTCCATTATGACGCTGTAGCAATATATATATATATATATATATATATATTGAATAGAAGTGTTTGCAGAAAGCCTATTGGTCCATATTTCTTGATGCTTCTATATTGGAGCGGAGTCTTGAGGTGGGTAGAATATAGTTGTGCAATAATTGGCTGTTGATTGCTGGTGTTGACTTCTTGATGTGTAGTGCCTCGCAAACATCAAGCCGCCTGCTATCGCTGTATCTATCGATGATTTCTGTGTTGTTTACTAGGATTTCTCTTCCCACAACCAAACCATCGCCAGAGAAATCCTAGTAAACAACACAGAAATCATCGATAGATACAGCGATAGCAGGCGGCTTGATGTTTGCGAGGCACTACACATCAAGAAGTCAACACCAGCAATCAACAGCCAATTATTGCACAACTATATTCTACCCACCTCAAGACTCCGCTCCAATATAGAAGCATCAAGAAATATATATATATATATATATATATATATATATATATATATATATATATATATATATATATATATATATATATATATATATATATATATATATATATATAGCATTACAGGCGTGCAATAGAAGTAGAGTTGGTAGTAGATATGCCAGTAGATGGAGTAATTATGGTAGTGCAGGTAGTGGTGGAAGTAATTGCATTAATAGATGGTAGGGGTGTCCCAAGGGCATCTGCCCACTCCCCCCAAGCAAGCTGCCACCTTCACGGCACGCGAATGGGGTGGTCCGTGACCAAGGTCCACGCACGAGGGAGGGACGGAGGGGGGTGAACCTGTAGGCGTGATGGGAGGGGTCGGGTGTGATGGGGTCATATCACGACCACTTCCCTTCTTTCCCTTTTTTTTTGCCTTTGTTCCATTCCTCAATACCACCCCCCTCTCGCCTCCTCTTCCTTCCTTTGTCCCCCCCTAACTGCCTGCCTGTTTCCTCCTTTCCACCTTTCTGGCCTGCCAGCCTGCCTCTCACCTTTCCTGCATGTCTATTTGCCTACCAACTTGCCTTCCAGCCTGCTTGCCTGCCTGTCCTTTTGCCTTCCTCACTTTCTCCCTGTCTCCCTCCCTACCTCACTCACTCACGCACTGCCTGCAAGCCTGCTTCCCTTCCTCCCTCCCTTCCTCGCTACTTGCCTTCCTCTCTCCCTCCCTCCCTCCCTCCCTACCATCACTCCAAACAGGTCCGTCTCATCTTACGAGCGCCTTGGAGGTCTGGAAGTTCGGCTGAATATTTCAGTTTCTTCCCGGACAGACGGAAGGAGGTGCTGCGGAATGGTCGGAGGTCGTAAAAAGCGACCAGGGAAGGACGGAACAGAAGTAGTGGTGTTACGCATCACATAAAAGCCTTTTAGGAGGTCGCCAACTCCCAGACTTTGATCATTTTGGGGGGACACATGTCGCTATTCTAGATCTCTGGATATTTTAGATCTTTTAATACTATGTGTTTGTATTTTCCAACCCACTGCGTGTGTGTATTCTTCTAAATATGCCTTTTGGGGTTGAGTTTCTGCTCTTTGGTCCGCCTTTTAACTGTCGATCAACGTATGTGTGTGTGTCAATCTACATATGTGTGTGTGTGTGTCAATCTACATATGTGTGTGTGTGTGTCAATCTACATATGTGTGTGTGTGTGTCAATCTACATATGTGTGTGTGTGTGTCAATCTACATATGTGTGTGTGTGTGTCAATCTACATATGTGTGTGTGTGTGTCAATCTACATATGTGTGTGTGTGTGTCAATCTACATATGTGTGTGTGTGTATATGTGGGAGAGAGACGGGGGGGGGGTGGTAGTACGGTTTTATGTATAGACACAAGTTTTATGTAAATTATTAAACAAGAGGAATGCAGAAACTAAAATAATTATTTATACCATAACATTAAATGATTGTAATGGGATATAAAATTCTTAAATTTCTTCTCGAAGTAATCTCTCTTTTCCTCTAATTTGTATCTGAATCCAGGGAACACATTTCAACATTTTGGAATTCTTAGGTTTCTTTTTGTATTTTATTGTGAGAGTAGTTGTGCCTTTGTATTTATTATCTACCTATCTGCAACAATGATCACTGCATCTGTTATATATTTTTATATGAACAATGCATCTTTTATATTTTTATAGGAACAATGCATCTTTTATATGTTTATATCAATTATCTGTATGAATATATTATCTATCATCTGTCTACCCAAATATCAGAGTATCATGACTGGAAATTGACTTTCTCCAATTCTTTTTTAGTGAAGAGAGTTGCTCCCATCGAAAGTAGGACTTAAGACAGACTTCCACTTCAGGGAACTGAATGTGTTTGAATAGGGTAAACACCCTTTAACAAAAGGGAAGCGGTACGCATGAGCACTTAATCCCTTTTGCAACACTACGAAAATAGTGTTCGAGCCCCGTATTTCATAACTTTTCTGACAAACTGTATTTCCAATCCTTCAGTAAAGGGGGCTGTTAGAACGTCTTTCGTCGAATAGATGGTGTTAATTTGTTCTCAAAGAGTTCATATTTGGCAGTATGGATTTCTTTTTTTTTTTTTGCATTCTGTTCCAGATTGGAAAACTGGGCATCGGCTCAGATTTCAGAGTTTTCCGTTTTCTGGTACTTTTTGTTCCTTTTGTTCTGTACTTTTGTTCTTTTGTACTTTTTGTTCTGGTACTGATCAATACTGTGACTGCTATTATGCTAGCAGGATTCTTATATTGGAACAGATCTTATTTCAAACTTTTGCCTATTTACTGGCCCTGTTGCGGCGCTTATATATGTTCATTCCTTATACTGAGTGCTATATACACTCTGAGCCATATTCTCTTTGCATTATGTATTTAATTCAATTATTGCATTCTTAATGTTATCGCTCAAACCTTTTTTTCTGAAACCTTACTGGACATTTTACTATTTTTGGTAACATTCTATTTTCTCTCTCTCTCTCTCTCTCTCTCTCTCTCTCTCTCTCTCTCTCTCTCTCTCTCTCTCTCTCTCTCTCTCTCTCTCTCTCTCTCTCTCTCTCTCTCTCCCATTTCCTCCTAATCACACTCACAAGTTTCCCAACCTCATTCTCCCTCATTTTTTTCTCTCCTTCTCTACTCGTTATCTCGGCCCATCACTTCTCTCGCTCCATCTTCCTTAATCCCAGTCCTTATTCTTGGAAATCTTCATTCTCAAGTCTATGGATGTGCCATGCTTCAAGATTTCTTCTCCCTCATGTTTAAGAAGTTGTACTTTTGAGAAAAAAAGTTCATTTCTTTATTTCTCATGGCATTTGTCCTCTATTTCTTATCGTTGGTTATATTGATCAGTATAAGAGTAGTGAGAACAATTGCATGTGTTAAGAAGTTAAGATAGAGGCAGACTCCATAATCAACCTTATAGGTCGATATCAAAGCGGAGAGGTGGGGCCCAAGAGCCGTAGCTCATCGCCCACACATGAACAATAAGATGAGTAGCCTACCCATACTCATTATCTCCATTCCTTTGAATGTACGTGTACGAATTTGAGAACAGAAATAGTTGGGGCATCTTTCTTTTTTTACGAGAATTGAAAACAGAGCAAATTGTGAGATATGCCTGACTCAGGGACCGGAAATATATACCTGACTCAGGGACCGGAAATATATACCTGACTCAGGGACCGGAAATATATACCTGACTCAGGGACAGGAAATACATACCTGACTCAGGGACAGGGAATACATATGTCCCCAATATCACCCGAAATCCAAAGATACCGAATTGCAATCATTATTTTCATTTTGATATATTGTTAGTTCCATTGCACGTCAGTTAATGATTGCATTTGCTGTGAGCCATAATTTTTTGTTTAATTCACTTGGTACTATTTATGTGTAATTGACCAATCATTTGCAAGAAATTGGAATTACTGAGGTGTGTGTTTTTCTGTTTTTTTTCTTGGTTGGCCTGAATGTTGTTGAATCCAGTTCCGTCGACAGAGCTGAGTCAGGTATATATTTACACCTGCAGTCATGTGTGTATATTGGATTTACCGTAAAGGGACAAGGATGGGGGGGGGGTTGTGGGGGGGGGTTGTGGGGGGGGGTTGTGGGGGGGGGGTTGTGGGGGGGGGGGGTTGTGGGGGGGTCGGAAGGGGGACAGAACTGTGTGGTTGAAAGTCGTGTGTATATGAGTATTTTGATGTTTGTTTATGGTGTAGAGTAAAAATATACTTTTCAGCCTCTTGACTGTCGGTAGAGCTTCGAGCCCACACCATTGGGGTCCGCGGTTCGAGTCCGCTAGAGCACAGGTAAATGGACAGTATATATATATGAAGGCTTCCTGTCCCCGACAAAACGAATTAATATATTGTGTTGGCGGAAGACCAATAAAGCAGTAAAGAGCTTCCTGACTGTCGACAAAAACGTTTAACGCTAAAAGATACCTAAAGAATATATATGAAATACCCAATAAGTATCACGTGTATCCTTGACACGAAGGTTAAAAAGTACGAAAGGTGAATATTCTCTTTCTAACTTTTATTCTCCAATAAACTGAGCATTGCTTTCGCAAAAACTGGGCCGAGCACGCAAGGGAGTCGATGGCTCTTAAGACCCAGTGGAGGGGGGTATGCTGAAGGGTGTATGCTGGAGGGGGGTATGCTGGAGGGGGTATGCTGGAGGGGGTATGCTGGAGGGAGTATGCTGGAGGGAGTATGCTGGAGGGGGATATGATGGAAGGGGGTATGATGGAGGGGGTATGATGGAGGGAGTATGCTGGAAGGGAGTATGCTGGAAGGGGGTATGATGGAGGGAGTATGCTGGAGGGGGTATGCTGGAGGGAATATGCTGGAGGGAGTATGATGGAGGGAGTATGCTGGAGGGAGTATGCTGGAGGGGGTATGCTGGAGGGAATATGCTGGAGGGAGTATGCTGGAGGGGTATGATGGAAGGGGGGGTATACTGGACGAGGTATGCTGCAGGAGGTTTGTTAGGGGGATATGTTGGAGAGGGAGTATATGACAGGGGGGATAAGTTTGGAAATATGTTGGGTAAGGGGTATGTTTGAGTGGTATGATGGGTAAGGGGGAGGGGTATGTTTGGGGTAGGTATAACTTGTACCAAGTGAAGGGAGCAACCCGTCGGATTGTAAACGGAATCAATCCAATCCGTTAATAATGCGACTGTGTTAATACAAATTAAAGCACTGTGTTAAGGATGTTTGTTCTATATGCATTGGTCTGGATGGGTTAGGTGGGTTGCGTGGGGGGGTTGTACGGTTCTGGTTAGGCAGAATAGTTTATCTTTTTTACGGAGTTGTCTGAGTGACTACTAGTTTGTTCCTAACTACTAGTTAGTTCCCCCCCCCCCCACACACACACACACACCCAGAAAGCAGCCCGTAACAGCTGTCTAACTCCCAGGTACCTATTTTCTGCTAGGTAACAGGCGTATCAGGGTGAAAAAACTCTGCCCATTTGTCTTTGCCTAAGCTAGGAAATCGAACCCGGGCCACAGGAATACGAGTCCCGCACGCTGTCCACTCAGCTACCAGACTTCCAGACGTGTGTGTGTGTGTGTGTGTGTGTGTGTGTGTGTGTGTGTGTGTGTGTGTGTGTGTGTGTGTGTGTGTGTGTGTGTGTGTGTTTACTCACATATTTGTGTCTGCAGGATCGAGCGTTGGCTCATGGATCCCACCTTTCTTAGCCTTCGGTTGTTTAAAGCAATAGTTCCGGTCCTTCTTCTCTATCATACCAAGTTTTAAAGTTATGACTAGTGTTTGCTTCCACAATGTGCTCCTTTAGTTCATTTCATTTTCCTCACTACTCTCACGCTAAAAGAAAACTTTCTAACATATCTATGACTCATCTGAGTTTCCAGCTTCCACCCATGTCCCCTTGTTCTGTTGGTATTCCCTGTGAACATTACGTCTATTTCTACTCTGTCAATCTCCCTAAATATTTTGTATGCAGCCATCATATCTCCTCGCTCCCTCCTTTTTTCTAACGTCGGCATGTTCAGTTCCTTCAATCGCTCTTCATATCCCATCCTTTGCAACTCCGGGACTAGCCTCGTCGCAAATTTTTTAACCTTTTCCAGTTTCCTAATGTGTTTCTTAAGGTGGCGCCTCAATGATGGGGCTGCATACTCTAAGACTGGTCTCACGTAGGCAGTGTATAGCGCTTTGAATGCCTCCTTACTTAGGTTTCTGAATTACGTTCTAACTTTTTGCTAGCGTAGAGTACGCAGCCGTCGTTATCCGATTTATATGTGCCTCAGGAGTTGGATTTGGTGTAAAATGCACTCTCAGGTCCCTTTCTCGAATCGTCACAGGCAAGTAGTTTCCCCTTTATTATGTACTGTCCCTTTGGTCTCCTGTCACCTAGTCCCATTTCCAAAACTTTACACTTGCTCGTGTTGAACTCCAGTAGCCATTTCTCTGACCATCACCGAAGCTTGTTCAGGTCCTCTTGGAGGATCCTACAATACTCATCTGTCACAACTCTTCTCATTAATTTCGAGTCATCCGCGAATATCTACATATAGAACTCGACTTCTATTGACATGTCGTTCACGTATATTAGAAATAGAATTGGTCTCAGCATCGATCCTTGAGGTACTCCACTCGTTACTGTTCGCCAGTTTGACTTCTCGCCCCTGACTATTACTCTCTGACTCCTGCCTGTTAGGTAATTCTTTACCCATGCTAGGGCTTTTCCGCTTACTCCTGCCTGCCTCTCAAATTTGTATAGCAGTCTCTTGTGCGGTACTGTGTCAAAGGGTTTTTTGGCAGTCCAGAAATATGCAGTCTCCCCACCCTTCTCTGCCCTGCCTTATTTTTGTTATTTTACCATAGAATTTCAGAAGGTTTGTTAGGCATGATTTACCTTCTCTGAACCCATGTTGATGTTTGTTTACATACCTTATTTTCTCCAGGTGTGCAACCAGTCTTAACCTGATTATTCTTTCAAGTACTTTACAGGGGATGCTTGTCAGTGATACTGGTCAGTAGTTAAGTGCCTCATTCCTATCTCCTTTTTTGAAAATTTGTACCACATTTCCCTTCTTCTAGCAAGTGGGCAACTCTCTCTTTATAAGTGACTCATTATAGATCCTTGCCAGAGGCACGCTGATGGCCTGTGCTGCCTCTTTTAGTATCCATGGTGATACTTTGTCTGGTCTAACTGCTTTAGTTGCATCCAGTGTTGTTAACTGTTTCATTACCTCCTCTGCTGTCACCACTATATCTGATAGTCTCTTATATTGGGTTATCTCGTCTTCTAACACTGGGAGCTGCTCAGACTCGGTTGTCAACACACCACGGAAACTGGGATTCAGTGCCTCGCAGATTTCCTTGTCACTTTCTTTATATGCCCTCTCTGTTTTCCTTAGTCTTGTCACTTGGTCGTTCACCGACATTTTTCTTCTTATATGGTTGTGTAGTAATTTTGTTTGCTTGTTCGCTTTGATTGCAATATCATTCTCATAATTTCTTTCCGATACTCTTTTTATGTTAATGAAATCGTTCCTAGCTCTGTTACATCTGATCCCTGTATTCCTCTGTCCTTTGTCTTCTGTACTTCCTCCGCTCCCTCCTACTTCTCATTTTTGCTTCCTGACACTGTCTAATAAACCATGTGTTATTATATTCCATCCTACTTTTCTCCCCATATTGTATGTATAAAACTCTCTTCGACCTCCTTGTATTTCAGTATGACTAGGTCCATTATATCTCTATATCTGTTAGGGGGTGAAGGACCCCCTATACACTATGGAGAGTGGCAAGCAAAGTGCCTCTGCACACTCTTTCAGTACCCATGGCGAGATCCCGTCTGGACCAACAGCCTTTCTAACATCCAGATCCAGCAGGTGTTTCTTGACCTCCTCTCTCGTAATTTCGAACTCTTCCAAGGCCGCCTGGTTTAATTCCCTTTCTCCTAGCACAGTGACCTCACCTTGCTCTGTTGTGAAGACCTCTTGGAACCTCTTGTTGAGTTCATCACACACCTCTTTGTCATTCTCTGTACACCTGTCCTCGCCTGTTCTAAGTTTCACTACCTGTTCTTTCACTGCTGTTTTCCTTCTGATGTGACTGTGGAGTAGCTTTGGTTCAGTCTTGGCTTTGTTTGCTATATCATTTTCATAACTTTTCTCTGCTTCTCTTCTCACCCTGACATACTCATTCCTGGTTCTTTGGTATCTCTCTCTGCTTTCTGGTGTTCTGTTATTCCGGAAGTTCCTCCACGCCCTTTTGTTCAGTTTCTTTACTTCCATACATGCCCTATTATACCATGGATTCTTCTTTTGCTTCTCGGATTTTTCCTTTTGGGCCGGGATGTATCTGCTTACTGCCTCCTAACACTTTTGGGTGACATAGTCCATCATATCATGTACAGACTTAGCTCTGAGGTCTGTGTCCCAAGGTATTTCCCTTAGGAAGCTTGTCATCTCCTCTTAATTTCCCTTTCGGTATGCCAGCCTTTTGGTTCCTAGTTCTTTTTCGGGGGGGATAATTCCTAGCTCTACCAGGTACTCAAAGTTCAATACACTGTGATCACTCATTCCCAAGGGTGCTTCCATCTTGACTTCCCTTATATCCCACTCATTTAGGGTTAATATCAGATCAAGTATTGCTGGTTCATCTTCTCCTCTCATTCTTGTTGGATACTTGATGTGCTGGCTTAGAAAGTTTCTTGTTGCCACGTCCAGCAGCTTAGCTCTCCATGTTTCTGGTCCTCCATGCGGGTCTCTGTTCTCCCAATCTATCTTCCCATGGTTGAAGTATCCCATAATTAGTAGTGTGTGTGTGTGTGTGTGTGTGTGTGTGTGTGTGTGTGTGTGTGTGTGTGTGTGTGTGTGTGTGTGTGTGTGTTTTGGGGGTGTGTGTGTGTGTGTTTTGTGTGTGTGTGTGTGTGTATGTGTGTGTGTTTTGGGTGTGTGTGTGTGGGCGCGCGCAAGCGAGCGAATCAATGTGCTGCTGGGGCTGGAATTCTGCTGGAAACTATGCCAGGAATTGTTGCAGTTCGCGAGGGTCATTGCTTGTCCACAATGTGCATTACAATCTAATTTTTCTCGTGTGAATTGTCCAAGATGACGGCGACATCCAGAGCCCTCTACTCTGCTCTGCTCTCCTCTGCTCTGCTCATCTCTGATGTGCCCTGATGTACTCTGAAATGCTGTGTTCTGTTCTGCTTCTGCTCAATTCTGGGTTCAAAACATCTCGCGGATTTATATCATCGACGGCTTCTGTTGGGAAATATTACTTCTGTTCTGGAAGCAGCTTGCCCGGGCTCATCTTTCACGTGACATCCTGAGCGTTGCGCTGGTGTGTGTGTGTGAGGACAGAGCCCTCATCCTGCAAACTCTGCTAGCAACTGCCGGGTTGCAGCGGATACGTGAGGCCTGGGGGCTACTCCAAGCAACAATCAACCAACAACAAGTGACTACACGTTATACCTGCCCAGAGGCCGGGTATACGGGAGGGAGAATTAGACATCCCACATGAACCCACTCCAGGTATATTCCAGGTGTGAAGTGTGGGGGATTGTATGATTGTCCTCTCTCTCTCTCTCTCTCTCTCTCTCTCTCTCTCTCTCTCTCTCTCTCTCTCTCTCTCTCTCTCTCTCTCTCTCTCTCTCTCTCTCTCTCTCTCTCTCTCTCTCTCTCTCTCTCTCTCTCTCTCTCTCTCGCTCTCTCTCTCTCTCTCGCATCCTTCGCGTGAAGCCACCATCGGATATTTTCATTTAAATTCACCGACTGCAAAAACATATACTGCTTCAGTTTATGGTTTTGGAGATGGAATCTGAAGCTTCGTGCGTAACTCCGTCTCGCCTTTTCCATGGAAAAGTATATACCTGCAGAGGCAGAGTGGGCGTGAGTTCCCACGATGAGTCTTGGTAAAGGTTAATATTAATAGAGAAAAATCCACGTGGGCGATGATTTGAGTCTAGTCTGGAAAATGTTCTAATCTTGTCTGAAATTTTGCCTGTAGCCAGTCGAAACTCTTACTCTGTGTGAGGAGTGGCGCTGAGTACTTGCAATACGTCTTATCCGTTACATAAGAGACTCAGGAAGGTTGGATCAATGCGTTACAGCTTGCAGCTTGGACTGTATCAACTTCGAATCGACCGGAAAGCTTCTCTGCGGGTCTCTAATGATCGTAAATTTACCCTAATGTTAAAGCTTTTCCGGAGGGGTTCTAATCTGTTTTGGTTCTGCCTTATTCCTAAACCTCTTCTGCGATAATGCTTTTTCTGGAGTTCCTTGCCTATCTTTAAGGATTTTTCAAGGATTTTCCCAGGGATCCAGATCTGTTATGACTCCAACTAAGCCCTAAAGCTCCTATGGATAAAGCTTTTCTGGCTATCCTTGTCTACCTTAAAGGATTTTTGGGCTGTTCTTTAGCTCAAGCTCACACTTGAGCTTCTACTTCGTTTGATTGATTGGTTGACGAAGATTAAGCCCCCACAAGAGCGGCACGATCTCTAAGCCCGTAAGTACTAAGCTCTAAGTACAGCTCTAAGGTGGTAGATGCGTGGAGTGAATGTGGTCCTTGGTCGAGTATAACATGTTGACGTGGGCCCCTCTGTATATACTTCCCTTGAAGGTTGAGTAAGGATGGTTGAGGGTAGAGAAGGTTGACTCTGCACGTTCGCCGGGTGGTATGGGAAGAGGTGATTTCAGGGGCACTTATATTCGATAATAGCACTGTTAAGTCGGCCCTGTGGTGTCAGGTAATCTTCGTTTTATGATCCTGTTAGCACTGTGGTGGAGGTCGTATTGGATTATTGAATGGTGTCTACAGGAGCTGGTGCGTGAATGGTCGTTAAACAGGAGCTGGTGCGTGAATGGTCTTTAAACAGGAGTCGGTGCGTGAATGGTCATTAAACAGGAGCTGGTGTGTGAATGCTTCCCTCCTGTCACTCTTTTCTCACTCTCTTCTCACTCTCTTCTCACTCTCTTCTCACTCTTCTCTCCTCTCTGTTCCTCTGTGTATTATAATGTTGTAAATGTGTATAATAATAATATTTAGATTTATACATGTGTTTCATAAATATTATTGATTATCTGTGTTCTAACATGCCCAGTTAATAATAACTTTATGTATTTCCATAGTTGCATTATGCCTCTCCCCACAAACTTGGTAGAGATTGAGGGAAGTGCAAAATAATGTCAGTATATAAATTTGTTGGTTTTGTTTTGTTCTTACACTTAACATTTTACTAATGGTGCTAACTGACTCGTTAAGTCAGCCTTCGTCTGGGGAAAAAACCAACACGCAAAAGAGGTAGTTTAAAAAAGTGTCTTGTCTTGTCTTGTCTTGTCTTGTCTTGTCTTGTCTTGTCTTGTCTTGTCTTGTCTTGTCTTGTCTTGTCTTGTCTTGCTTTTTTTTTTTTTTTTTTTTTTTTTTTTTTTTTTTGAGATATATACAAGAGTTGTTACATTCTTGTACAGCCACTAGTACGCGTAGCATTTCGGGCAAGTCCTTAATCCTATGGTCCCTGGAATACGATTCCCTGCCGCGAAGAATCGTTTTTTCATCCAAGTACACATTTTACTGTTGCGTTAAACAGAGGCTACAGTTAAGGAATTGCGCCCAGTAAATCCTCCCCGGCCAGGATACGAACCCATGACATAGCGCTCGCGGAACGCCAGGCGAGTGTCTTACCACTACACCACGGAGACTGTTATCTTAGTGCCCCACAAACTCCTCAAAGACTTGTCCAACCACTTGGGCTGGACGGTAGAGCTTCGGTCTCGCTTTTCGCAGGTCGGCATTCAATCCCGGACCGTCCAAGTGGGTGGGTATCATTCCTTTCCCCCGTCCTATCCCAAATACTTATCCTGACCCCCTTTCCAAGTGCTATTTAGACGTAATGGCTTGGCTCTTTCTCCTGGTAATTCCCTTCCTCAAAGACTTTGGTAAGCTTGAAGCTTGATTTAAAAGTTCCACGAGCATTTCAATATTAATTTATATGACGAATTAAATGTTTGTTTGCAATGCCTATGAAAATAGCCTTTTCTTTATACTCTATATGTGTATACACCTAATCAGTGCCCACGTGTTAAGCAGTAGTATAAAGTTCAGCAAATCTGTATAATCGTACAAGTTCTAGGGGGGCGATAATATATTAAGGTTCACAAATTTCCAAAAACCATGGAATGAAAACTCACAGACTAACAGATTCACAAACACTCTTTCAGACTACCAGTGGATGAATAAGTGGATAAAACATAACGGAATATTAATAGGATATTACGTGCATGAACGCAAGCAGCTTATGTTCTTGCTGCTACTGTCTCTGTGTTGGCTCGGGGTCTTGAAGTGGATAGAATATAATTATGTGTTAACTGACTGTTGGTTGGTGGACTTGACTAAAGTCCACCAATGCAAAGTATAGCTCAGCTCATATAACTCAATGTAAAGTATAACTTAACAACTCAGTGTAAAGTATAAAGTAATGAAATTGGGCGAAGGGAGTAGTAGGCTGAGCACCAAGTTAACACATAATTATATTCTACCCACTTCAAGACCCCGAACCAACACAGAGACAATAGAAGCAGGAATATAAGCTGTTTATGTTCAAGCATATGTAATAGCATATTAATATCCATTATGTTTCATCCACTTGATCATCTCAATCACGTCCTGTACCACCTCATACCAAGCGAATATACGCCTTTGCAAAAGCATGGTAAATTTGTCTTTGAAAATGTAAGGAGTGCCTTGCGAAACGCATTCCTAGGTATCAGACCATAATAAATTGTGAAAATGAACATTGGAGACTTAATTGTTCAACTTCCCTCGATAGCGAAGAAAAAAATAGGAATTATTGAGAAGATTCGTGTTAGAATCATTAATCTTACTCTTTCAGTCATATTCAAGACCAATGATAGCATTCAGGAAGCAAGAAAAGATCCCCACTGAATTTTTTATACAACATACGTGAGACCTGATCATGATAATGCAGCCTTACCTCCTTTAACCCCAACCCCGCAACCCCTACTCTCCCTTCATAAAAACAAATGTATGGAACCAGAAAGGTTCCTTCACTGTAGGAACTGATTCGAGGAGAGACTGAGAAAGGAGGAAGGAAACACCTCACCACACCGTAGGAAGAAAAAAGGGTCAGAGGGAGACATGATCCCAGCGTATCGAATTCCGTATTCTGTAGAGACAAAAAAATTATCCAATATTTTCTAGTAAAAATAGTAGAATGAGAGGCCATGGCTTGAAGCTAGAAAGACATTTGATCCACAGTTTATAATGTCAGAAATCCAGTTTATTATGTTTATAATGTCTGAAAGATGCCACAACGAAGGCAGATAAAATTTTCTGAGAACTTATTGTAACGAACATAAAGCAGACTCGACTATAAAAAATACAATAAATGAATCAATTATTATTACATTCTCCATCTAATAACTCGAGAATTTGGCCTCAAAAGCTCGAGCTTGAACCATTGTAAGCACGTAAGGATAAGTACCTGAAGGTCAGCTCACATACCAGGTCTTCCTTGGCAGACTGCTAGAAAGCAATTAGCGGCACTAAGACATATAGAGCCTGCCAACAGCACACTCCCTCCTTGGGGGAGGGGAGTTGACTAAGCGGCTCCCGGACCGTGCCGGGTGACAGCTCCTCGTCTGTATTGGTCATAGGGACGATGGAACAAACTGGAGGTCTATTGCTATACACTGTGGGGCTGCGACCGGCCTATGCTCTCAAAGAGTTCCTAGATAACAGGTCTACTACTGTAAGTCTGGATGTAATGATGTCACCGTAGGTCTGGGTATAATGATGTCCCTGTAGGTCTGGCTATAATGATGTCCCTGTAGATCTGGGTATAATGATGTCCCTGTAGGTCTGGCCATAACGACCATTCCCCCCCCCCCCCCCCATGAAAGTCTGGCTACAATGACATTGATAGAATGACGATATCTAGCTATATATATATATATATATATATATATATATATATATATATATATATATATATATATATATATATATATATATATATATATATATATATATATATATATATATATATATATATACCGCTATTCTGCTTATAATGACAAGGGATTTGAATATAATGACCAAACTTACGACAAAAAATAAAGGGGATTTGTTCTCAACACACAATAGATTATAGACCATTACCCTGAATATCGTCTACAGCTTGTAACCGCTAGTTACTGAAGGTGACTGAAAGACTCAATTTATGTTAAAGTGTATTGAAATTACAAAAAATATTCGCATATAATCTACACCTTTTCTCAAGGAGGTGTTTACAATGTTCTCTATTGAATGTAGCGAGAATAATGTATACAGTTCCTTGAGAAAGGGTGTAGGATACATCCTAATTTTGTTTTAATACACTTTAACATAAATTGGGTCTTTTAGTCACCCTCATACAAGCACTAGCGCGTTGTAGTTAGTTTCTCTAGTTAATTGCTGTTGTAGCGACTTGATATCTGAGTTAAATTTTGTGTAGCTTCCGTGATTTTCGATATCCAGTTTCTATAGCAGTCAGAGGTAGGAAACCTGGATAAAATAACTCCAGAACAGCTGAGAGAAGACCTGGATACAACGACTGAAACAGCTGTTAGAAGACCTGGATACTACGACTGAAACAGCTGTTAGAAGACCTGGATACAAAGACTGAAACAGCTGAGAGAAGACCTGGATACAAAGACTGAAACAGCTGAGAGAAGACCTGGATACAAAGACTGAAACAGCTGTTAGAAGACCTGGATACAAAGACTGAAACAGCTGAGAGAAGACCTGGATACAACGACTGAAACAGCTGAGAGAAGACCTGGATACAAAGACTGAAACAACTGAGAGAAGACCTGGATACAACGACTGAAACAGCTGTTAGAAGACCTGGATACAAAGACTGAAACAGCTGAGAGAAGACCTGGATACAACGACTGAAACAGCTGTTAGAAGACCTGGATACAAAGACTGAAACAGCTGAGAGAAGACCTGGATACAAGGACCAAACCAGCTGTTTGTTTTAGTCTCTGTGTTATGGGATATGGTTTACTTTTCAAGGTTTTTCCCACTTTTTGGGAACAAGAAATCTTTTTTTTTTAGGCGTTTCTTGACTCTTGACTTAGAGGGGCTGGCCTTGTCCATAATGCCACCCACAACAGTCCACTAACTCCCCGTACTTATAACGGGGATGAAGTGAAGTATTGGATGCAGGGAAATGAGGTACATGTCTATAGCCTTGGCAAGGAAATCAAATTGAAAGCCAAACTCTGTTCTTTCTCTCTCTCTCTCTCTCTCTCTCTCTCTCTCTCTCTCTCTCTCTCTCTCTCTCTCTCTCTCTCTCTCTCTCTCTCTCTCTCTCTCTCTCTCTCTCTCTCTCTCTCACTCTCTCTCACACTCTCTCTCTCTCTCTCTCTCTCTCTCTCTCTCTCTCTCTCTCTCTCTCTCTCTCTCTCTCTCTCTCTCTCTCTCTCACTCTCTCTCACACTCTCTCTCTCTCTCTCTCTCTCTCTCTCTCTCTCTCTCTCTCTCTCTCTCTCTCTCACTAACTAGCCGCGATTGTTCAATTTCACTTTCACTTTCGCAGTATTTCCGTTTAATCCCCGTTCCTTCCCGTTTCTCATTTCCTCTGTTGGTAGCGTTATTCATCTTTGTTTTAATTTCCTCCTAGTACTTTACACTCACCCTCGGGACCACGACGTTCCCTCTACCGCTCAATATCAAAGCCGTGTACTCCACCTGTATACATACTCTCAAACTACACATGCCTACCAAAAAAATACAATATGAATACCTCAACACTATACATGTGTTTTCAATTGTATTTTCCTTATCCTTCTTCACCACCCCCCCCCCCCTACCCCATTTCACCCCCCCCCCCTCCCACCCGTTCCAGGCACCTCATTTTCTTCTCCTTTTCCTCTCTATTTCCTATCGCCATTACCTGTTTGGCCGTTCCAATTATTTCGTAATTATCGCAGTCTCGAGGGCTGGGACGTCTTCCGTGGCAGGCCAAGTTTCGGGTAACCTACACCAGGCGGGAGAATTTTATAATTGTGGCCGATTTTTTACCTAAATTCAATCTCAAGATGACTTCCTATTTTTGCCTTGCGGGCAGGTGAGTGTAATAAGAAGGAGGAGGAGGAGGAGGAGGAGGAGGAGGAGGAGGAGGAGGAGGAGGAGGAGGAGGAGGAGGAGGAGGAGGAGGAGGAGGAAGAGAGGAGAAGGAAGAGGAATAGGAAGTGGAAGTAGATGAGCCTCCCTTCTTTAGTGTCGTACGAGTATGCAATAGAGGAACGGACTTGACTTCTACCTCTATATATGTGTCTTGCTAATGAATTCCATCCTCGTTTCATATTAAAGTGTCTATATGGACCTCGATACAGGGGTTCAGTAACTGATTTAAGTTACTGGTTAAGTTAAACACGTCGCCATGTTTTCCCCCAAGAACACGATCTGCCAACCACTTTACATCCAAGTCCCTCCTCCCTCAATCCCCCCTTCCCCCCCCCCCCCTTCCTTCCCCCCTTTACTGCAGAGTGTCCAGGGAGACACTGAGTGAAGGAATGGTGCCAATTAAGGCATCCGATTCTTTTTTTATCCCCTGGTTACCGTTCCTTCATCGCTGTCTCTCTTCGGCTTAGGCTGCAATGGAGACCGGACCAGTGACTCGCTCGGCGGCCGTCGACTCCATCGGTGTAGGAGCCGGTCTGGAAAATTTGACGAGCCGGTCTAGGAAATGTCAGGAGAGAATTATCAAGGGAAAGTGCCAAGCCATTTCGACTGTATAACACTTGGAAAGGATCATGATAAGGATTTGGGATGGGACGGAGGGGGAGGAATGGTACAGAACCACTTTGACGGTTGGGGGGATTGAACGCCGACCTGCATGAAGTGAAACCGAGAGAGAGAGAGAGAGAGAGAGAGAGAGAGAGAGAGAGAGAGAGAGAGAGAGAGAGAGAGAGAGAGAGAGAGAGAGAGAGATAAAGAGAGATAAAGAGAGAGAGAGATAACGACACTGAACCAAAAGAAAACAATTTTAAGACTGACTGTATCTATGCCTCACACTGATAAAGTCTGGGGAGCGAGAACGAGCGAGGTCTCCCCTTAGTTTAGCGAAGCAAGCGAGGCAGCGAGTGTCTGCTCAAGAGACGAGCCCGGGGGGGCGGGCTGCCTGCAACCAGTATCAACACAAGACAAGTGCTCTGAGATGCCTTATCGCCAGAAGACAAAAACACACTGGCAACCTTTCTGGTGTTTTTGCGTGGCGGTTTAGAAAGGAGATTTTTATCATTGGGCTTTTCATGGGTCTCTTTTCATCTTGGTTTGTTTAGCATTTTCTGGATAATAATATTCCATCTCTCGCTCTCTCTCTCTCTCTCTCTCTCTCTCTCTCTCTCTCTCTCTCTCTCTCTCTCTCTCTCTCTCTCTCTCTCTCTCTCTCTCTCTCTCTCTCTCTCTCTTTCCCTCTCTATATTTATTCTTGCTGCACATCTCCAGTTATCCTTGTGTGTGTATGTGTGTAATCCATAACCTTTTCTCCCTCCAGGAGCATCAATAGCATGGAGGTCTGGCAGGCACAGGGCCACGCTGGCCCCTCGCTAGGTCCTCGCTGATGTAATCGCTTCAACAAGGTGCCAGAGAGGCAATCCTCGCTACAATTGCGCACACAGTCGCGTCAGCACCCACACATATCTCGCTGAAATCAAGTCACTGTTGGGACTCTGGCTTCCTCATCAAGGTGAAGCGAAAGGATAATTAAATGCATAGGCAGTGTACATATACATGAATATGCAAATGGATGAGTAAATATATATATAATATATATATAATATATATTATATATATATATATATATATATATATATATATATATATATATATATATATATATATATATATATATATTTAACGATGTTTAGATGGTGTTTGAGTAGACTGGACGAGGCAAAAGGGAAGGCAACTAGAAAATCTATGAGTGTTCTATCAGTAATTCAGATAAAATAGTGTATCTGAATTTACTTAGGTGTCTGGTGCAGCTCCCTCTCACACCACCATCCCTTCTCTTGCCCCTTCCACACACACACACACACACACACACACACACACACACACACACACACACACACACACACACACACACACACACACACACACACACACACACACACCTGCTGGGTATAATCCTGACAAACCAATCTCCATGCCACTCCCTAATTCTCAGCTTTCACCTTCAGCCACATCACCACCACCACCCTCCCCCACTCTCCCTATCTCGCCTCTTCCTTCCCTTATCTCAGCTACTTCTCCCTTTCTGTCTCTTCTCCTTTCATCACTTTTTCTCTCTTCACCTTCCTCTTTCCCCCACTAACACCTGCCTCCATCTCTCTTCCTCCCACTTCTCCTTCCTCCATCTCATCCGTTCTCTTTTTTCACCTCTTCCTCCTTTCTAAGCCTGCTTTACTCCTCTATTCCCTCTTCCCCTCCTTTCGTATCTTTTCCATTACTTTCCCCTCCACCCATAAACTCTTCCATAAGCCAGGAAAGAATACGCATTGCACTTATTAGTCATTCATCATTATTTTTATTATTATTATTAATATTTTTATCATTATTATTATTTGTTTACGCATTTGTTATAGTTTCCGTTGAAGATGGCATGCAAGAGCAGCCCGTTTTCTGTGGAGTTATCTGTAACAATACAGGGGATTGTTTTTGTCTTTGTTTTATTAACAACTATACTGTGTGTTACGAACTGTTTGTCACGTGACAGATTGTTGACATCCGGCAGCCTGACACAATGCATTCACAAGGAGTGTTTACGTTTTGAAAAGACGTAAGGGCGTCGAAACTGACGCATTGTTAACAGAGACTATCTGTCTGGTGGACAGATGTCGCGGCTCTCGCGTTGTGGGTTTTCCTTAAGCATGAATTTTTACCATAAAATGTGTGCTATTTCTAACATTATTATTATCATTATTGATTAGGGAAGTAGGGACTCTCGCCTCCACCCACTTTGCCTTATTAGTAGCTCCACCGCAAACCATAACCACAACAAAGGGGGTCAGGATTCCCTTTCTCTTGTTGGGCAGCCCTGCTCGAAGCCCTGCTCGAGGCGGGATTCGTAGCGTTAAAGCTGGTGTCAAATCCCCCTGCTCGAACCCGTACAAGCGTCTCTCAGGTTGCTGTGTTTGTTGATGCTCTAACCAGCTTAACCGCGCCTGCTGGGGACAGGGGGGAGAGAGAGAGACAGGGTAGGCACGGATAGACAGACAGACAGACAGAGAGGAAGGGGCTGAGAGACAGAGAGGCGATGAGTGCCAAGCTAATTGATGTCTGAAAATGGATTCGAAGGAGGATGGAGAGCCGCTTTCATGTCTACTGACCGCCTGCGGAAGAGCAGGAGCTTACTGATGGCCGCAGTCTTCAAGAGAGAGAGAGAGAGAGAGAGAGAGAGAGAGAGAGAGAGAGAGAGAGAGAGAGAGAGAGAGAGAGAGAGAGAGACAGAAAGAGAGCAAGAGAGTGTGAGAGAGTGGAGACTTGCGGAAGATGTTATCACTGATCGTAAATGTAGTGACGGTCAATATAGCAATGGAAACGAGATAACAGGATTAGAATCGAGTCTGGAAGCTTCGCGATGGTTATGGAGAGGATTCACAAGGGGTAAGAAGGATTGTTAGGGATTATGATGAGATCGTGGACGGGTTTTGGTGGTTTTTCAAGAGTTGTGGAGGGGAGGTGGATGTGGAAAAGGGGGTTTTGGAGAGTTGTAGAGGGTTTGGAAGATTTGTGAAGGATGGTGAAATGCAGGGAAAGGTCAGAAAGGTTTGGAAATGGTTTGAAAATGTGGCTAAACATTGTGAAGAGTTAGGAAGGGGGTTGTGAACAAATTGGAATGGCCAGAAAGGGCTGGAAATGGGAGATCTACCTCTACTCTGCAGTATTACGTGAATGTGATTGTTTACTAGCAACCGGTCCCAACCACTTGGGCTGGATGGTAGAGCGACGGTCTGGCTTCATGCAGGTCGGCGTTCAATCCCCGACCGTCCAATTGGTTCGGCACCATTCCTTTCCCTCCTCGTCCCATCCCAAATCCTTATCCTGACCCTCTTCCCAGTGCTATATAGTCGTAATGACTTGGCGTTTACCCCTGATAGTTAATTAATTACTAACAACCGTCGGATGCCTCTGTTCTGCTCGTGTTCTATGTACGTAGAAACCAAAAAAAATGAGACATATTCATATCATAATCTTTGAATGCTAAACCAGATACAGAATTAATAATCAGAGCTTTGGTACGGAGATTATCTTCCCCTAATGCTCCATTCTGATCAACTACTCAACTACCGAACCCTTTAATTATCGTCAGCTTATGCCCATTAGTTTAGACTGGACGGTACAGGGATGACCTTTCGTAAGGTCGACGTTCGATTTCAGGTAAACCGAGTCTCACGTAGACCAAGGCGCAGGTAGACCAAGGCTCAGGTAGACCAAGTCTCACGTAGACCAAGGCTCAGGTAAACTCACGTAGACAAAGTCTCACGTAGACCAAGGCTCAGGTAAACTCACGTAGACAAAGTCTCATGTAGACCAAGGCTCAGGTAAACTCACGTAGACAAAGTCTCACGTAGACCAAGTCTCAGGTAAACTCACGTAGACAAATTCTCATGTAGACCAAGGCTCAGGTATGCCTAGACTCAGGTAGACCAAGTCTCAGGTAGACCAAGTCTCAGGTAGACCAAGTCTCAGGTAGACCAAGTCTCAGGTAGACCAAGTCTCAGGTAGACCAAGTCTCAGGTAGACCAAGTCTCAGGTAGACCAAGGCAGCGTTCTCCTACACCACCCTCATAATCTCAGCTCTTCATTCTCATATTCCTTTTAAAGTGTTATATATATATAGTCACACACTAGCTTACCGCTTTCTCCTCATAATTACCTGACCTTACCAAGACCAAAACGGCTTCACTTGCCAAGACTGAGACCGAAAGATGATGACTTGTATTACGGTGTCTTGAGGTGGTTCTCTAAGATCAATATTCTTACAGTCTGGTCAGTCTGGTCTGTGACCGAGCCTGTTCATTCCTTCAACGTGACTCAATGGAGATATATTTCTTTGTCCCACCCTGTATCGTAGCAGGGGAGATTGTCCCACCCTGTATCGTAGCAGGTGAGACTGTCCACCCTGTATCGTAGCTGGCAAGATTGTCTACCCTGTATCGTAGCTGGCAAGATTGTCTACCCTGTATCGTAGCAGGGGAGATTGTCCCACCCTGTATCGTAGCAGGTGAGACTGTCCACCCTGTATCGTAGCAGGTGAGACTGTCCACCCTGTATCGTAGCTGGCAAGATTGTCTACCCTGTATCGTAGCAGGGGAGATTGTCCACCCTGTATCGTAGCTGGCAAGATTGTCTACCCTGTATCGTAGCTGGCAAGATTGTCCACCCTGTATCGTATCAAGCGAGATTGTTTCGCATGAGCAACTGCTCGTCAGTGACCTTAATATATTCTCTCATAAAATGTTGCTCCGGAACTCACTTTTTGGAGGTTGTGTGGCATAGACTGTGGGTAATGTGACGGTAATAACACCCCGTCCGGCGCCGCCCTTCAATTTCCCGTCTGGGGCGTCTATATAGCGTGCCCCCTCCTCCTCCTCCTCCTTCTCCTGCGTCAGGCTGCGTCTGGACGTATATATATATTGCCCTTAGTGTCTCTAAGACTCCTGAGGACTCGAGGGTATGTGTACTAGATCAACGGGTAACATGTAGGGGCTCAACCAGTTGCGTTTAGTGGAGAAACTCGATTATTGGCTCCCACTGCTCAAGCTGAATGTGCTCACTTACATGTGCTCACGAGCCCTAATCAGGGATACTGGCTCATTTACATGCAGATGATAGACAGCAGATGAAAGTAATGAGAGTGGGGAGAGAGACTGTGGAAACTTTTAAATCGATATGGATACGCTCCAGAGAGGAACTACAAAAACAGCTCCGTGACTTTAACCCAGCCAAAGACAAAGTTCAGACAGAAGAGGAAAGAGATTTACGCATCAGAAAAGGGGAAAGACCTGGGCGTAAATAGAATCGAAAATCTCCTTGCCAGAAGCATTTGCAGAATACTGTCAGCTCTAAATCAGCAGTCACGGAATAGAGTCCACGGGGGAAATCAAAGATGTGCAACAAGACTCCTTCCTGAGCAGAGGGGCTTGAACTACGAGGCAAAGACTGCGGTATCTAAACTTCACTATACTGAAGGAATATAGCGACGAACGATATTTCAAACGGATATTAACAAAGTTGGCTAAGAAGTGTTGTTCAAAGCTAGTGATAGCAAAACAATTTCTTTTATTAAATTAGACACAAATGAGTCACAGTGGTATCTCAAAGAACAATTTTCAATGTTAGTGTTGGTAAAGATCTACTCGAAACACTATTTTTAAATGAACATTCGACAAGAACAGCGGGTTAAGAGGTCATTACACTGAACTAAGATTGATCGGAAGGCGGTACTGGGAGTCTATTCAAGACCACACAAGTACATATAGGTGAAACCACACACACACACACACACACACACACAAAATTAGAAGACAGCCAATCCAGTACCATTAAACAAAACTTGAGACAAGCAGGAGGATTTAGACCCCAGGTTTGTGACCCTTTTTTATTCCATGCACGCAGATAGAAAAGACTGCAAGGGACCAAGCTGGTAAAACACCTGGACATTTTACACGAACGTCAACATGGGTTCTGAGGACGGCAAATCATACCTCATAAACTTGACACAATTTTGTGAAAGGGTGACAGGGATCAGACATGACATGGCGGTGGGCAGACTGCAATTTTTGGATTGTCAGAGAGTCTGAGACACAGCACTCACATGAGACTAGAGCACAAGCTGGAGGGAAAAGGGTGGGTGTAAGAAACAGACGTTTCACCGTATAACGGGAGTACCTAATGCAACAGAAGACAGAGAGTCAAGGTGAAGGCAGCGTCAGCGAGTGACGAGACATTACCAGCGGGAGACCCTCAAAGGGGTCGTTAGCACAGCTTATTATATTCCTGAGTGATGCAAATGATCTCCCAGAGTGGCTAGATTCCATCTTCTCAATGTTAATTACGGTGAAGGATTAAGATTTAACAAGTGACTGCTGAACTCCAGCAAGTATAAAGTAATCAAGATGTGTGATAATAACAACACGAAGGACACAAGGAGACGTCAAGCCCTACTGGAGTCTAAGAAAGCAATTATTATATACAACAATGTGTGCCAACTATGCAAAGTCAACACTGCAATATTCAGTACCAGCATAAACAACACATCGTGTAAAACACATAACGAGAATAGAAGAAATAGACTATACCTCGAATCACTACAAGAAAAATTACCTGGAGGGACATGATCACGAAATATCAAATACTTAGAAGAATTAGCCACATAGCCAATGAAATTTGAAATAAAAAAAGGAACAAGGCATCAGGAGGAAATTAAATATTTAAGTGAGTCAACAAAGATGCTGAAATAACCTTTTTTTTTTAGCCAACATATGATATAATTCAAATGAATTAGGGAGTGAAGTGGTTCAAGCAGACAGTCTTAAGAATGTGTGAACGTCTGCAGTAGAAGACTAAAGGTTGAGAGGCTGGGCTCAAGAGCTGAATCTCAATTCCGCAATCAACATACGAACCAGTTTGGGAAGGATCAATTACCTCCTGTGGTAAGGGTACAAGATAGAGATATAGGTAGATAGAGAGAGAGAGAGAGAGAAGGAGAGAGAGAGAGAGAAGAGAGAGAGAGAGAGAGAGAGAGAGAGAGAGAGAGAGAGAGAGAGAGAGAGAGAGAGAGAGAGAGAGAGAGAGAGAGAGAGAGAGAGAGAGAGAGATGGGTGATAAGACCTAGTGGTGGGGGAAGATCGTGCCTTTCACCCAGTGATCTACACTGACACCTTAAGATCTCCGCCTGTACGAAAGGTCTGTACCTCCACAGAGACACTAAATTCTTTCTTTCAACGCCTGAAGGTCGGCGAGGAGTTAGTTTCAACATCAATTTGCCTTTGGAGAACAAATTTAACTTTATATATTTTTACCCAAGAAGTAAGCACACTACAGACTTTCTTAACGCGGGCAATCGTTCTATAAATCTCCCATCTGTCAGCCGACCAACTGTTCAATGGGATCTTGTTCATGTCTGTGCATCACACCTCATCCAGTCTGCAACTTGCACTGAAGATCTGTAGATCGTATTCTACCGAGCATTCGTAATGAGGAGAGGCGACAAGCTGGAAGCAGATGAAGGGACATTGCTTCACAGCTATCTCTGAAGTAGGCTTCGATCCAGGGACGAAGAGGTGTTGATCTGAGGGCTGATGCATTGGGAGGGCTTCAAGCTTCTACTGGAACATGGGGTCATTGAAGGGACAGAGAGGAGACGGGCTGGAAGCTGATGTAGTGCGAGGGCTTCAACAGCTTCAACTGGAATATGAAGTGTGTTGACCAGACCTGAGAGCGACTAGGCACGGATCTTGTGGCGGCGCGGGGTAGAAGTGGCGGACTTAGTTGAATGAACTTGAATGGTTTGTGGGATAGTCGATAAAGTCCATCCAGGAGGGAGGAACGACCAGTTAAGGGATAAATGGTCTTGGGTCTAAGAAAGGAAGGAAGGACAGGTGACAGAGAGCGAGAGAGAGAGAGAGCGAGAGAGAGAGAGAGAGAGAGAGAGAGAGAGAGAGAGAGAGAGAGAGAGAGAGAGAGAGAGAGAGAGAGAGAGAGAGAGAGAGAGAGAGAGAGAGAGAGAGAGAGAGAGAGAGAGAGAGAGAGAGAGAGAGAGAGAGAGAGAGAGAGAATTCTTTCTTACTACCTTGCTGAGGTTGTAATCAGAGAACAGATCCTCTTGCCGTGTGGATTGACAGATGCTAGGGAAGTGATGTTAAAGAAGAGTTTGTTAAGGAACTTAAGTAACCACATCTCTTGCACTAAGAAAAACATTTTTGGAATGTAGAAAAATAGTTTGGCAATACGAGAGTCACAATGATAGTGACTATTGAGCCTTAGTAATGATAGTGAGCAGTTAGCCTTAGTAATGATAGTGAACAGTAAGCCTTAGTAATGATAGTGAGCAGTGAGCCTTAGTAATGATAGTGAGCAGTTAGCCTTAGTAATGATAGTGAACAGTAAGCCTTAGTAATGATAGTGAGCAGTAAGCCTTAGTAATGATAGTGAGCAGTGAGCCTTAGTAATGATAGTGAGCAGTTAGCCTTAGTAATGATAGTGAGCAGTAAGCCTTAGTAATGATAGTGAGCAGTAAGTCTTAGTAATGATAGTGATCAAAACTCCTGGTCCTGCCGACCTTCAGGGGTACCAACCTCTTGATGGTCGTGGAGACTACCAAACGCAAATGTCAAATGCACCTTGTGTCAATAAAACTTTCTTTCCTTTATTAAGACTTCTCAATAGCTCGGTCGATAGAGCTTCGGCCGCACACGCGTGGGGTCAGCGGTTCGAGTCTCCTAAAGCCTAGGTGAATGGAAATCCTGTGTCAACTTTGTGAAAGAGCAAACTTCCATTCCCTTGAACATTATTTTGTAGAATGTCGCATACTTGACTGACTTTCGCCCTCCTGGGCTGAGGTATGCTGAACTTTGTATATATTATAGGTATACTGTAACACTTGATATATTGGACTTGTGCCCAAGATTGACTGTAATACATTTGTTATATAATGTTTGTGATGTAACTATAACCTGAGCTTGTGAAAGCATCTTTATCATCTTCAGTGATTAAGTGCTTAATAACACACTAGTTTCTATAGCAGCTATCTTACCCTGTCAAAGTAATAGAGACATTATATATATATATATATATATATATATATATATATATATATATATATATATATATATATATATATATATATATATATATATATATATATATATATATATATGTCGTACCTAATAGCCAGAATGCACTTCTCAGCCTACTATTCAAGGCCCGATTTGCCTAATAAGCCAAGTTTTCATGAATTAATGTTTTTTCGTCTACCTAACCTACCTAACCTAACCTAACCTAGCTTTTTTTGGCTACCTAACCTAACCTTACCTATAGAGATAGGTTAGGTTAGGTTAGGTAGGGTTGGTTAGGTTCGGTCATATATCTACGTTAATTTTAACTCCAATAAAAAAAAATTGACCTCATACATAGAGAAAAGGGTTGCTTTATCATTTCATAAGAAAAAAATTATAGTAAATATATTAATTCAGGAAAACTTGGCTTATTAGGCAAATCGGGCCTTGAATAGTAGGCTGAGAAGTGAGTTCTGGCTACTAGGTACGACATATATATATATATATATATATATATATATATATGTCGTACCTAGTAGCCAGAACGCACTTCTCAGCCTACTATGCAAGGCCCGATTTGCCTAATAGGCACAGTGTTTTTCTTTATTTTCAATAAATTGTTTCCAATTGCTTTTTTTAATTCTTATTTATATATCATATCAAGAACATAAATTGTTGACTTAGTTATGTTAGTTTAGGTTAGGTTTAGATAGGGTAGGTTAGGTTAGGTAGTGTTGGTTAGGTTCGGTCATATATCTATGTTAGTTTAAACTCAAATTAAAAAAGAATTAACTCCTACACAATGAAATGGATAGATTTATCATTTCATAAGAAAAAAATTGGAAAAATATATAAATTCACGAGAACTTGGCTTATTAGGAAAATCGAGCCTTGCATAGTAGGCCAAATAGTGCATTCTGGCTACTAGGTACAACATATATATATATATATATATATATATATATATATATATATATATATATATATATATATATATATATATATATATATATATATATATATATATATATATTTATATATAGGAGAAACGTTAATCTGTTTATGTAAGTAGATTAGATTAGTATTTTAAAAGCATTACAATCACCTTTCGTGGTTGACAGTTCAATAAATCACAGAACCATGTGCTTAACACATCTCTAACCCTGTCCACGGATGACAGAAGAAAATGTATATACTCTGGTTAGCATTGAAAATATCTGTGGAAGCAAAACATACAAATCTTCAACTCCTTGAGCCGTGGAGTAATGGTCTTTAATGTCACGACAGGTATATTCAGAGGCAGTTAATCTCACCTTTCTGCTGCTAGCGGCGTCTCTCTTCCGACGTCGAGTCCTTACGAAGATGAAATCGTTCATGGCTCGTCGGAACCTTCCCCCCCCCCCCCCTGTCCTGAGGGCTCACCACGCCGGTTCAGGGAGGTCAGGCGTCCACGACTCCCGTTGGATAATCACACGTCAGAGCTCGACGAAGTCCCCAGAGAACTCTGGCGCGCGGCTCCTGAAACCCTCTAATGAAGGCGCGCGATGTTGTGTCAGATTGTGGGGGTCGACCAGCGAGATGAATGGCTCCTCAAGCCCATGGAATTTTCTTTGATGAATGTGATGAGTGTGTGTGTGTGTGTGTGTATTTGGTGCTCGTCTCTCTTATACTTCTTCTACTTCTTCTTCTTCCTCTTTTGTTCCGCCTTGTTTCTCGTCTGTTTCTCCTACTAGTCTTTCTCTCTGTTCTTTGATTAATTTAGTTTGTTCTTCTTGTTAGTTACACCTTCTGTTTTATTATTTCCTCCTTGTCTACTTCTACTTGTTCGATTATAACTATTACTGATCTACCTCTCTCATGCTTCTACTAACCTCTCTACCTGTCTTTCTACTTCTACTGATTCTCTAAATGATGTTTTGTCTTTGACTTTCGCTGCTCTTAAATATATTCTTGTTCATCTTGTCATTGTTATTTTCTTTCTAATTTTCTCTTATTCTCTATCTCTGTTCTTATTCTCAATCTCTTGTTCTCTTCCCTTATATTGCCCTCATGTTCTAGCCTTCATTCATTCTCTGTTTTCACTAGACCTTCTTTCGTTCTCTATTTTTCCTAGCCTTCTCCTGATCTAACCTTGTCTTGTTTTTCTTCTTCATTATCTTTCTCTTATGTTTTAATCATATCTTGATTGAACAAATCCACGAGGGCCGTGACGAGGATTCAAACCTGCGTCCGGGAGCATCCCAGACGCTGCCTTAATCGACTGAGATACGACATGGTTAAAAAAGAGTTGAAACCGAAGTTCTACTGAACTTACTGGATCCTGCAGCCTCTCCGAGACACAAACCATGGATTTACACAACTCCCCCCATGCACTCGAGCTATGTCAATAGGCCGTTCTCCCTCTTCGCCCTTACATCATTACACACATAAATCACAATACCGTGATGCATCAAATGAACAAAGTGAATTTTGATGCATTTGATGTTATTTCTGTGTGCATATCTTGATTTCTTCCTCCATTCTGCCTTTTGCCCTGTTCGTTGTGCTTGTGAGGCATCAGTTGACAATTCTTAGCCCCAACATGTCTGGTAACTTTGGGTTTATGGAGGTCGTTTTGGGTTGTTGAGAATGTCTTGAGGGAACTGGTGAGAGGAGGAGGAGGAGGAAGAGACACAGGCTGTAGCTGTGGCCGCTGGTTCGAGCCCTGGATGCTTTCATGAGGCTTTGTGAAGATTTTTATTAGTAGTAGTATTATTTTACCTTACGAGTAGTTTGTATAGTTTGCCTATGGTGTAATTGTATTCATTTTCTCTCTTTGTTTCTCTGTCTCTCTGTCCCTCTGTCTCGCTCTCTCTCTCTCTTTCTCTCTCTCTCTCTCTCTCTCTCTCTCTCTCTCTCTCTCTCTCTCTCTCTCTCTCTCTCTCTCTCTCTCTCTCTCTCTCTCTCTCTCTCTCTCTCCTATACTTTCAAGTTCCCATATGCTATCATAATATCATTTATCGCGATGTTCGGCCTTTATTTTTTCCTCCTTTCCCTGAAATTCCTCTGAGTATTTAGAGCCTTCATGTTATTACAGATATAAATATTCCTCCTCCAACTAAAATACTTCCTAAAGGAAGACTCGTTGTCTCAGGGCTGCAGAGGAATGCTGCGAACGACCGTTAGCGAGAATTACCAGAACGCAACGTAGAATTACGTATTAACTAACAACGAATGCAATAAAATGTCTTTTGCGTCTCCATTTTTCGTCGAGTTTTCTGGTAATGACCTTAGAGAAAGGAAGGGTACTATGAGGACGAAGCGCCAAGCCATTACGACTGTATAGCACTGGGAAGGGATCAGGATAAGGATTTAGGATGGGACGGGGATGGATGGAATAGTGCCCCCAACCACTTGGACGGTCGGGGATTGAACGCCGACCTGCATGAAGCGAGACCGTAAATACACTGTCATATGATTATATTAATCTTTATTACTATGGTGATTGACATATTTGTGTTATGATCTCGTTATTTTTCGTTATTTTTTACCATTTTTTTTAACATAGGCTTGTTACATCCGTGACGGTGGATGACATTTTGTTCTAGGGTGATTGTCTTGTGGGTTGTATTGCTGTTGTTGATTGTTGTTGTTGTTGTTGGTAGCAATTGTTGCTGTAGTTGCACATGTTTTTGTTCATTGTTGTGGCACTGTTGGGGGTGGGGTTGTGGTGGTGGTGTTGGTGGTGGTTGTGGTGGTGTAGGTGGTGGTTGTGGTGGTGTAGGTGGTGGTTGTGGTGGTGTAGGTCTTGGTTGTAGTGGTGTTGGTGGTGGTTGTGGTGGTGTGGTGTTGGTGGTGGTTGTCATGGTGTGGTGTTGGTGGTGGTTGTCATGGTGTGGTGTTGGTGGTGGTTGTGGTGGTGTGGTGTTGGTGGTGGTTGTCATGGTGTGGTGTTGGTGGTGGTTGTCATGGTGTGGTGTTGGTGGTGGTTGTGGTGGTGTGGTGTTGGTGGTGTTGGTGGTGGTTGTCATGGTGTGGTGTTGGTGGTGGTTGTGATGGTGTGGTGTTGGTGGTGGTTGTAGTGGTATAGGAGGTGCTTGTGGTGGTGGGAGCAGCGAAAATGGTTGAGAGATAACGCTATAAATTGCAAAATGGCGGCTGGAACCTCACCCTAATCCTCTTAATTCATAGAACCAGGAATATCCTTCTGCACCACAGACACGAGAAGCATCTCACAGCCTGGTAACACAGCCTAGCATCTCACAGCCTGGTAACACAGCCTAGCATCTCACAGCCTAAGGGGGCCCTCGTAGCCTGGTGAATAGCGCGCAGGTCTCGTAATTCTGTGGCGCGGGTTCGATTCCCGCACTAGGCAGAAACAAATGGGCAAAGTTTCTTTCACCCTGAATGCCCCTCTTACCTAGCAGTAAATAGGTACCTGGGAGTTAGTCAGTTGTCACGGGCTGCTTCCTGGGGTGTGTGTGTGTGGAGAAAAAAAGTTAGTAAACAGTTGATTGAAAGACGGTTGCAATGATAGATATAGTGTACATAAAAAATGTTGCCTGAGTCACCCGAGCAACGCCGGGTATCCCCCCTCTAGTACATCGCATGCTAGATGAATTACCCTGTGATGCTCGGGTCGACCCCACTTAAAAGAGGAAAGTGGGGGGTGGGGGAAAAAATTGCCAACACAGACCCGTCTATTACAACCCCACACACACCACTGTGTCACTCTGCAAAGTTTTTAATGTGGTTATCCTCAAGCGTCTGACCTCCATCCTGGGATAAAAAGAGACATATTATTTAACAGATATACATTTCTATGTTCCAAAGTTGCTCTAGCATCTATATTCTAAGAAAATCTATCCTCTAGTATCTATATTCTAAGAAAATCTATCCTCTAGTATCTATATTCTAAGAAAATCTATCCTCTAGTATCTATATTCTAAGAAAATCTATCCTCTAGTATCAATATTCTAAGAAAATCTATGCTCTAGCATCAATATTCTAAGAAAATCTATGCTCTAGCATCTATATTCTAAGAAAATCTATCCTCTAGCATCTATATTCTAAGAAAATCTATCCTCTAGTATCTATATTCTAAGAAAATCTATCCTCTAGTATCTATATTCTACGAAAATCTATCCTCTAGTATCTATAATGTATGAAAATGACCCACAGCCAGGTGGGAGTTACACAGGATGCAGAACCAGTACTACTGCATACGTCTGTAACTTTTGAGCTGGTAATATCAACGCCAATTACGTCTGTGTATAATTAATAAATAAATATAATTGATATCGTGACTGCAATTACTTCTCTGGAGATTCGTGAGTCGGTTTAGCTGCGAGTGTAAGATGAACACAAGAAGCTAATAATCTCCCTCTCCCCCCCCCCCCTTCCGTATTTCACGAAAATCCTCAATAATACCCCAAATTGCTAAAGCTTTGGGCTGGAGGCAATAGAGTTGAGAATCGATGGGACAGCATGCCACGGGCTGGTCCGAAGTGAGAAGTTATCCCGTTATTTATATACCCCATGACACGCCTTCCCTGTCACGGAATGCTGCTGGGTAGGTGGTGGGTGTAGGTGGGTGGGGTGGGTGTAGGTGGGTTGGGTGGGTGTAGGTGGGTGGGTGGGGGAAGATAGTGGGTAGGGAAGGTGGTGTAGGTAGGTGTATTTAGGACGGTCTCAGGTGGGCAGTGAGAATGTCAAGTTGTCTAGTGCAGAAGGAGAGAGAGAGAGAGTGAGAGAGAGAGAGAGAGAGAGAGAGAGAGAGAGAGAGAGAGAGAGAGAGAGAGAGAGAGAGAGAGAGAGAGAGACAGAGAGAGAGAGAGACAGAGAGAGAGAGAGAGAGACAGAGAGAGAGAGAGAGAGAGTGACAGAGAGAGAGAGAGAGAGAGAGAGAGAGAGAGAGAGAGAGAGAGAGAGAGAGAGAGAGAGAGAGAGAGAGAGAGAGAGAGAGAGAGAGAGAGAGAGTCTCCTCCAATAACACTTCACCACACCAACCCACACGATATAATTAACTCCCCTCACCAAAATAATATACTAATGCTTATTGACAATATATTATACAAACTGTCCCATCCTGAATCCTCTCATCCCCAATCTCTTTCAAGCTCTATATAAGAGTCGTGACGGAATGGCACTTTCTCCTGATCGTTTCCTTCCCCCTTCTAGTCTTACAGTAACTCCCCCAAAGCAGAAAATGATGCAGTGGCTTCGTATTAATTCACCACTAGTGTCAGGATGTAATGTACAGTGCAGTATAATGTAATCTAATGTAATGTGACCTAATGTAATGGCTTGAGTTATGAATAGTCAAAGTCTGACATTTGGGGGGTTGTTCATATTTCATAACTAATACCATTAAAAGTCATGAGAGACACACCACTTCCCTAACATATCAGAGCGCGTAGCTAAACAGAAATTCTTGCCCGGTGGTTAAGGAGTAAAGTTCACCTTGAATTGGGTTCAATTTGAAGCTCATATCTTAAGTCTAAACTCGAAGCTAACTCACACCCAGACACGCAATCAACCCCCGTAATATTTTCCGCGCCGGGTCTTATGTTACTGGGAAGATAACAGTTTTCCACAGGAGAAAAATTAAACGATACGTGAGAGGAGGGTAAAGTATTCCTTTGAGGACAACTGCCTGCTAAGTTAGTGCTTCGTGGAGGGCACTTTGGTAAGTGCTTCATCGGGCACTATGGTAAGTGCTTCGTCGGGCACTATGGTAAGTGCTTCGTCGGGCACTATGGTAAGTGCTTCGTCGGGCACTATGGTAAGTGCTTCGTCGGGCACTATGGTAAGTGCTTCGTCGGGCACTATGGTAAGTGCTTCGTCGGGCACTATGGTAAGTGCTTCGTCGGGCACTATGGTAAGTGCTTCGTCGGGCACTATGGTAAGTGCTTCATCGGGCACTATGGTAAGTGCTTCATCGGGCACTATGGTAAGTGCTTCGTCGGGCACTATGGTAAGTGCTTCGTCGGGCACTATGGTAAGTGCTTCGTCGGGCACTATGGTAAGTGCTTCGTCGGGCACTATGGTAAGTGCTTCGTCGGGCACTATGGTAAGTGCTTCGTCGGGCACTATGGTAAGTGCTTCGTCGGGCACTATGGTAAGTGCTTCGTCGGGCACTATGGTAAGTGCTTCGTCGGGCATTATGGTAAGTGCTTCGTCGGGCACTATGGTAAGTGCTTCGTCGGGCACTATGGTAAGTGCTTCGTCGGGCACTATGGTAAGTGGTTCGTCGGGCACTATGGTAAGTGCTTTGTCGGGCACTATGGTAAGTGCTTCGTCGGGCACTATGGTAAGTGCTTCGTCGGGCACTATGGTAAGTGCTTCGTCGGGCACTATGGTAAGTGCTTCGTCGGGCACTATGGTAAGTGCTTCGTCGGGCACTATGGTAAGTGCTTCGTCGGGCACTATGGTAAGTGCTTCATCGGGCATTATGGTAAGTGCTTCGTCGGGCACTATGGTAAGTGCTTCGTCGGGCACTATGGTAAGTGCTTCAGGGAACAAGAGCAAGTGTTTCTCCGACAACAACCACCGAACACAACCACCGAACACAACCACCGACCACAACCACCGAACACAACCA